>NW_016690182.1:14697463-15067967 GCF_001604755.1 Lepidothrix coronata
CTGAGCCCCCCTCCCACCCCCCCGCGGGGTTCACAGGCGGCCCCGGGCCCGGCCGCGGCCCCGCATCGCCCGCCGAGCCGCCGCACCGCCCCCGCCGCCGCATCCTGCGGCGGGCCCGGCTCGGGGCGGGCCCCCGCCAGCGCCGCCCCCGCGGGGCCCGGCGGGCGCGGGGGTGGCAGGAGGGATGGGGGGAGCCGCCGCTGCCCCCTAGCCCCGCGGAGCCCCCTCCCCGGGCTGCGGGAGCATCCCACGGGCGTGGTAAGGGGGGCTCTCGATGGCCGCGGCGGGTGATGCTGCCGCTCCCCCCGCCCCGCAACGAAGCCCCGGGAGCCGCCCGAGCAGGTGGCAAAACACCCGGCGAGGGGATGTGTTTCCTTCCGTGCCGGGTTTCCCGGTGGGATTTTTGGCATCCCCTGCCAAGTTTGGAGAGCGTTTTCGTAACACCAACCCAGCTTCTTGCTGCGGGGAGCTGCCAACTTCACTCCGGCAGCGGGATGTTCTCAGGGCCGCGGGTCACCCCACGCTGTCTTCTCCAGGCGGGATAGCAGCGGACACCCAAACCCGGTGCTTTTGGGAGCTGTTCTCTCGCCTCTGCCTTGTTCTGCAGCAAGCTCTGCCTTTTGTCTTTCAATAAATAATTACAAACCCACCAACATATTAAAGGCTGTCTTTTCACATGCTGGAGGTATTGAGACTTCGGTATATGCCAAGTCTGAGTTATTATTCTTTCTTTCCCCTAATGGCTGTGTCAGTGTCAGATTCCTATCAGAGTAAAATAATACATCCCAACCTCCCGCTGCTTTCTCTTTACCTCCAGGGATATTAATTACAGTGCAGGGTGCGGAGCCGGCAGGGAGGCGGCAGCAGGGCCGCACCGTCCCCCTCCTCTCCCCCCACCGCAGAGCAGCGCCCGGCCACGGGCTGCGAGCTGGGAAGCGTTTGTTTACGTGCAGCGGCTCGCCGGGCTTGGTGAAGCCCCTCTGAGATGTGGCTACGGCCGGGAAAACCTCTCCTCGGCCTGCCCGCCTGCTCCCGACCATAAATCACTGCCAGCTCCATCGCCATCCGCTTCCTCCCACCCAGAGGGTGAGGAGCGGTGGTTCTCCCTGGCTCTGTGTGAGCGCTGGCAAGACCCGAGCCAGAGGGATGCACCGATGGGAGATGCGGCTTCCTCCTCTCGCCTTCCCGCTTCGCCACCGCGCCGATGGATGAGCCCGAATCGCCGTCCCCGGCGGCGTGCCCGGTGGGAACGCCTCGCTCAGGTCAGCTCCAGCCTCGCTGCTGGAGGAACTGCATTTTTATTTCCCTTCCTCTCTGGTGGAGTCTCCTCCCCGGATCCCCATCTCCACAGCGCGGCCGGGGGAGGCTTGGGAGGTTTGGAAGCATCTTCCACTGCCCTCTGCCGACACAACAAGCAGCTAAATTTTAATATCCATATCAACCATAAAGCCAGCTGAGGTTGCTGGCCTGTTGGTTTTATTTTGGTAAGACCCAGCAAAGCTGAGAGGGAAGGGGTTTGGGGTACCCGAGGCAGTGTGCAGGGAAGCTGCTCCCCAAAATGCTAAGTCCCCTGAGCAGCAGAGATGGGGCTGGATTAAAAACAGCAGCGAGAGAAATGGGAGAGCCCTTTGCCATAGCACACAGTGTCATGGAGACCTCTCCCCTCCAGAGAGCAGAGGGCTCTCACAGAGTGGGAAGCAGGAAGGTATTCCTGTGGGCCTTGAGCCAGACACAAAATCCAGGGAGCAGCCTCTCTTGGGGATGTTGGCTGCACAGTGACCAGACAGAGCATTTTCTGGCCCAGGCATAACTGGGCTGGACTGGACAATACCAGTGGGACTGGAGGGTAAAAACAGAGAAGGGGCTGAAAAAAGTGGGTGTTAAAGGCTGTATGAGATGATGGAGGTTTCATCCAGAAGGGAGATGCAGCCTGGAAAGCTCTGGCAGTATCAGGCAGGAATGGCTCTGCCTGTTGTGAGAACATGGAGCATCCTACCCAGAGGGTCCACAGCTCCATAGTCACAAGATGAACAAAACACTGAGGAAAGACAGATAAAGCTGCTCTTCCCTGGTTGAACTCAATGATAAAACACCCTTCTGTGTCTGTGACGTGATTTGCCTCAAAGCCCCCAGTCTGCTGGCTCAGTAAGGGATGCAGTGGATGGCAGTGGCACAGCTGGGCTCTCCAGATCCACATCCCTGGAGAGCTGGCAGGCAGCACCTTGTCCACCCAGGCAAAGTGTGGCTGTCAGCAGTGTCTGCTTGTCTCCAAAATGTGGTGCCAGAGCCTCTGCCAAAGGGACTGGCACCTACAAGATGTGTGGGCTTGGTCTTGCAGAAGGGGAGGAGTGACCAAACGGAAATATCCCTGCAGACACCTTGGGAAGCATTGTGGCGGGATGTGGCCTCGGAGGACAGTAGCGAATTCTTGGCGGCTTTGCAGCCTGCCTTTGTTTTGGTGGGTGTTGTGCAGTGGCACAGGGACACGTAGGGTTGTCCTGAGGACAAAATGTTGCTGACAGCTTCTGCTGCTTGGCCGAAAGCTCTGGGAAAACATCTCTGGTGGTGAGCAGCTCCCAGCACAGACATTCACATTCTGGGCACAACCCCTTCCTGTCATGTAGCAGTGCTGCTTTCTTTAGATTTAGTTGTAGTTAAGACAGCTGTTATATCTGGCCTGACAGAGCCAACAAATACCCTATCCCAGAGGAATGGCAGCTCTGGGGCAGCCTAAGGGACATGGCAGCAGTCACTCACTGGCCGGGGTGCTGGAATGCAGTCTGAAGCCCAAGGTTTGTCTCAGGGAGAAGCGGTGAGAGGACCAGCACACTGTAAGATCCTTTCTCTGCCTGACCTTCCCAATGATTGGGATCAAAAGTATCAGAGATGGCCTTTTTCACCTTGTTAGCGAGATTCAAGTGGATTCTACTTAGTTTGGCTGAAAAATGAGACAACTTAAAAATGCTGGTGTGAGCAGTGGGTTTTCAGAGCACCATGTGCCACTGAGTCCTGCTTTGTTTTAGCAGTGGAAATCACAGCACCATGTTCACTCCAGTGGCTTCAGGCTGGGTGGGGAATGTGGTCTGGCTCAGCCATGGCTGCTGCCCCACCTGACTTTCCATGCAGTTGAGCAAAAACACTCCTTCAGTCCCAAACAGAGAAATGGGATGGAGCTATGTTGTATTAAAGGGCTTCTGGAGCAGTATAGCTGCCTGCTCACCTCCAGCCATCCAGGGGAAGAGGTGTGAATGGCATTTTCTGAGACCACTTCACTGGTTTTCCATATTTCCTTTGAAATAGGAACTCCAAGGACACATTCCTGTGGGGAAGTGGAAGTTCCTGCCCAGAGCCACCAACCCCAACCACGATCCAGCTGCCAGTGGCCACCCCAGCTGTGCTGTGTAACCCCACAGGACCCCAGTGCAAGGTGCCAGAGGTGCTCTGCTGATGGGAAGAGCTCAAGCCGACACACAAAGGAGGCAGGGATCCAGCTGTAAATTAATATTTTATAGAACACCAAGAAAAATCAGAGAGGCTAATTACAGCGATAATCATCGCAGCCTGGAGGCATTTCCATGGAAGTCAGGAATTACCCAGGATTACCTCAGCCCTTGCAGCAGCCTGCGCGGGAGGTGAGCGCGTGCGGCGGTGGCACGGCACCTGGCACTGCCTCCTGAACCAGCTGGGGGGCTGCAACCCCAACCAAAGAGCAGCCAGGTTCTGGCAGCCTCCTGGCATCCAACTCCACGGAATTCGGTTTGCTGGGCTGAATGTGACAGAGTGGAGGGTTGTTGGAGTCACGGGGTTTGGGGCTGGGTGCTCGCCTGGGTGTCTCTGTGCCTGTTTGTCCCCAGTGCCACTGATGTGGGAGCCATTGTTTACTCCAAGCTGCTTAAAACCCCAAGGGGTTCAGAGCATCACTAGCAAAAAAGTTTGTGATGTGCCCTCAGGATAAGCTTTTCCCATGGTTCATTAATTTACTGGTAGTAACTGATACTTGCATAGTTTGTCTGGGGACAGACTGAACTTCCTGGACCCATCAGCTTTGGAGGGTGGGTGGCACAGCCCAGCTCCAGCATGGCATGAAGTTGGACCCACACTGCTCTTGGTAAGCCCAGAACATCTCCAGGAGCTGCATGGCCAAAGGCCTGCAGGATCCTTCCCCATGGCCCAGGGCAAAGCCAACCCAAACCTCTCCAGGGCCAGTGGCTCTGGGAGCAGAGAAGCTTTGGTGCAGCTGGTTCATGCCCCTGAGCTCGAGCAGGAGGGCACTGCTGATCTGAGACCCAGCCTGCAAGTGGGACAGGGAAAAAATTTGGATTAAACCCCATGTTTGCTGTGCACAGAGCTGGGAAGAGCCTGGGCAGAGGTTGGTTCTGGGCTGAGGGTACTGCTCAGATCTGTGGGTGCTGCTGCCTGCCTGCACCCTGCCCTGGAAATGGCAGGGACCAGACACAAAGCATCCCCTTCCACAGCCCTGGACGGAGAAGATCCTAATCTGTAGTTGGTAGAGATGCAGAGAAGCTCTGCAAGGGCCTCCTGTGGACAGACCATCTGCCAAAATGTCCCAGCACATGGCCCAGCCACCCCCTGAGGCTGCTGTGAGACTGCGAAAGTCCCTGCACACAAGCCTGGGGTTGATGCTCCCTGTCTGCCTGCTCCAGGAGCAGCTCCTGCCCTTCCCAGGCCGGCTCCTCAGCATGCAGAGATGTCCAGGCTGTGTGGGGCACCACAGGTGTGCTGCCTGCTCGCTGCCTGTGCCTCCAAAGTCCTGCATGGGGGCTCTGAGCATGTTCACCCAGGAATGCAGGAGCTGCTGGGAGCTCCTGGGGCTGAAGCCCGAGGTGGTTGTGACACCCACTGGATTTGCCCCTGGAAGTTTGAGGGTTTGTGATGTGCTGACCTGCTCCCGTCAGCTCTGGCAGCACAGAGAGCCCCAGAGCTGCTCCAAGCAAGGGTTGGGGGTGATTGGAGGCTGCAGGCAGGGCCAGGCAGCTCTCATCTCGGCACTGCAGGCAGGGCCAGGCAGCTCTCACCTCGGCACTGCAGGCAGGACCGGGCAGCTCTCACCTCGGCACTGCAGGCAGGGCCGGGCAGCTCTCACCTCAGCACTGCATGCTATGGCAGAGGGGCTGCTCACACCTCCCAGCCAAAGGTGAGTCCTCTAAATCCCTGTCCCTGTGACAAGGTGGTGCTGACGCAGGCTGTGATGGTCCTGTCTCACCCTGACAGCTGCACTTCTGGCTCTGTGCGGGTCGGGGAAAACTTTTACTTCAGTTTTTTGAGATGAGAACACCTCTTGCAGCATTGGTTCATGCACCAGCACTGGGACAGCACAGCTGGCCAAGGAAGTCCAGGATGAATCCAAAGGATCCCTGAGTGGCTGTGCTGCCCTGGCTGCATGAGGAAGGTCCCCGGGACACCCGCAGGTGGAGTTGGTGTCAGGGTGCAGCAGCTGGGGCTGGCATGGGCTGCAGACCTGCCTGAGCACATCAGAGCTGCCCTTACACCACTGCCTGCAAAAGGGACGGGCACTAGGCTGGCACACAGCCTTGTGCCAGACCCCAAGTTCCAGCCTTGTGAGTTATCGGGAGATGGCAGCTGTCCCCTTTGGGACACCCTGGACATTCATCCAGGCCTGTTTTCTCTTCCTGACAAGCACCAGGAGCGGTGGCGGCTGAGCTCAGGGCGGGGGGTGCAGCCCTGATGTGCTGGGAACGCCGAGCTCAGCCCTGCTGCCTCTGCGCTGCCGTGAGGCGCCTTCCTCACAAACACGGCTTAATCCAGCCCCGGAGCGCTCTGTAAAGTCAAAGCGTGAGTCATCTCACTCCAAACTGCAAACCATGTCACAGATTATCCCTCGTGCTGCTGAAGCTCTTCCCCCACATGCCTCCGTGGAAGGGAAAGAGCAAGCAAACACGTTTCCCACATCCCAGCTCCTGCACAGCTGAAGGCACCTGTCTCGCCTGGCTCGCTCTGCCCTCTAGCAGCGGCTGGATTTACAGCAATCGTAGAAACATGGAACTGTTTGGCGTGGAAAAGCCCTCTAAGATCATTGAGTCCAACCATTCCCCAGCACTGCCAAGCCCACCACTAACCCACATCTCCAAGTGCCACATCTACAAATCTTTTAAATCCCTCCAGGGATGGGGACTCCACCACTGTCCTGGGCAGCTCTGCCAGGCTTGGACAGTCCTTTCAGTGAAGAAATTTTCCCCAAAATTCAACCTAGACCTCTCCTGACAGAACTTGATGCCATTTCCTCTTGTCCTGTCCCTTGTTCCCTGGGAGCAGAGCCCGACCCCCCCCCGGCTCCCCCTTCCTGGTAGGGAGTTGCAGAGCCAGAAGGTCCCCCCTGAGCCTCCTTTGCTCCAGGCTGAGCCCCCCCAGCTCCCTCAGCTACTCCTGCTGCTCCAGACCCTTCACCAGCTCCATTTCCTTCCCTGGACACGCTCCGGCCCTTCAATGTCTTTTTTGGTAGTGAGAGGTCCAAAATTGACTCCAGGATTTGAGGTGCTATTTCTGTGGGTGTCTTGCTCTGCTGCACCACCAGCCTCCAGCCTGCAGCTCCCCTTGACTGCCCCGGCTGGGTAAGGGCATGGCCAGGGGTTTGAGGAAAGGGTGTGGGGTCACTGGAGCCTGATCTGGCTCTGCTGGCATCCCTGGCATGGATGCACAGCTGTCGTGGGCAGAGCCATGTGGTTTTCCCACAGTCTCAGCCCTTGAGCGAGTCATTCTTGTCACTCCTCAGCCAGCCTGGAAAATCCCTGCCAGTCACTGGTGCTGGAGTGTGGACAGAGCCCAGGGAACAGGTCTGTGTGGGCTGAAGTGGCCTGAGAAGGGCAGAGCCCTGAGGTGGGGTCTAAGTAGAAGGTGTCCCTGACCATGGCAGGGGCATTGGAACTGGATGGTCTTTAAGGACACTTCCAACCCAAACCATTCTAGGATTCTAGGACACCCAAGCTAGGGTTTTGTCAGCTCCAGCTGAAGGCTTTGAGACCAAGGAGCAATCACTGGCTATGGAAAGAGGGAGGGCTCTTTCAGAGATAGCAGCATCAGACCTCCAACCCCAAACAAAGAGATGAGACCCCCAAACATTAAGATGAAGCACCAAATAGCATCTCAACATGGTCCAGTGCTGGCTCTGGGGCACAGAAACATAGAGTAGTTTGGGTTGGAGGGGACCTATAAAGGTCATCTCGTCTACCCCCTGCCATGGGCAGGGACACCTTCCACTAGCCCAGGTTGCCTCAAGCCCTGTCCAACCTGGCCTTGGACACTTCCAGGGATGGGGCAGCCACAGCTTCTCTGGGCAACCTGTGCCAGGATCTCACCACCTGCATTGCAAAAAACCTTCTTCCTTACACCTAGTCTAAATAGACCCTTTTTTATTTTAAAACCATCACCTCTTAAACTGTCACAACAGGTCCTGCTAAAAAGTTTTTCACCATCTTTTTTGGAGGCCCTTTAGGTGCTGGAAGGGGCTCTCAGGTCTCCCTGGAGCCTTCTCCAGGTGAACTCCCCCAGCTCTCCCAGCAGGTCTCCAGAGCAGAACTGCCCAACCCTCAGAGCATCTCCGTGGCATGATCAAGGAGAGGATCTAAAATTCTCGGGTAACAGTGGCTGGTGACAGTGACAAGCTGGGCAGGATGATGCTTTTCTTGGGGCTTCAGCAAACCCCCAGACCATCACCCTGGCACAGTTCTGATCCATGGGGAGATGGGCCCAGGGTGCAGGAGAAGCATGAAGGAGAGGGTGGTGATGCCAAACCCAGAGAAGACAGTGCCCAAACTGCTCCTCTTCTCACCGGAGCTCCTTTCTGCTCCTGATCTCACCAGCTGAAGAATTTCCAGCCAGATGGGCTAAACCCGCAGCTCATGGCAGGGGGATGAAAAGCTATGGGAAATTAGGTATTTATATTAAAAAAAAAACCAAAAAAACAACTAACCAACCAACCGAAAAAACCCCCAAAAGCAAACCCCCCGAAGTTGCGAGGGCGGGTGCGGGGCGGCTCGGGGAGCCCCGGGGCGGCCGTGCGGGGCCGTGCGGGGCGGAGCGGGGCGGGGGCGGCGGGGAGGGGGCACATGCGCCGTGCGCGCACTGCGGAGCGGCGCGGGCAGCGCGGGCAGCGGCGGAGCGGGGCGAGGGCAGCGGGAGCGGCGGCGGCCGCAGCCCCGCACGGCCCCGCGCGGCCCCGCCGCGACACGGCGCGGCCCCCCCAGCCCGGCGGAGGTGAGCGCAGGGGGTGCGGGAATGACGCGGCACCCGCAAAGTGGGGGGTCCCCGTCCCCCCATGTGTGAGGTTGCAGTGGGGGGACACCGCATAGGGGAGAAGCTTTACAGCCTTTTTATTGGGGTCCCCTGTGGCTTTGCATCCTTTCTGGGGGGGCATCTTTGAGCGAAGGGGATCCCCCGCCGCTCTGCATCCTTGCATGGGGGGGTGGGGGATCCTTTACCGCTTCTCATCCTTGCGTTTGGGGGGGACATCCATCCCTTTGCATCCTTGCCGTGGGGGGGTCTTCCTCCCTTCGCATCTTTGCGGGGAGGGGGCGGGCCGCTCTGCATCCTCGTATTGCGGGGGTGTCCCCCCAGCTTTGCAGCCGTGCAGGGGGGTGGGGGGCTGCCCTCCATCCCTTCCCGTCCTTGCGCTGGTAGGGGGCCGTCCAAGCTGCTCCGCATCTTTGGGCGAGGGGTCCCTCCACTTTGCGGCTATTCACGGTGCGGGGGCGGGGGATCCTCCGGCGTTTCACACCTTTGCTCGGAGGGGAGGGGGTCAGACTGCTCTGCACGTTGTCATGGCGCGAGGGAGGGATGCCCAAAGCTCTTGGCACATTGGGCCTCTCTGCGCCCTGGCGATGGGGAGGGGGCGTGTGTGCTGTCACTTTGCATTCCAACATGGAAGGGGGGGGTACCTGGCTGCTTTGCACCCTTACATGGGGGCAGCGTGGGGGTGGGGAGCATCACTTTACATCCTTGCATCTCGGAGAGGGAGGATCCCTCATCTTTACATCACTGTGGGGGATAAACTGGACCCGCGGTTGCCTGTGCACCTACAGCCAGTGCAGGGCAGGGCTCATCACCCCCTGGCTGGGGAATGAGGGGGGCTATGGGGGGGCTGCAGCCCGATGTGAGGCTGGGGGTGTGGAGGGGACAGCGCTGAGCAGGGCAGAACCATGGTGTCACCTGTCATGCGTTTCCCCCCCCCCCAGCCTGGTGCCTTCTTTGGGATTTGGGGCCCCCCCGGATTTGGAAGCCCCCTTGTTGGAGCCCCCAGCCGGGGCGCCCCTGTGGGCAGGCTGCAGGAAGGCCCACACCCCCAGAGGTGCAGAGCCTGGGCCTCCATGCTCAGTGATTCAGCTACTTGCAGGGAGCTTTAATTTTATCGCTGAAAACTGGAGTTCTTGCTGCCTCGTGGTGGTGTCGGAGTGATAAAATACCCATGGATTAAGATGCTTTCTCCCTGAGTTTGTGGCTGTTTCAGGGCTGCCTGGAACACGGGAATAGCCGCTGGATGCGCCGGCGGATGCGCTGCCGGACACGAGCCGGAGCAGGGGGGCGCAGCACCAGGGCTGTATGGGCAGCTCAGCATTGGCAGGATTAATAATTCATCTTCAAAACTTCAGTCTGCCAAGGCACACCCCTCACGCTGCAGCTCATTGGATTGTAAGGAGATTGCTGGTAGAATTTCATAAAAAATGGCATTTTGGTGGCATTTGTGTATCTCAGGAGCTTCCACTGTGACAGGCTGGAGGAAGGTGAATAGGAGAGGTTGGTGACAGCATCAGTTGGGCACAACTCCTCTGGCAGCCAGAAGGTTAATGTGCACCGAGCTCTGCTGTCGCAAACGCAGAGCAGGCAAAGGGCTCTTACCCAGAACACTGTGAAGCAACTCAGATCCCAAATGTCCGCTCCTTTTCCCGGGAGCTGAGGCCCACAGAGAAAACTCGAGATGAAGCATATTTTGCTTTGAGCTGTCATCTCCCTTGGCCCACTTCTGAACCGAAGATGCTCATCCTCCATTTTATGGCGGATGACAAATCAGCCGCGGATGCCAAGATCTTGACAAGTTACGAACAACAGCCTCAAGCCGAAGTGGTAAGAAACAAAAAAAGAAAAGCAAGAATGCTTTTCTGCAGAGCTGCTCATCCAAAAAGGCACCCTCTGAGCTGCACCCTGCGGGCGAGAGCCACGGCATTTCGCACGTCTCTGTGAGCAGAGAGGCTGCAACCAGCTCCTGGGTAGGATTTACCCCCACTTCCCCAGATCCACCTGGATGTTTGTAGGGAGCGGGTCCAGCAGCGGTGGGAGAAGCCCCCGTGCCACACTGTGCAGGGAGCGCCGGGCACACGGCCCTGCAGGGCAGCGCGGCCGGGCGGGCTGGGAGCGCCTGCTCCAGAGCTGGAGCTGCCAGGCCTGTGGCTGTGCCCACAGCCAGCGAGTGCTGGGTTTCCAGAAAGCCCCTTGCTACTGGCTGAGGGTTTCCTGGGTTTATCAAAGCGCCTTCTATGCTGGGGAGAAAAAGGCTGGTTTGTTCAGCAGCGTCCTGCTCACACAGAGCAGCAGTGAGCGGCAGAGATCCTTCTGGTAATGAGCTGGGCACAAAGGGGAAAAAAAACCCGGCATTGGAGATTTTCCTTTGGTGATAGAGTCATTAGAAACAACACATGATTCCTGGGCCAGCAGGGATCTTTTCCAGCCAAAACAGAGCCAGGATCTGTGCTGTGTTCCCACAGCCCCATTCCCTGACTCCTCTGAAGATCAAGGCAGCATCACTGCTCCCAGGCAGGAGCCACACGTGGAGCAGCCGAAGGATGATGGAGGAGGATCATGCAGTTTCATCCACACATTTGCCCCCACCTTTTTCCCTTCAGCATTAGGGTATCAGCATTGATGTTTTGTTGGGTTTTTTTGCATGGATTTAATTTGTATCCATAGCAGAGACAGAGCCAAAAGGTGGGGGTGGTGCCACCAGGGCTGGCAGCAGCTTCTGTGGGATGGGAAGGACCTGATGAAGCGGCCCTCAGCTTCATGACCAGTGTCAGGGGCTACTGAGGGCTCCCCATTTCTGAGATATGAAACAACAGAACCCAAACCCCACATCAACTAAACCCCAAGGAAAAATACTGCCTGAAAACCCACTTGCAAGAGTTGGGGTTGCTCAGCCTGGAGATGAGAAGGCTCTATGGACACCTTATTGCAGCCTTCCAGCACCTGAAGGGGGTTTATAAAAAGGAGGGAGAGCAGCTTTTTACAGCGGCAGATAGTGATGGGTCAAGGGAGAATGGTTTTAAACTAAGAGAGGAGAGATTTAAATTAGATATTGGGAAGAAATCCTTCTTTGTGAGGGTGGGGAGGCCCTCGCACAGGTTGCCCAGAGAAGCTGTGGCTGCCCCATCCCTGGAAATGTCCAAGGCCAGGTTGGACAGGACTTGGAGCAACTCCGGCTGGTAGAAGGTGTCCCTGCCCATGGCAGGGAGTGAGACTAGATCATCTTTAAAGTCCCTTCCAACCCAAAACATTCTGAGATTTACAGCATTTGCTCATCATGTAACTGTAAAACCCCCCATCATTTAGATAAAAAACACACAGGAGCCTGTTTGTTTTAACCCAGACTTGCAGCAGGATGAGGTTTTCATGCTAACCCCAAGGTAACAAGGCAGTTGCATTTATGGCATCCTCCTAAGCAGGGCCAGTGCTGTGGAGCCCAGCCCTCAGAGGTTTAGATGCAATTTAGTCAAGTGCTGTTGCTGTTCCTAGAGCTGAAACATTTTGCAATAGAAAGGGAAAAAAACCCCACCAAACTCCACCAACTGTGGCATTTACTAATAAAGCTCTTGGGGAATATTTTTAGCTGTGATTTAACGTTGTGTTGCACTTTACTGTGAAGTGTTTGCTTGCTGAAGCCTCCTGGCAGTTGCTCCCCGTGGTGGAGCTGCCTTTGGCTGAGCTCGCAGAGGAGGAGCCACAGATGGGCCGGAGGAGAGGTGCGGGCAGCACTCCCGGCGGGGCGGGAGATGTGCCTTCCCGGTGGGACACAGGTCACTGCTCCAGCCCCAACCCAGGCAGCCATGGAGCTCTGCCCTGGGGCCAGCCAGGCATCCAGCTCTCTGCCCCCTTTGGCTGAAGGGCCCGACCCTTTCCCCACGGCTGCAGCTCAACCCAAATCTGTTCTTGGCCGGCAGCAAATATCCCTCTGTGCCATCCAGGATCAGGGCTGAGACCTCTCAACTCATTTCACACGTGTTGCAGGAGCAGGGAGTCCACAGCTTCCCTTGAGCTGAGGATGGGGTCCAGAAAGAGTATCCCACATCCTGGGGCTTTGCAGCCCCCAAGGCATTTTGCCACCCGGTGATTTGCTGTGAGATGTGCTGACCCTCCACTGGGCCTGGGCTGCTTCCCGTGGCCCCAGACCACATGTAAAACCAGACTCCTTTGGGATGCAGAGGTCTCAAGGAAGGGGCAGGCAATGGCATTGCTTCTCCCATGCCCCTCAGTCTCAGTGCCATCCTGAGAATTTTCCTTCACCAGAGACCTGCCCTCTGCTTTATTTTAAGCAAGGGGAATGCTTGAGATCCAGACGGTTTTACTATACTTAATTAACCTTTGGACAATAGCTGTGGAGCAGTGATCACCTTCCCACAAAGCACTGACATTTGTCATGCTGGTGGTGTTCACAGGCATTTGGGCTGGCAACAAATTAAGAAGTGGTCACAGATGCATTTCATAAATCAGAGCAGCGAGTCCTTGTGGTGCAGCTCGTGCTCCATTTTGTGGGAGTAAATCAGCAGATCTGGCCCAGCTCTAGCAGGCAGGTTCCCTGCACCACAACGAGCCGCCTGCACAGTTTTTGCTGGGTGATTTTTTTTTTTTAAACAAAGCTTCAGCCTCTGTAGGCTACAGGCTCTGCTCTATCTCCTGAAGATGTTCATGGCCCACATCAGTCCAACATCTGGCATTGAGAAGTAGGAGTTTAGGGCCACCTGAGCCAGAGGTTGCCCTCAACCGTTAGGTGGCTGCTCGTGGCCCTATCTGTCCTCTGCAGGCTTGTCCTGTTGCTCTTTGAACCATCCCACGCTGATTTCCAGCACACTCCATGGCAGAGTTCCACAAATCAACACCTCGAGAACCTGCTGCTTTCACACCTACCACCTATTTCTGTCTGCTCAAAAGCACCACACCCCCCCAGATCCTTCCAGTCCTCTTCTGTACCAGATCCATCCTGCCAAGCTCCACAGGACAAGCTCCTTCAGGCACCAACAAGCCCAGCTGAGTGTCGCCTCTGCCTTGTGACCTTTCCCTGACTTCAGAGTCAGGGGGTTTGTTGCTCCTTTAATATTTCAGGACTGCCTTGTGTCTTCCTCTTGTCCTCGGTCCTTCCTCACCTCACCATTCCCAGGGTCCTATAGCAAAGCAAGGTCCTGAGCAGTCACTGCGAGATCTGACACTTCTTATTCATCTGATACTCATTTGTAAATTTTTTGTTTGAGGTTAATAGATTTTCCAGTATACCACTTGGGGTTTTTGCACTGCTCTGGCTCCTGGCATCCAACCAAAGCTTTTGCTCCCTTGCAAAAGCCTCCAGTCCCTGGCAATGCCTGGCCCTCAGGGCTCAGCATTACCCTGGGGAGCCAGATTTGGGTAAGAGCTTTGATTGCAAGGGCTGAACAAATGGACTGCCCCAAAGCTTGTCCCAGAACTGAGCTTAGTGCTGGGCTGACCCAAACTCCCAGTCTTGAAGTTCACCACACACTTACCCACATTCTTCCCAAATCCAAGCTCAGGGTTTTTCTTGACTGACATGCAGTGAATGTGGTTTCTCTCATTCCTGATGCTCCAGGCACCCCCCAGCTGGTGGGATGTGTGCTCCAACACTGCCACACGAGGTGTTGGAGAGCCCTCAATGGCTGATTTGATTTTGCAAGTGTGGGTGTGCCACATGGACATCTTTCCCATCAGTGCTGCTCATCTCTGCCATGGCTCCATTCCCAATCCAGGTTTCTCCTGAAGGGAACACTCAGCCATAGAACACAACCCCCAAAATGTCCTTCTGCCCCACTGTGGCCCAGAGAAGGAGGGTGGCATCCAGGAGACTTTTACCTTCTGTCTCATGAACAAAAGCAGGGTGCCAGGTCTGGGACTGGAGATATCAGGCACTTACCAACCCAAACATCCATCACAGGGATTAGCTAGCACCTGTGAAACTTATTGTCACCAACTTGTTCCTCCTTGACCTTTAGGCCACTTTGGACCTTGCTGCAGAGTTCTAAATCCCAGCTCAATCCCCTGCCCAGAGTGTGAGTGGGTTTGGGGGCTCAGTGGGGGTGAGGACACAGTTCTGTACATGAAAAGCTGTAGCAAAGAAAATAAGAAGCAATATCTGGACACAAAACTCTTCTCTTTGGACCCTCTTGCAAAATGAAAACTGTTTTTCTGCCCCTGATGGACTCCAAGGATCTAAGCTGTCAGATGTGATGGCTGCTGAGGTGAAGGATAACATCTGAAAGGAGCCAGCTGTAGGAGTCACCTCTGGGCCAGTCCAAATCACACTCCCAGTCTGGTCTGCAAGGACTGGGGGCTCCCAGTTGGGGTTCAGGGCAGCCCTTATTCCCCAGAACTCCTTGGTCTGGGAAAGCAGGGGCTGCTCCTCAGTAGCACCAGCAACTCTGGATTTGGGATGCTGTGAGCAATTGGTTGATTGTTCCTTGGGAGAAACCAGTTTCTTAGGGCACAAGATAAAGCTCATTTCTGGTCTCATCCCTTCCCCTGCCTGCACCTCAGCTGATCTGTGCTTGGGCACAGTGAGCTGGACGTGGTTCCCTGCCAAGTTCCTCTGCTGGTTTGGAAAGCGAGTGGGAAGCTGGTGAATCTCCTTTCACATTTCCCAGTACAAGATTTAGTAATTGACTCTTTCCACTGCTGGAGAGAGGAGCTGAGTGATGGGAGAATCCCCACAGTGTGCCTGTACCATGACAGGAGCTCACAGGAAGTCCCTGGCTGGTCCCACTCCTCCTGCCTTCCACCTACAGGAAATTCCTGCTGATTTTGTGGCTCCTATTTTCCTCCTCCTGCAGCCTAACACCACCTCCCACTGAGGGCTCCTCACTTCCACGCAGGAGACAGAACAAAACCTCGTGGATTTTAGTCCATGTAAGTGATACCAGAGCCTGGCTGATGTTCCCAGACCCAGTGGAGGAGATGCTCACCCTACAACACCATCCCAAGAGGGTTTGGCTGGTTGAGGTTGTGCCTTTGACTCCCACACCCAACAGAGCAGCCAGCACCTGAAGAAACAGGGACCATCCCATGAGGAATAAATAGGAGAAGAAAACCTTGCTGAGGGTGGTTGGAAAAGCCAATGTGACCACCTAAACCCAAACTGGGGGGTTACACCATTATCTCAAAGCAGCTGAAAGGTGGGATCAGAGGGGAGATGCTGAGCTGGGCAGGGAGTGCTGCCACCTGTGGCTGGGGTCTCCCTGTGGCCTTGGAGCCATCAGCTGCACCCTCAGCTAGAGGGGAAGGAAAGACTCAAACCCTCCAGGGCTGGCACATTCCCTGAGTTACAGTGGGAGAGGAGAACAGGGGCAGGGCAGAAGGGAAAGAGCCCATCCTGCCTCCATCCATCCATCCCAGTGATGTCTGTCCCAAGGCAGGACTTTAGGAACTCCATTTCACATCCTGTGTGCCAGAGTCGGCATTTTGCAGCAGAGCCCAGCCCAGTGCTGCCTGTCAGGGTCAGACACCTGCACCAGACCTGGCAAGGTGGAAAACCCTTCCTGCCAGCCAGCCTGAGCATGGACACCGAGGCCAAACATCCCACCTGCCCTGGATCAAGCATGTCCCCCCATCAGCGCTGCTGTCACCCTGGCTGTGCTCTCCCAGCTCCAGGACAAGGTCACCACAGTGCTGTGAGCAAGGTGCCACCCCAGCCTCACTGCCTCTGCCCTTGCTGGGGCACAGCGGGGCCGGGGCCACGGGGGAAGGCGAGGGGGAGCTCAGGGTGACCCCAGAGCAGGAGCTCCCCAGCACCCCCCAGGGCCAGCAAACAGCAGGCAGAGCAGAGTCTGCTGGCAGGCCCAGGGGCACCCGAAATGAAGGGACCAGGACACAGGTCCAATGCTCACCCTGAAGATTGTGCCAAACCCAGGAGTTTCCCCGGTGCCAGCACCCACCCAAGGCAGGAGCAGGGCCAGAAGCACAGCTGAGGACCAGCAGCTCCTTCAGAGCAAGTCTGGCACTTCCAGCTGAGTTTGAATAACCTCCTGGGCCATGGGTGGGGCCGAGGTCCCAGGGGTCCCAGATGAGACTGATCAAGGCCATGAGGGGCTGGTAGTGTCCATGGGAATATGTCAGTTTGGCCCTGCAGCTTCACAGATGGGGCTTTACTGGGGCAATTTACTGGGCTGTACTGGAGGTACCAGTACATGATGGTGGCCCATGGTGCTGAGCACTGAGGTGGGGGCTGGGATGGTCCTATGTATGGAAGAAATCATTAATAGCTCTAGGCCTGACTGTCAATGTTTGAACTTCCCCCTCTTGCACCAGGGAGCCAACCCTGCTCCCAGGAGATCCCTGCCCCTGGGAGCCCTTTCCTGAAGGTCTGAGGACCTGCCACCCTTAATCACCCCCTGAAATGCTTGGAAATTACCAGAAGTATCAGCAAAAGCAGAAGCCCCTTTGCTAGAGCTCTGGCTGGGCCACCAGCTCTCAGGATTTGTGTGCAGCTGCTTGGTAAGTGTGAGCAAGATGTGCCAGGAGGGATAGAAATTAAGTTGATGTCTGTGGGGTTGTGTGTAGCCCATCCTCACCCAAAGAACTGTGGTCTCCTGAGTCAGGATGGGCCTTGAAGGCACAGGTTTTATGTCAGAAGTTGAGTTTCAAGCCAGAAGTCAGAGGTTTGGTGTTGGTGGTGCAGCAGATTGAGAGAACACTTGTCACAGGAGGGGTTGGCAGGGGGTTCTGATCCCTGGGTTCCTGTTACCTGCCATTAATTGGGCAGGGTTAAAAAGCAGTTCGGCCAAAGTTGCCTTTCCAGGCTATCCAAGCCTAAAAATGTGTGCCCAGTTCCTCCTTGGTTCCTCCTGCTGCAGGCTCTGAGTCTTGTTTGGGCTTTTTAGGGGTGAGATTAAAGGGATTTTTCCTCTCCAGGGATGCTCTCCCATGGCACATTCCCAAATGCTGCTATCAGGCCCCTTATCCACCTTCTGCCTCTCTGCAAGTCTGTCCCTGTGGGGAAGTTTCAAACCACAAATCCCTTTTTTTAATTCATTCTGCTCTGGGGTCCCCGCGGGGGCTGGAGGAGGGGTGGCCCCAATTCCCCCCGGATTCCCCGTAAGGGACAAAAAACCCCGGGTGCTGGTGGCTGTTTCCAGCGGCCGTGTCCCAGACGGGTGTGAGAATGGCTCTTTGTTCCCTGTTTCTAATTGCTGGGCTCGAGCAGCTCGTTAACAGCGCTCCCTGCGCCCTCCGGTCCCTGCAGCCGCCGCTCGGGGGGAACCCCCGCGGGGAAATGCTGGGGTTCAGCCGCTGAGATGGATTTCGGGATGACACATAAAACCAGCTCAAAGTGAGCTTGGGGTGAAGCTGCCAGCGTTCCTCAGCTCTTTATGCAGCCGGGGGGGATCCAGGGGGTGCCAGCGGGCTGTTCATGGCCCGAGCAGACATCCATCAACAGACATCCAGAGTCTCCCCTGCAAACCCTGCTGGCAGAAACCTCTGTTTTTTTGGGGCGCCAGGGGCGGTACCAGCCCCACATCCATGTGCAGTGAGTTTGGGGAGCACCGGAGGACACGAGGTTTGTTTGCTCTGAGCCCAAAGCATCGCAGAACCCTGCGGAGGGATCAGGGTTCCTTCCCACAGTGCCCCGACTGGTCTGGGGCAGAGCAGAGCCCAGCCCTGTCCATACAGACCTGGGAGCACAATCAGCCCTTTGGGAAGCTCCATATGAATGATTTAGGAACAAGTTTTGGACTGGTTCGTGGAGGGAGCTTGAATTTGCATTTGAAAACTGCGGAGGAGCTGGTAGTGCTGGCGGGGGGACGGGAGCACTGGCCGGGTGCTATCAATGGGAAACTGTTCTGTCGAACGCTGCCAGGGCCAAAAAATGTGAACTCTGCAGATTGCTGGCTCGGTTCACGGGCAGAAGTGCTGGCTCCCATGTCGGCACCCGGTGGCGCCGCTCCCGGCGATTAACGGAAGCTGCTTTTCCTTCGCTGCCAAAGTTCTGTAAAGATGGGGTGGATGAGGGGTGCCCAGGATGTGAAACGGGGGGATTCCACTCGCTGCACTCGGGAGCTGGGAATGCTGCTTGTGCTCTCTAGTCCTTATCAGCCCGGCGGTCAGTTTGCCTTCACAGTGGGAGTGGAGCTGAGTCCGGATGCACTCGTGTCACCTCAGACCCCCTTGTGCAAACCTGTGGGGTCACTGCCCGTCCACGTCCCAGTCCCAGGCTGCAGCACCCCAGAAGGCATCACTGTGGTTAATAAATGCTCCTTTTTTGCCTCTTTTCCCAGCCTGTTTCCCACCACTCTCCCTTTCCATCAGCGGGATGACCTGCCCCCAACACCCCCCACCCCGTCGTGCCCATCCTTCACCCTTCCTCCCCAGCTCCCATGGGTGCTCTTGCTGGAGATGAGGCTTTTGGGTGAGGGTATCTCCCTACATCTCCTTGAGCCCCAGAGAAAATGAACCGTGCCCAGTTCAGGTGGAATGGCAGCAGACCCAGGGGCACCCAGACATGCTTGAAGGACACCCAGAGATGCTATGAGAGCACCCAGAGATGTTGGGGGGGCACACGGGGATGCTGGAGAGGCACCCAGGGATGCTGGGGGGGCCATGCAGAGAGCTGGGATGAGCTGGGCCCAGCAGCTTGCCTCAGTGTAATGTGTGCACAAATAAAACCCTGGAGAGCTGGCAGTGAGCTGGAAATAATGGCATTACAAGCGCTTCCTTGCTTCTGTTTGGGCTGGATGAGGCTTTTCGGGGCCGGCGGAAGGGAAGCAGCACATGGGGGTTTGCTCCTGGTTTGAGCGCCACTCTGGAGGTGAGGGGGGAAGGACACAGTGGCTTGGCAGGAGAGCACAAGGGTAGGGACAGAGCCCTGGTGTGGTCCTCACCTCCATCCTGGCATCCATGTGCTCACCAGCACCCCAAGGTTTGCACCCAAGGAGCACCCCCGACTTGGGAAAGCCCCGCTGCTATCTGCCGAGTCCCAGCATGGGCAGGATGAGTATCCTGGGCAGAAAGCAGAGGGAATGGGAGGACAAATAGGCAAATGGTAAAATGTATTTTCTTTGTTTCCTCTCTTTCTCCTTTTGCCAGGAGAGGCGTGAGGGCTCTCGGGCAGGATGCCGCTGGTGAAGAGGAACATCGAGCCCCGGCACCTGTGCCGGGGGGCTCTGCCCGACGGGGTGACGAGTGAGCTGGAGTGTGTCACCAACAGCACCCTGGCTGCCATCATCAAGCAGCTGGGCAGCCTCAGTAAGTCATGGCACAGCAATCCCAGCGTGGCATGGTGGTGGAGCGCTGGGTTGCTGGTTGGACGCTGCTGGGATGCTGGTTGGATGCTGCTGGGGTGTTGCAGTCGCTTCCTCTGGTTCCAAACACAGAGAAACAGGGGCTATGAGAGCCACGTGGGCTGCAGCCCCTGCTAATTCAGTGGGAATTAAATTCAGCTAATTGAAAATAGGACAATGCTCAGGGCCAAGCCCAAACTGGGGACTTTTTAAGACATTTTAAGACCCATTTTCCTCCCACAGCTGGTCTGTGCAGTGGGGGGCAGAAAGCCTCCGTGAGCCCCTTGCTTCTTCACTTGGCCAGAAAGAGGAAGGTCAGGTGAAGGTCTAAAATACTCCAACCTATGCTTTTTAATGTGAGAGCTTTATGAGGAAGAGAGGTCTATATAAAAGGTCTAAATCCTCAGCTGTCTTCCTTCCCTGCGACTTAGCAGAAAAGGGACAGACAAGAGCACACCGGTGTGAAGGTTTAATAGGGACAACCTATTTCACTGCTGAATATCCAATTAAAAAAGAGAGAGAAGCCCAGGCTTTTCAGGGCTCCCCCTCTTCTCTCCCACTCCAGAACTATATTCTTCTCTAAAATACTCCCAGAAAAATAAACCCTGTATTTATGGAGCTGCTGGAAGTGACACGGGTGCCCAGGCCATGGGTAGCTTGTCCAGATGAAAAAGAAATCAAATACAAATGACTGAGTTGGGTGAATGGTCTGAGAAGGTATTAAAGATACCTTGATTTTAGGTGCTGCTTGATATGTGGGTTTGGAGGAAACTCTGAGGATCTGAGGTGCTGGGCTGGAATGGATGCTGGAATGGGCTGGGTTCTGGGATGGGATAGAGACTGGGTTGGGATATGGGATAGGATGGGATGGATGCTGAAGCCTACAGATGTCAGCAATGCTCTGCCAGACTCCTTGCTCAGCCCCACGATAGGAATAGCCCTAACAAAGAGCTGTTGTAGCAATGCATAGGATGCTGCAGGAAAATAACTGCTAAAGTTGTTATAAAGTTATTATGAAGTTAAACAAGTCACAGCTTCTCCCTGCTGTGGAACTCTCCCTGCTGCCCTGCTCCTGGTTTCCCACCTTCAGGGCTGGATTTCCACCGGCCATGTTGTGTGATGGTCACTCTTGGCTCATCTGTCCTGGTGGATCCAAAGGCTTTTTGGGACACTGTGAATGTTCTGTGCCCCTGTGGGTACTGAAAAGGATGCTTGAGGGTGTTCGTGGGGGTGGTGTTTGTGCTCCCCTCCCTCTGTGCAGGGCTTTGGGAGAGAGTGAGGCTCAGCTCCCAAAAAAACAAGGCTGTGAAGAGCATGGAGCCACTGGGGAGGTGTGTGTGCAGGGGATGGGCTGGTGATGGGCACTGTGTCCCCTGCCAGGCAGGCACGCTGAGGACATCTTCGGGGAGCTGTTCAATGAGGCCAACAGCTTCTACATGAGGATGAACTCGCTGCAGGAGAGGGTGGACCTGCTGGTCATCAAGGTGACGCAGCTGGACTCCACTGTGGAGGAAGGTGAGAGCCTGGGGCTGTTTTGGGGTGACAGCCAGGACATGTGCTCCTGGCTGGACCACCCACCATGCCTTGTTTGGGGGGCTGAGGCCACCTCTGTACTCCTTCTCCTTCCTGTGCCCACAGTTTCTCTACAGGACATCAACATGAGGAAAGCCTTCAAGAGCTCCACGGTGCAGAACCAGCAGGTTGTGTCTCGCAACTCCATCCCCAACCCAGTGATGGAGATGTACCAGCGCTGCGACAAACCCCCACCACTCAACATCCTCACACCCTACAGGTACAGGCACATCACCTCCTGGGGAGAACAAGGGGGTCCTGGGGCGTTCTTAGGAGCCTTTTCCAAGAGAGGCATCAGGTGTGCACCCCATTTGCTGCTTGATGAAGCCTGAGAGGCAGATTTCTGCAGTTGCTGTGCCACCACCCCCATTGTGAGGGCAGTTGGGATGGGTGACACCCCCAGAGGTACTACAGGTAGTGACCTCTGTGTTGGACGTGTTCCTGGTGGGACAGCAGCTCATCGTCATGGTTGTACCAAAGCCCATGTGCAGGGGAACGGGTGTCTTCTCCTGTGGCTGATAACTTCTCTCCTACCTTCCCAATGCTCAGGGATGACAAAAAGGATGGCCTCAAATTCTACACTGACCCCTCCTACTTCTTCAACTTATGGAAGGAGAAAATGTTGCAGGCAACAGAAGATAAGAGGAAGGAGAAGCGCAGACAGAAGGTAACGGGGACTCTGAGGGGCTGGAGCTGGGGTTGCCTGGCACCTGGGGAACAGTCACCTTCCTGTGCATCCTCTGCACTCCCCTCTACTGCATCAGGTGCATCTCCTGAGGTGGGGTGATGCTCCCTGGGCACTGCTAATGGTCCAGAGGAGCTGTGCTGGAGGTGGAGCTGTGGCTCTGTGTGCCTGCAGGAACAGCGGCTGGTGGAGGACTCCACCCGGGAGGTGAAGAAAGTGAGGAAAGCCCGAAACCGGCGGCTGGAGTGGAACATGATGGCATATGATAAAGAGTTCCGGCCCGATAACAGGTTCTCACCATCCCCCTATCACATGGCGTCATCGGAAGGATCACTGTCCCCAGATAATAGGCAGGTTCTACCTACTGCACGTTCAGCTCACCGACTCTGCTTTGCTTTGCTCTGCTCCGTCTGTGGGGGTTCGTGTTCCCGCAGCAGGGTTGGGGTGATAAGCCGAAAGCCCGTGGTAGCTTCATGAGAGTTGGTACCCCCAGGGTGCCATCCTGGACCTCAGGAGCAGCCTTGGCATTGGGATAAAATTAGAGCACTTTCCATTTAGCAGTTATGGGCAGAGAGAGTGGTTCAGCTGTGTTGGTGTCCTCCTCCCCTCTGCTATCTCTCTGCTGTCTTGTACATCTATGTTTTTGTGGCCATTTTTTGTTTCGTTCGCTCAACCCCAAAATACTCCTGTACCCCCCACCCTGTGACTCCCCCCGCCCCGAGTACAACAGTGGGGTTTCTCCGTGCTGCAGATCCTACGCGTCAGACGCGGCTGACCACTCGTACCCAGCGAGCCCCAACCACCCCGCGCAGCTGCTGGCCCCGGTGGAGCACAAGGAGGGGGTGCTGGCCCCCCCCAATCCCCAGGAGCACGTGTACCGCCCGGCCCCGGGCAGCCGCCAGAACAGCCTCAGCCGGCTGCAGCAGCCCCACGCGCCGCCGCCGCCCGAGGCCGTGCTCAACGGGCCCAGACCGCACCTCGTCAAGGATTACGGGTAGGGCTCCAGCCCTCTGGCTGGGTGCAGGGGTGCCCAGGGGAAGGGAGGCTTGGTGGGGGCCTGACCCCCCCCTTTTCTGGGCTGAAGTAGTGAGGAGAGCCCTCCTCTGTGGCTGTTGTGGTCTGAAACTGAGATCCAAATCAGTCAGGAGTGCTTTTGGGGTAACCTCATTTCAGGGAAAAGGGGGCTAGGGAGGTTTTCCCCTGGGGTGTTGGCCACCTTCCTACCTCCTCATGCCCCATAACCCTTTGTGCTGGCAGAGCCCTCCCCTCTCTCTGGCTCTGGGACAGAGCTTACATGGGGGTTCAGAGTAAACCAAGCTAGAGTGGAGCCTGTTCAGTGCCGGGATGGGTGATGGGTAATGGATGCTGGAATGGGTGATGGGATGGGTGAAGGATGATGGATGATGGATGCTGGAATGGGTGATGGGATGGGTGAAGGGTTCTGGGATGGGTGAAGGATGATGGATGATGGGTGCTGGAATGGGTGACAGGATGGGTGATGGGTGCTGGGATGGGTGATGGAATGGGTGAAGGGTTCTGGGATGGGAGAAGGATGGCTGGGTGCTGGGCTGGGTGCCATCCCTCCCCATACCACTGACCTGTGCCCCCTGTTGCAGCCCTCAGCCGGTGCCCATGGCCGAGTACTTCGTTCCGCCGGCCCCGCCACCCCCACCGCCCGTCATCCCCTCGGCACAGACGGCCTTCGACAGCCCCATCTCGGCCCCCCCTGCGCTGGCCCCCGGCTCGGCCGGGCCCCCCTCCTATGCACCCTCGCCGCCCCCTGCGCCCCCCGGCCCCTACTCCGCATCCCCGCCGCAGGCCGGCCCCATGGGCCCCCCGGTGGCCCCCCCCCCGCCGCCCCCGGGGCCCCCGGCGGTCTCTGCCTCACCGGCGCACTCGGCCTCGCCGCCCGCCCCCGCCGTGGAGCCTCGGAAGCCGCAGATCCCGCTGATGCCCATGAGCGACGCCCGGAGCGACCTGCTGGCAGCCATCCGCAGGGGTGAGGGGGCAGCAGGGTAGAGGCAGTGGGAAGGGGGGACAGGTCCCCACAGTGTCACCGCAGGGGCAAAATATCTCTTGGAGTAGAGTTGGGGAAGCATCGGCTTCACTGAGTGCAAGATAAGGCCCTGGGTGGAAAGTGAGGGGTGAAGATGGTGACACCCAGGTGGAACCTGAGCTGGGGAATGAAGTGCAGTGCAGGGTGCTGGGGAGAGGCTGGAGACTCATCGCCAGAGGTGGAATGAAGCCCCACAGATCACTGGATTCCTTTCAGGCTGTAGAGGATGATGTGCTCCAAGGTCTCTCCCACTTCCCCTTCCTGCAAATCTTGAGGTCGAGTAGTAAATTTAACCTTCCAGAAGGTTCAACATCTTCAGGTGAATGGAAGCAGAGAAGGAGTTTTATTCTGTGATAGAGCTTTATAATCACACACATTGCATTATTCATAGAATCACAGAATGGTTTTGACTGGAAGGGACCTTAAAGACCATGTCATTCCTGCCGTGGGCAGGGGCACCTTTTGCTATCCCAGGTTGCTCCAAGCCCCATCCAACCTGGCCTTGGACACTTCCGGGGATGGGGCAGACACAGCTTCTCTTGGCAACCTGTACCAGGGCCTCCCAACCTCACAGGGAGGAATTCCTTCCCAATATCCCATCTAAGCCTACTCTCCTTCAGTTTAAAGCCATTCCCCCTTGTCCTACCAATCCTATGATCTCATATAGCTTTGTAATGACCTACATCCTCCCGCCCAGGGCTGCAGCCATCTCGTTTCAGCCAATACTATGTAATGGGAGGGTGCTGCACATAGGCTACACTGCTCCTAAAGCCCTCCCCCTTTTCCTACCGCAGGGATCCAACTCCGGAAAGTCCAGGAGCAGTGGGAACAAGAGGCCAAGAAAGAGCCTGTGGGCAATGACGTGGCGACGATCCTGTCGCGGCGGATCGCGGTGGAGTACAGCGAGTCCGACGACGACTCCGAGCTGGACGAGAATGAGTGGTCAGACTGAGGGGCCCCGGGCTGGGCTGGGCTGGGCTGGGCTGGAGGAGCCCCCAGCTCTGCCCCGGGTGTGTACAGGCGCCTCCCCCACCATTGCTGTGCGGGCGGCCCCACTCATCCAGGAGCTTTGCTTTTACACTTTGTCCAAAACCCTGCGGGCAGCAGCAGCACTGGTAGGATACACCTCAGAGGCAGTGAGACCAGACATTAGCAGCACCTTCATGTTTAATGACTTCCAGAATTCTCTGAAGGCAGGTTAATAGGATTGCTCTGGGTTTACACCTGGAGCAGGAGCAGAGGCTGGCCCTGAGTGTGCTTTGCGCGAGGAGGGAGCCCCAGGGGCAGCAGTGCTTTTCCAGCTGGACGGTAACTGTGGTAACGAGAAGCTCCTGGAGAAGAAGCCTGTTTGCACGGCTGGTGCCACCATGGGAGCTCGGGGATGGCCCTGCATGGGCCTGGGGACCCTCTGCTGTCAGAGTTTTTGGGGTCAGGCAGCTCCAAAGGCTGCCCATGAGCAGGAGCCTCCTTCCCCTGGGCGTGATGCACCATGTTTAGCAGCAGCTCCGTAGGGATGGTTCCCATCGTACTATCACTCCCTGGAGAATCACAGAATGGTTGGGATTGGAAGAGACCTTTAAAGCCTGTTGAGTCCAATCCCTTGCAATGAACTGGGACCCCTTCCACTAGACCAGGCTGCATGAGAAGACCAAGGTGTTGGTGACCTGAGCCCGTTTCTGTCCTTAGAACTGGTTTTCTGGGAGAAAAGGGTGAAGGCAAGGCTTGTGTGGCTGACAGGGGCACGCAGCCTTGTCTTTGCCAGTGAAGGATTAAGGTGTCCAGGGAGCTTCCCCAGACCCAGCTCTCCTTGGTCTTAATGTGACACCATTTCAGTGTTATTTGAAAAAGAAAAAGAAGTTAATTAGACAATCTGCTGCTTTTAGGTAAACTCTCAACTTGCCCTTTGCAGCCCCACATACTGTGCCTGTACAACTGAGACCAACTCAGAGCCAGGCACTGGTTCCCCCGCCCTGATCCTGCCCCATTCCCTATCCCACAGGAGGGTGCTAATGGGGGAGCTGGAGAGCCAGGCCCCTGCCACAGCACTGAAAATACCTGTGCTCACATCAAAATAGAGTGATTCACCCAAGACTTTTCTCCTCCCTTCACGGAGGGAGGAGGCACAGGAAGGCAGAGAGAAGGGGTAGGGAATACTGAAAATATCACAGTCAGGTGCAAAAACCTGCAGAGAGCTGAGAGACATTCCCCACGAGTGGAAAATGGGCCAGGACCAGCCATGGACTTGCCAGAGTGGTGTCCCCAGGCCCTCTCTTGTGTTCCCTTATACCACAAGGCTCTGAATGGGGGAAAACTGAGGCCCCATGTTGCAGCTCTTCTGGGGAAAGCCTGGGCTCTGTGCCTGCCTCTCTGCCTCTCCCAGTAGCCATGTAGGTGATGGCTACAACAGTAGGATTTTGACTCTCCAGAAGCAAACAGGCCAGTAAAGGAGGTGGGAGGGTACGGCTGGGACCCAAAGGCTCATCCTTAAATTCATAGAATCCTAGAGTGCTTTGGGTTGGAAGGGACCTTACATCTCATCTCATTCCAGTCCCATGCCATGGGCAGGGACACTTTCCTCTAGACCGGGTTGCTGGTTCCTCACCCTGAGAAGTGCTGGTGTTGAACAACACCCCAAACATCTGCTCATTTCTCCCCAGTGAGAAACTTTTCATGGCCAGATGTGGTGAATCCTCTGCCCAGCTGCTGAGAAATGCCCCCAGGAGCTCTCCTTTCTCTTGGCTGCCACAAAATGGTCTCTTGTCCCTTGGGAGTGACACCTCCCACATCTCCACTCCTGGACTGTGAGCTGTGGTGCCGAGTGGGCTTGAGCAGAGGGGCAGCATGGATGTGGGAGAGGGCAAGGCAAGAAGCAGAAGTGCAATAGGATGCATGGAATAGCTCATCTACAAAACCCAAGGAAGCAGGGCTGACCAAAGGAGGCAGGGAGACACAGTGCACCAGGAGGTCAGGAAATTCCTGATGCTTGGTGCTCGCCAAGAGCTCTCGTTTCTGATGTAGACCCTCTGAAACACAGGGAACTGGCTGCAAAAGCTTTTGGCCAAAGCCTGGCCAAGACAGAGAGCCCCTGTGATGGGCCTTCCTTGGGAAAGCAGCTGGGATTTGACCTGGAACATGTTCAGAAGGAAGTGTTGTAAAAATTCAGAGCAACATTTCAGCAGATTCCTGGTGGTATTTATTGTGGAGCGTTATTAACGTAGACACAATCGTAATCCTGTTTGTGTGTGAAGAGAAAGTGGATTTATTTGGATAATTTAGAAAAAGTAATAAATTTTATGAGGAGAGAGAATAGCAGGGGCTGGGGGAGCTGCTCTTACCTGTTATAGGGGTCGAAGGGCTGCAGAGACATTGGGGGGAACCAAGTAGGGGCTCAGGGACACATGGAACTGGCTTGTCCCTTGGATCTCTGACTGGCCCAATTCTGCAAAGCCGAGCCAGTCCTGGTGAGAACTGGAGAGTGGTCGAGTGCCCCTGGAAGATCAAGCCCCTTCTTTTCGTGCACCAGTTGCTTTGTGTGTGTCACATTGGAACTGTGGTCATTCTGGCAGGACTCTGGTGTGTGGCAGGTCAGGACTGTCCCTGTAGCCTCTCACTGCCCTGTCACCTCCCCACAGCTGTGCTGCACTTGGGATTGGCAGCTGTCAGTCAACCCATGCCAGTGTCAGGGTTGATGCTGTTCCATGGCAAAACCCTTGACAGTCAGAATGGCTTGGGTTGGAAGGGACCTTGAAGGTCATCTAGTTCCCTCAATCCTTGCCTGCCCTGTGCACAGGCCACATCTGCAGAGTGGGTGTACAGCTGGGAGCCTCGGGAGGGCAGGTAGCAATGCTCCCCTGCCCACTCTTCCTCACTCCTTACACCATCCTCTCCCCTTTGGACATCCCAGCACATCCTCACCATTCATATTCTGCTTACAATCTCCAGCCCTTGATAACACAAACACGTTTCATGTGCTCAAGTCCAAAGCAAGTCAGCAGGACCATAACCTCCCAGCATTGCCCATTGCTTGAAAACATCATGATCCTCCTCTTCCAGGGATCTGAATTGCCATGGCAGCCCTTAAGCTGTCCTGATAGCAGGGATGGGGCTGATCCCCCGCCCCATCCTCATCCCAGCGAGATCTGCAGCAGAGCTCGTTGCTCAGCTTTCTGCTGTAGCTGGTGGAGAGGTGACCTGTGTAGTCAGGGTGGGCTGTAGAACCCATTTCTGGTCTGGTCACAGTGATGCTCTTCCCAACTCTCCCAACAGCACCACAAGGCAGGCAAGCACCCGGAATTGCTGAGGTTGGAAAAGACCTCTAAGATCATCAAATCAGACCATTAATACCACATGGTGGCACTGAGAGCCCCGATCTCATGACACAGCCACTGCATCCTCAGAATCTTCACCCGACAGTTCAGCCACGCTGGAGCGTGACCAGCTTTGTTTTAGGCACATTCATCTGCTTTTTGCCCAGGTGACCTATGAAATCCAACAGAAGCAACACCAGTTCCTGGGCTGGCACTGCTGGAGTTGGTTGTGCCCCACTCGTTAACACTGTCTGTCTGACCCACATGCTGCACACTCCATATTTTGTACATATGTGCCTATTCCCGGATATTCTTCCCAAAGTAGGCCATGCTGTGTTACACAACCTGAAATGCTCAAATCCTCATGTGGGCTGATATAAAAGTGAATATTTAAATATTTTATCTAGCTTGGCAGACATTAAAAAATACAATCCAGGTCACAGATGATTGAATTTCTCCTCTCTCAAGAGTGCCAGAATTGGGTTGAGGAGATTCTCCTGTATATTAAGGTATCATGTTCCATGTTAAAATATAGCAGTGGCATTTCTTTGCCAGTGGATAATCACGGAGTGCCAAACATTTAATGAGCCCAACTGATCTCCTGAGAGCTCCTCTTTCCATTTTATCTGCTTTCCCCTACTTGCCAATTTATGGGCATAGATTAAAAATAATAAATATGACTGCCAGCGGGGGGAAGAACACCCTGAGTGCATACAGATGGATTGGGCTGGAGTCAGTGGAACAGTAAATAAGCCAGTTTTGTTCTGCTTGGAGATATTAATGGAAGGCTGTGGTCCTTGAGCTCCATCAGGAGCCTCTTGGACATCTCTGGTTCATCTAAAAACGGACACTGTAGGGACCAGCATGTCCATGGCACATCTGTGAACCTACACCAAGTGTGAAGTCTAGTCTTGCTCAAGTTTCTGAAGGCTGGTGGAAGTCTAGCAGTGTTCATGCCTGCCCTTGCACTCAGCGTCTCCTTGGGTTAGAGGGACCATTGGAGCTGGCTCTGGATGCTGGTTAGAGGTGTCCTGAAGGAGGAATGGATTGGGTAGTTTCTAACTTTGCACCCTGGGAAGAAACCTAGAGAGGAGCAAGCATCACATCCCATGACAGCTCCTACTTCTGCTGATGTTTTTTCTGGGGAAGGTCTTGCTCTTGGTGCAAACATGAGGCTGAACTTGGCTTCTCCAGAGAACTCCCTCAAATTTCCTCCCAGCAACTTTTTCATCTCTGTTTCCCTTTCAAGACACCCAACAGCCTGAACAGAAGCTTTGCAGACTCCCTTGGGGACAGAGCCTGAATTTACACCTCAGCTTTAATGATAAATGGAAGTTTTGCTTGGAGGGAGGCAGGTTGTAGCACCGGAGGTGGTGTTTTGGAGGGTGCATTCCAGAGGTCCATGGCTGGCAGGAACACAGTGCCATTTCCTCGTGGATGGACCATGTTTGGCCATGGGAAGCACTCCCCATCATGGGATGCTGGCAAGGGGAGCACAGGCAGTTCCTTTCACCAAGATTCCTGTTTTCCTGTAGTAGTAGTTATTTAGGGATAAGGTTTTCTCAGCTGGAATGTTACTTTACAGATTAAAAACCCAAAACAATAAGGGCAAGGAGTCTGTCCGGAGGAGTTTACAGTCTACAGCAAAGACCATATAACCTGCACTGCACTTTAGGAGCCTCAAATGCTCACTCACCCATGAATTTACTCTCCACTGGGTAGCAGCACCTCAAGGACTGTTGTCCCTTCCTTGGGTGACCCCACGAGCAGCCCCATGACCACATCCCCCCGCTGATGTCACAGTGGGGCTCTCCTGCCCCTCCACTACTGCCCTGCAAAAGTGCCTGAGCAAAGTCCAGGAGTGCCAAGCCATGCTGGGTTTGTCCCTGTGCCCTCAGGGTGGGCCTTTCCCAGTCCCCACACAGCTCTGCTCTCTGGGATGGCCATGGATGTGATGGGAAACATGCCTGGATGCACCACTGCCTGCCAAGACTTAGAGCTGCCCATCAATTCACATGGTAGCCTCTGAGCTCATGCAAAATGTCCTCCTTCAGACACTTAGAAGCCAAACCTAGACTTTGACGTATTTTGATCTGTTTGAGAGTCAAAGGATGCGGGGGGGTTGTGAATCTGGTCTTCCTTGAACAAACTCCAGGTTTTCTAGGATTGTTGTCTCAAGCTCTGCTTTCTCACAGTAAAAATTGAGCCTGGATTTTGCTGGGGAAAGGAACGAAAAAAACCCAAACAAAACTCCCAGTCAGGAACTTGAGTGAGGTTTGCCCCAAAGCCTTCAGAACGTGCCCACAGGCAGGGTGGGGGCAGGACACCACCCTGGTGCTGTCACGGCTGAGGCAGAGCCTGCAGCAAGGGATGGGCTCTCGGTGAGGGAAATCCCCAGGCAAGATCTGGATGGAACATGCTTGGCCACAGAGTCCCCAAAGGCAGTGCTGATGTGACTTTATCCATATTAATGTCTGGATTACAGACTGGCAGGACCCTGAGGCCGTGGGCTCCTCCACAGTGCTGCGTGATAGCAGAGCAGGGATGGGCACCCTAATGGGCATCTCCTAATAGGGATCTTTCCAGAGGTGCCTTTGTAGTCTCTTGTTCCTCTCAGGAACAGGTTCAAACCTGTTAAACAATGACCTGCCGGTGTTGTGAGCCCAAGTGTGTGGGAAGTGAGCCTTCCCCTGCACACCTTTCCCGTGGTGGCAATGCCAAGGCCCTGGGCTGGCCCTGGGGGACTTTCAGCCCAATGGCAGCTCCAGCACTTAGTTCTGCATAAAGTATTAAGAGTGCAAAGAGGAGGAAAAAGACAGAAATAAAATAATCCAGCATTTTAGGTTGGTTTTTCTCCCACTGCTCTGTACAGGGAAAACCTCAGATGGGTAAAACCCCCTGAAAAGCCACAAAGGGCATGGAAAAAATAACTCTGTTCTCCATGTCAGTGAGGGACTCAAGTGCACGGCACTGGAGGAGTGAGTTGTGGCAGAAGGGAGCTGAGTCAGATCTTGGGGAAGGCTTTGCCATGGTAAGGGATGGAGAAACTGAAGCAGGCCACAAAGGTTCTGCCTTAGGAGGGCTTTGAGAAGCAGGTGGGCAAATGCCAGAAAGGAGCACTGCCCATGACCTTGTTGTGGGCCAGGGAGTGGTGGAGGTGCCCACAGGGCATCTCTTCAAAATGTGTTTGTAGTTCTGCCTCATCCCCTCCTTTGGGTGTCCCAACCCCAAAGCATCTCCCACCAGCCAGGGCAGCTGCTGGAGCTCTCTCTTGGTTTTGGTGTTGACCCTTAAATGCAATAAAGATAAAACACCTGAGAGGGAAGGATGTGAACTGAGTAGAAAACCAGGGCATGCAGATGTTACTGCTGTATTTCCCTAGTCAGAAGGCAGCAGCTCCAGCAACTTGCTCCTCAGGACCCTTCTTCGCCTGCAGCTGCAGTGGGTAAACCATGCTGGTAAATTAAGGTGGAGATTTTAAAAGTTACCCTTTGATTTGGGCTAGCTCAGATGAGAAATACAAAAATAAAACACAAACCCCTCCCCCACAAAACTAAAAAGCAAACAAACAACTTACATGTGATTTCCAGAAGGACAATTTGTTCTGTTCCCTTCCCCTGGACCTCGAGGGAAGGTCAAACCCAGCAACACTTCCCAGCTATCACCAACAAAATGAAGCAGGTCTCACCACTTCCAAAAAAATCACATCCTGAGAAAACAGTATTTAAGAAAAAGCAGTAAGAACCTCATCACAGTGCAGCAAGGAGAGGGGTCTCTTATCACCCCAGGAGGTGCTTTTGACAGTGAAGGCCCTTCCCCAGCCCAAGTGTTTGAAGTCCTGTTGATTTTCACCTCTCACCAGTGCTGGTCCATGCCTGACACCTCAGCTGGGAACACTTACACCATAGCAAGTCATTTCTTACCATGGAAAAGGTAACCATAAAAGTCTTGTCTTTGAGCCTGGTGATGTTCCTGTGACACCCATGGAGGAGAGGGTGATTTCCTGATGGCAGCAGGAACAGCTTTGACACAGTCCTGCCAGGTCTTCAAAAATCAAACTGTTATGAGCCTCAACACCCCCTCACTGCCCCTCCCCCCCCAATTTAATTTTATACTGAGATGTTTCAGGTCTACCTTTAGTTCTGTCCAGTTTTTATCAAACGGGACCATTCTTGGTGGTGCTTTTCATCTCAGATCAGAGCAGACCAGAAAAAGAAAGAAAATCACAGAATCTCAGAAGGGTTTGCTTTGGAAGAGACCTTAAAGCCCATCCAATCCTACCCCTGCCATGGGTAGGGGCACCTACCACTAGACCAGGTTGCTCCAAGCCCTGTCCAAGCCACTTAAGTCCCCACCCAAAAAAATCCTCAAACAAACCCCTTTTCCTTGAAATGCATTTTTAGGAGATTTTTGGGTGATGGCTCCTTACCTGAATAGACTTCCTTAATTGTGGGGCTGCTTGACCTGGGAGGGATCTGAAGCAGGGTGTCCCCAGCACGAGTTTGGGTTGATGCTGAGCCGTGCTGGCACTTCCCTCCCCTTGCTGTGGGATGTGCCCTGTCACACCAGGGCTCATTCCCACTGGGAATGCAATGGGGTCACAGTGGTGTGGCAGCTCCTTACTGACACAAGTGCCTTTCCTGGAGGTCCCCACAGGCTTCCTGGGGTGAGTGGTCTCACTGTGCTGGGAAAGGGCAGCGCTCACCTGGGGTGGAAACCTGGACCTGCCCAGACTCCAAGGTCTGGGAGTCCTCCTTCCTGCACAGGGGGTAGTTTGGGGAGCTGGTTTTGGCCAACCCAAGAAACCTACTCTGGCAAACGCACATCTGGGTGCACATGCCAGGGACAGGGACAGTCCCCGAGAGAACACGTGAGGAGCGCAGGGAGGGGACAAACCCTGTCCCCACTTTGTTGTGGGATGTGCCCCTGTTGGTGGGTTTGCTCCAGGGTAGATGCATTGCTGCTGCCATGGACAAGGCTTCAGGCTGGAGAGCCTTCCTCCTCCTCCTGCTCCTCCTCCTGTCCCTCCCAGGGCTGTGGGCCAGAGCCAGCTGCTGCAGCAGGACAGGAACCATCTCGCTGCCAGGTTTCCATCCCCTTTGTAGTGAGGCCAGGTGCTGTAGGAGAGTCATTTTGGGGGACACTGAAGACAGGTGAGGATCATTTCCTGTGCCCTGCACCCAGCAGGCTGGGGAGCAAGACACCTCAGGTGCCCCAAACCTCCTCAGCACTACCCAAACTCAGCAGCTCTGAGCCAGGGAGACCTCCTGGAGCTCCCGATCCTGCTGAAATAGAGCATCCACCTCAAGCTGGACATGTTAAAAGCAGTTTTCTCCCCTTTTGGTACTGACTGATCATACAAACAGCCTGGAATCAGAGCTCAGGCCAGTCTTTGTGGAGGTTGGCTCCAGCTCTGCAGGGGTGGCACAGTGGGGTCAGGGAGGTGCCAGCCTGCATTGGCTTCCCAGGTGCATCCTCAGCATCCGTGGGGCTGCCCCGATCCTCCTGCAAAAGGCCCATTTTTTTATAACAGCAGAAGTATTGCCCGTATCTCCTGTGATTTGCCATTGGATAGAAGGAGCAGATGGGAGACAGGCATCTCTCCCAAGGGAGGGTCACCTGTTCCAGGCCATAATTGATTTCCTTAATTCCATAGCTGAGATTAAAGAAGGAGATGTTCACTGTCTGTTGGGGTCTTTAACCATGTGCACTTAGTCAATAGGTGAGTAGATGTTGCTGCCTGTATCTATCTACCCTACCCAGTTGCTACGTGTGAACAAGTGTATATCTCCCCAGTGTTGTGGGTTCTGCCTGTGGTGACACGATGAGGGAAGGTGGGGACTCCTGCAGCTTCCTTCTGTACAGTGTAGAGAGGAAACCTGGAACAACCCCAGGCACCGCTTGTAACTACATTTATTCAAGAAATGTCATCTTAATCCCACACTGTTGACACTTTATGCATGTGCTAATGAAATTTAAAAAGAAAAAAGAAAGAATTAATAAAGATTTTAAGAGGTTACAGTAGATTTGGGTTTGGCTTTTTGTCATCTTGCCCTCGTTGGGTCCTATGGCTGTGAGTTATCAGCCCTGTGATATTCCCTCCTCTTTCAGAGTCTGGGACACAGAAGAAGCAGCAGAAAGCTGTGATCTCTTTATAACCCTTCATTTGGAGAATCAAGCCCTCAAAGATCAACTAATTCCCATGGATGTTTAATTCCCCAGCTCCCTAATCAGAGGGCAGAGAATGGCTTGCTGATGGAAAAACGTCCATCCTCATGCTTGGAGGCTCTGAGCAGCAGGAGCTGCTCCTTCCCAATCCCTCAATGTCTCGAGTGGTTCCTTTTCTCATCCAGCTCATCCTGATCCAAGTCCCAGGTGAGGGAAAGCAGAGCCCTGTTCTAGACTTGCCTGGGCTGAAATAAAAACACTGGCACACACACAGTATGGCACATACCTGGGACAGGAGCCCAGATCTTCAAATGTTTTAATTTTAACCCCCTTCCCCCTATTTTTGGATATCCTCTTGACAAATCACTTTAACAGTTTTATTTACAGTAATAAAAATAAATTACTCTTACAGATGAATGTATAATATTATACACAATAGAGATACAGTGCAATAACAGCATTGATTTGTTTTCACTCGTTCATAAAGTGCATCAACGGGGCTTGATTTAATCATAGGTGAATGACAACTGTACATTTTTCTTTGAGATCAACTTTCCCAGTCAAGTTAAAAGGCTCATGAAAACACTGACAGCAAGACAAGTTGCTGCCCTGATTGCTGAGGAATGACCTGGTTCCTGGGGAATCAGCTGGGACGGGAGGCAGGGGACAGGGTGATGGGTTCCCAGTCTGTCCGTCTGTGCTGTGACAGTGGCTCTGACGGACACGGAAGCCTGGCCAGCCTGACCTGGGGCTCAGAGCCCCGGGGGGTGACTGGAGAGCAGGACTGGGCTCCAGGTGAGTCTCCAGCTGGGCTTTGCCACCAGAAACTCATCCCTCCCTCCAAGCTGGAGGATTCACTTTGCAGGGAGGAAGCTCTGTGTGCTGGGGGCTGATGTATTTTGTCCTGCTCACACGGGACATCAGGAACAAGCCCAGTCCTCTGTGTGTGATGTAGAAAGGCCAGGCAGAGCCTAGAGGCCTGGCTAGAAGGACAAGCAGCCAGCACTGCCTCATCCTCAGCCAGGTACTGCCCAGCTGGAGAAGAGCTTTCCCTGGGACCAGCCTGCTGTTTTCCAGTTCCCAGATCCTGCAATAAGGCCATAAACCTGTGCTTGTGGTTTCAGTGCCCAGTGACACAACATGCTGTCAGACATCCAGCATCCTGCCCATGGCAGCATCCTCCAGCCGGGAGGGGATAACTGGGGGGGGGAGTTGGCATCGAGCAGAATTTGTGAAGGCAACTATTACCCTTTGACTTGGAGACAATTTAATCACATCCCCCAAAGTCAGGGACAGAAGAGCTTTGGCCCACCTCTTCTGATTTGGGTCTTCTCTACTGAAAACCCCATTTTATCTCTATAATGCTCTGTATTGCAGAGATTTCCAGTGGGAATGGGAAAGCTCCATTCCCGGGGTTGCAGGACAGCAGGAAGGGCAGCTTTCAGGGGAGCTTGCAGTAGGAACTGCATTGGGAACAGGAGAGGTACAAATGGTTCAGGTGAAGCTGTCTCACCTCAACAAGAGGAAAGGTTGTGCATGAACAAGAGGAGTTACAAGGAAATACCATGTGCATTCAACAATTATTCCTGACAATTAAAGTGAACTCTAATTCACCAGTAACAATAACGTGAGTCCTCGATGCTGGTCAGAACACACCAACACAAGTGATTACCAGGATCAATGGTTTTTTAAAGACCTCCCCACCCCAAATTTGATGCTTCTACAAGAAAGAGGTACTTCATCACCTACTGAGAACAGTAATGGTTTCTTGGAGTTTCATTCAAAGTTCAATTCAAACTCTTTGACATGAACCAGCTGGGGCTGCCACATCAGGAGTGAGACCCTTGAGATATTTCCTGCTGGTGCTGATACGAAGTTGGCTAAAGAGAGGTTTTCACTGCTCAGAGTCCCAAACTGACCAAAATGGAAAACAAAACCCAAATAAAACTATACAGCTTTGTTGGTAGAGCCTGTACATTCTACCGGGGGAGGTGGGGGAGGTGGGGGGGGGGGTGTTTAGTTTTGTTTTGTTTTGTTTTTATTTCTCGGTCAAAACATGCTGTGACAACAAGGGCTTGTTGTAAATGCACAAGCTCACACCCACCCTTGGCACATCTCCACAAACCTCAGGGTGCTCATGGAGCTGTGGTTTTGTCCCACCCAAGGGTGGCCCTGCCCTTGTCACAGTGTATTCCAGGAATGTTTTCTCTTTCTTTCTCCTCTTCACTCTTTCTTCATCCCCTCAACAGCCAACCACCAATGACAAAAGCACTTCACACCTGCATTCTGCTGGCCACCAAGTCATGGTGGAAAAGCCAAAGGCACACAGAAACCTGTAAATAAATCACCCAAATAAGCAGTAGATTCATTTCCTGGCTACATTGATCTCTGCCATAGGCTTGGGGCTGGTTGGATACCTAAGGTGTCAATTTTCCTCACACCTCAGGACCAGTTTTCTGCATGTTTCTGCTGCTGTGGATCTACACCAGCTCCTGTAGAGTCCAGCAGTGACATGAATCTAAGCAGGGCCTTGAATCTTAGCATGAATCTAATCTGATCCTTCATCTTTTATCAAATGCAATTTGCAAAAGTCAATATTTAAGGGTACAATGGCAAGGTCTGTGCCAGGGTGAGGACACAGAGGTCTCCCCAGTTAAACACCAAGCAGCCCTCTCCAGGCAGGTCCAGTTCCCACCCAGAGTGGCCATGGAGGCTCTGTGAAAATCAAAGGGCATCTGCAAATTTCCAACCAGCAAAGACCTTGTGCTTTGCAGAACTACCATTGTCCCCCTGGATCATCTGAATGGCACAATGGCTTTTATAGATCTCAGCTTTCCTAGTGACAAGGGAATCCAGCCTAACCCTGCCAACACATCTGATACCAGGAAGTGGAGAGCAATGGGACACTCCAGTTGCTCTGTGATCTCATGGAACCCAGCAGGTAGATAGGGGCTGCTTGGCTCTTTTCACCACATTGGAATATGTTTTGGATCCACAGGGAATCCACAGATGATTCACTGGACTGAAAACCAGCCGGAAAACCCATTTTGTTTTCCAGTGCTTCCTTATCATTGTTGCCTCATCCACATGTGATACCATTGCATTCATGGGAGCTGCTCCTTTTTTATGGCAACTCATCCAAAGTCAGGCCCATTATTTCATCCTAAACGTGTCCCAAAGCCAACACTGAAGCATCCCAAACACAGGGCATTTCCACCCTGCTCACAGCACCACTAACTTCCTAAAGATTTTAAGGTTTTAAGTCAGGCCTCCTTATGTTCAATATAAGGAGGATCCAACATCCAGCATCCTCACTGATGTCCAACATTGTCACTTGAAACTTTTCCAGTAGAAGATTTTCTTAATGAAAAACAAAAATGGAACAAAATCAAGCCAAAAACAAAGTGCCAAAGCAAAGATGCAGTAAAAAGGTCAGAGATTTCCACAACACATTGCATGGCAGGTGAACCTAAACTTCTTTACCTTCTGCCTCACTCCTCCTTGTTTTCTCTCCTTTCCATGATTAAAAAGAAAGGAGAGAAAAAACAGCAAAGGAAAATAAAAGACCCAGAAAATACATTTATTTTTACTTAGGGGAAAGACTGCAGAAATGCCAATTTAACAAAACAGTTTTTAGAGGAGAATTCTTGAGACTTTCCCTGAAACCTAGCAAGTGTTTTTAACAACTTCCATGGACATCTCAAAGAGAGAGAAACTAAACCATCACTTGAGAAAGAATTAGGTTGTGATTTTACACCGACTCTGAGCACAGAGAATATACTTGTGCCACGTCTTGGTACTGGCTGTGAGCTGGGTCAGAGCAACAGAATCAGTGTCTCCTTCATGCAAGGATCAGAATTCAGGCAGCAGAGTTTGACAAAGTTGCTGTAGAGGGGTTTGGGTGAGTACCCTGGGTCTCAGTGAAGACATCCCCACCTGCTCTCGACCTCAGCTGTCTGGCAGGAACTGTGTGCTCAGCTTTAGCTCTCACTTCCCAAATCCTTCACCTATTGCTGTGGAGAGACATGGAGGGGGTGTGTGTGTGTGAATTATTTTCCACTGATTCTTATTTGACTTTGGCAAAGTTTGTCAATGGATCCCTCAAACTGAGACAAGTTTCAAGTATACAACGAAAAAAAGTTTGTTAAAATCAAGCTCTTCAGCAATAAGGGGATTACCGGAAAGCCAAGAGAATGCAACTGTTTTTCATGCTAAAGTTTCTCTAGAACTGATTAGTTAAACTACATTTCACCCAGAGACACAAAATGAGTTGCCCAGAGAAACAAATCCCATCTCCTAGATAGGGTGGTTGTATAAAATCATTTCAAAATGTTCACAATGTTTCAAAAATGGTTTAAGCTATTGAATTTTTCGCATTGAGGATCTGCAGGGACCTGGTTGCACTTATGAAACCAGAAGAAATAAAATTAGCAGAGTGTTTGTATAAATACTACTCTTTGTTAAATTAATCTATTTACTTTAAAGCTTACATTGATTCAATATTGTGCCTACTGCCCCTTGCCCAAGGTATTTTAAAGAGAAAGGAAATGAAAAAAAACCAAAACCACAAAAACAAAACACTGAGAGTATGGCCACCTTTCAAAGGCAGACAGTAAGTCCAAGCTCCAGGCACACTTTGGAGATTCACAGCTTTCTCATGTGCACTAAGCTCCAAGGAGCAAGAGAGTCATTACACAGATCCAGGGAGAAAATACACTTGGGTCTGTCTGTACCCAGCCATAAAGTACCTTTGTACCCACTGCAGACACACAAAGAAAGGACATTTCTTCCACTAGCCCAGGTTGCTCCAAGCCCCGTCCAACCTGGCCTTGGACACTTCCAGGGATGGGGCAGTCACAGTTTCTCTGGGCAACCTGTGCCAGGGCCTGCCCACCCTCAGAGGGAGGAATTCCTCCCCAGTCTCCCATCTAACCCCGCCCTCTGGCAGTGGGAAGCCATTCCCTGTGTCCTGTCCCTCCAGGCCCTTGTCCAAAGTCCCTGTCCAACACCATAGCAATTTCTCTAAAGGAAAGCAGAATGTTTGGGATACCAGGCTCAGCTGGTGAGGGTTCTCCAGAGTTGTTCCCACACCAGGCCCTGGAGCAGCACCCCCTGCCTGTGCCCTGAGCCGCCCTGGCTGCTCCACCCCGGGCCCTGCCATCCCGTGAGCGTTGCTTTGTTTCCTGCTCTGTAAGTGAATGCACTTCCACTGCCCGGCCAAAAGAAAGCACAAGGTAAAGGACACTTCATCTGTCTCACTAACACCACAAAGCACATCAGACAGTAGGGGAATGGGAGGGGCCCGTTGCTTCTCTAATGAAGCGAGTTAAATTGGCAGCATCAGGAATAACGTGTGTGATTACAAGGCTTCCCTCTTGGGGACCCCAGCAAGCCTGGACCCCTCTTTGGATCAAAATCCCTCCCCATGTAAACGACTGGTGTGGAAGGGAGTGCAGAGTGGGGAGAGCATCACCCCACAGCCCCAGTCGGACAGGAGAGCCCTTCCTTGGCCTCCCAGACTTTGGGGTGCACCCCAACCGCCCTCCCCACCCACACACCATCAGCCCTCCCCCTGCCCCAGTCACCTTTGGGGGGGGGAAGGACGGAATGGATTCCCTGGGTACCTCCATCCCTGCGACAGCCCAAACAACCCAAACCTAAAGAGCCTTTTGCCCCTCAGGTTCTCGCAGTGCTTCACAAGCGACACAGACACAGAGAGGCCCCGTGCCCCCCGCGGGTTCCCCCAGCCCGCCCCCCGGCCGGAGCTGTCCCCTCCGCGGTGCTGAACGCCCCCCCCCGTTATTGCATAGCATCGCAAGACCTGATTTCAGGGGAGTGGGCGCCCCGCGTAACAACCCCACGGGTGGGGACCAGCCCCGCCGGGGGGTACGTGACACCTGCCCCCGCCCGCTCCTGTGGCCTTCCCGCGGGATGTGCCTCGAGGCGTGGGACCACCCGGACGGGGCCCGCTGCTTGCCTGGCTCCTTACCCCGAGAGCAGATAAACGCCATCGTACGAGGATCCTTTTTCTTTCCTTTTCATTCTTTCTTTCTTTTTTTTTTTTTTTTTTTNTTTTTTTTTTGTTTTTAAAATGCAGGGTTTGATTTTTTACTGAAACCTCTTTTCGATGTATTCATGGGATTTCTTAAAGTCCTCTAGGGGTAAAACAGGTCTGTTAATGGACAAACAGTTTTACAGTTTTCTTTTTTTTTTTTTTTTTTTGGTGTTTTGTGTTTTTAAATAAAAAATAAAATGCGTAAGAAAATAACATTTCTAAAGGAAACCATTATCATTCTACTCTCTCTCTTTCTTTCCCCCTTCTTTTTGCCTTTTTCTCTTTTTGACCATCTTTCCATGGAACGAGATGTGCTGACCGGGGGGGTCCCTCCCGGTAGGAAACAATAACGACAGAGGGGAAAAAGAGAAGGAGGAGGAGAGCAAGGGAGCACCTCTGGCTCCGTGCTCAGTCCTCACACATCGCTGGATGTCCTTGGTCTGGAGGAGAACGTGGAGGGGATGCACCCGCAGCAGGCCAGCCAGAGGGACTTCTGGATATCTGGGTTTCTGAAGGCGTAAATGATAGGGTTGATGAGGGAGTTGCAGGTGGCGGGCAGCGCCAGGGAGTAGGTGTAGACCGCGGGGTAACTGGAATCGGCCACCAGGGAGTAGATGGCGAAGGGGATCCAGCACAGGGCAAAGGTGCCGAGGATGAGCGAGAGCGTGGAGAGCCCTTTGCGGGTGGAGGTGGCCTGCGCCGTGGCGATGAACTGGTGCTGCACGGCGATCTGCTGGGCGTGCCGGAAGGCGATCTTGCAGATCTGCAGGTAGAGCTGCATCATGAGGGCGAAGAGGAGGAGGAAGGTGACGGCCAGCACGGCCGCGTTGTCCTTGGTGACGGGCCGCAGGATGCTGCAGGCGCTCTGGTCCCGCAGACAGTTCCAGCCCAGGAGGGGCAGCAGCCCCACGCCCAGGCACAGCAGCCACATCAGCAGCACCATGGCGCAGGTGAAGCCCAGCGTGCGCTCGCTGTGGTAGGTGAGCGCGTTGTACAGCGACAGGTAGCGGTCCACGGTGATGGCCAGGAGGCTGCAGACGGAGGCGGAGAAGGCGGCGAGCAGCAGCCCCGCGGCCGCCAGCTCCGCCGCCTCGCTGGGCGGCCGCAGCAGGTACCGCACGGCGAAGTTGGCCACCAGCCCCAGCCCGGCCAGCAGGTCGGCCAGCGCCAGGCTGCCGATCAGCAGAAACATGGGCGCCCGCAGGCTCGGCGTGTAGAACAGCACGGCGAGCACCAGCGCGTTCTCGCCCGCCACCGCCGTGCCCGTGGCGCACAGCGCGATGTCCCAGGGGCTCACGGTCCCCGCGGCCCCTCCGCCGCCCGGCGCCGCCGTGCCCGGCCCGCCCGCCGCCGAGGGCCAGGCGGGGGGCTCCGAGGCGTTCCCGGGGCCCGGGAGCCGCTGCTGCTGCGGCTGCGGCGGCCACGGCTCCCCCATGGCGGCGGGGCCGTGCAGCATCGCTGGGGAGAGAGCGAGAGGGGAGGTCAGGGGAGGCACCGGCACCGGGGAGAGCCCCGAGCCCCGCACCGAGCCCGGCGAGCCCCGCACTGAGCCCGGGGAGAGCCGCCGACCCCCGCGCTGAGAGCCACACCGAACCCGGGGAGCCCCTCACCGAGCCCGGGGAGCCCCTCACCGACCCCACCCCGGGCCCCGGAGACCCCCGCACCGTGCCCCGCACCAAGCCCCGGGACACCCCCCCGAGCCCCACACCGGGCTCCGGAGAGCCCGGCCCAGGGACACCCCACCCCGCGTCCCGCACCGGCCGCCCCCGCCCGCCGCATCCCCGCCCGCCTCCCCCCAGCCCCACTGCAGCTTTCCTGGGATCCAACCTCCCGCAAACATCCCCGGCCCAGGCTTCGCCGTCCCCCCCACCCCACACGCACCCCTGGCCGCTCTCTCTCGCTATCACCCGCTCCTCCCGCCGGGCTGAGGCCGAGCACAACTCATCACCCGGCTGCCCGCACCCGCCTCCGTGCGCTCGGCTCCACGCAGGGTCCGCAACCGCTGCGCACCCGCTGAAGAACTGGCCGCCCCCTCCTCCTCCTCCCCTCCCAGGGGCACGGCCACCTTTGCTACCTATTTATAGCGCAGCCCCCCCAGCCCCTCCCGCAGCCCTTTCTTTTTTGCGTGCAGTGAGTAAAAATAAACACTATTAATAGGCCAGCGCCTGTATGCGGAGCCGCCGATGGAAGGAGAAGGCAGTGGCAAGGGACAGCCTGGATTAACTTTCTCCTTCCTCCCTCCCTTCCCCTGCTTTGGAAAAGGCTGGTGCAAGATGCTCCCAGCCGGCTGCAACATCTTGCCCTGCTCGGCAGAGCAAATCCTCCCTCCCAGGGTGGGCAGCCAAGGTGTGAAGGTCGGGGGGGCTCTGCCCCCAGCCGCTGCCGTCCCCCGCCGCCACCATCGCCCCATCCCGCATGCAGCCGCGACGCCGGGGCTTGTTGTTTTACCTGGTTTCAATGCACGAGGATCAGCTTGTTCCCCCCACGTTTTTATTTTTTCCTTCCCAGTCCTTCCAGCCCTTGGTGCGAAGCCTCATTCCTCGGTGAGCATCGCTAATAGCGTTGGCAGAGAGCTGGCATCGACTTGCACTTAATATTCCTGCCCCATTGGATCTGCTGATAAATCTCAACTCTGACGTCAAAGTCTTCACTTATATTCATGATCCAAGTCTGTGAATCAGAGCCGCTGTGATCAGAATAACAACAAGGCTGGCTCCCTGCTCCACATCCACACCCGCAGGCACGAGGGGGGTGCGCGCACCCGCCCCGCCGATCGTTCATTCATGAGCTCTCCTCCCGCCACCCCGACGCACCTCCCCAAGGTCGGGGCCCGCTGCACCCGCGTCCTGCGGATGCAGCTTTGGGCTGGAGCCAGGCCCCGGCGCCTCGCAGGGTTTATTTTTACCGCCTGTGCCGAGGGACGCGGGGATGGAAAGGAGGGGGTGACACGGCGTGGCGCGGCTCCGATGCCCCGATCTTCAAGGACGATGTCCAGGGACGGCACCGCCAGCCCTCCTGTGCCCCCAGGAGACGGCAGCTGGAGGGGTTCGGGGGTCATGTGCAACGAGGCTGGGCAGCTGCATCCCTCCTCTGGGGAGACATCGCACCCCAGAGCCTTCGCCCCACAGAGGTTTCCCTCCAGCCAGCGGAAAGCTGGGATGAGGAGGATCCACACCTAGGAGCTTCCTGTGGGCTGCCCAGCCCTGCCCCTGCCTCCCTGTGAGGGGACACCTGCCCAAGGGCTGGGGGTCTGTCCCTCACTACAGCACCCACCCACTCATTCATTCCCAAAGCTTCCTTCCTGAGAATTTGGGAAAGGATTAGCCCGGAAGAGAACAAATCCCAAAGGCACTATTCTTTTTCCAGCCATAAATGGCTCCATGATTCAGGTCGGGAGAAGAATCATCAAAGCAGGAATGCTCAGCTCCTGGATCCACGGGATTTCAGCTACACCTTCTTCCTTTTCTATTGGTTTCATAACACTCCAGCTCCACTCTTTCATCTCCCTCTCTGTTTCAGGCTGTAGCTGTGCAGTGCAGCGAGCTCAGTGCTGGGAAGGATTTCCAGCTCCCGATGTTTAAAGATATTTAGGTGAATATCAGTGATTTTGGCTGAACCCAACCGCCCCAATCTGGAGCATCTGGGTTCTTAATTAGGCCAAGCCCCATCCCAGGGGACTTGAATCGTCATCTACCTGGGGCTGCCGCGCGTGACCGAGCGGTGCGTGCGAGTGACAGGAGCGGCACCAGAAGGGGCGGAGGGAACCGAGCGAGGAGCTGAATGAATTCGCTCCCGCTCCCGGTAATTACGCACGGCCCGTGAAAGGGGAGGCGGGTGAGGAGTTCTGCCTGACTCCCATCGGCAGAGGCATCTGCCAGGAGGTGGGTGCAGGAGCCGGGCTGGATGGAGCCGCTGCGGCAGAGGGGATGTGCCGCCCGTGGGGTCCGAGCCCCTCCGGGGGCCTCAGGCTGAGATGAGTGCGGGTGGTCTCAGCTGATGGGCCACGAGCAGCCGCCGGGCTGAGCAGGGATGTCCCCGCTGCCCCAGCCAGTGGCTGCCACGTGCCCTACCTGACCGAGGGGAGGCTGCAGCAGCCCCAGGCCCCGCCGGCACCGAGGCTGAGCGGGGCGTGCCCTCGGACGCCCAGTTGCCCCAGTCCGCCCCTTGGATCCTCTCATCTGTCTGTGCCTCTTGCACAGACACACCCCCCGGGGGTCTCAGCTGACCCCAAATCCCACGGGCTCACTGGAATTGCCTTGGAGCTCCTGCTCCCTCCAGCATCCCACCCCTTTCCAGCCTCTCTTGCAGAAATGCTCTCAAACACCCACCTCTTCCATAGTGGCCCTGGTGACCCCACACATCCCTTCTCCACCTTCAGTTGTTCCCCCTGACACCCCACCACAAGTTTGGCACAATCCCAGGATATTTTTCCTGCGTCCCCAGCAGATATTTTCCCGCTGTACTCCAGAAGTGCCCCCTTTCCATGCACTCATCCCAGTGGTGGGGCTGCTTGTCCTCCAGGGAGAGCAGCTCCATGTCTCTGAGGAGGGTTTGGGGGGTTTCCCCACTTGGCTGTGCTCCCCCAGGTGCAAGGGAGCACATAGGAAGCACTGGCAGAAGCTTTTCCTCCTCCCGTGCTGCAGCCCAGGCTCTGCCTGGGTCCTGGAGGGAGCTGACCCCAGCAGGTGAAGTGCTGCTGGTGCCCCAGTGCCCCAGGCAGCCCCACACCCGGGCATCGTGGCCCTGAGGCTCCTGGGCCTTCCAGCCCAGGGCTGGTCTGTGAACTCTGCATCCCCAGGAAGGACCTGGGTGGCAAAACGGGCTGAAAGAGGTCTCAGGGCTGTGCCAACACATCCCCATCCTCCTCCGCCTTTGGCCCCAGAGTGAGGGGGGCACACACCATCCCAAGTGCTGCCTACCCAGCTGTGTTCCAGAGTATTGCCCCATGAGCTGAGAGTTGTTTTAGGATGTCGTTAGACCCTCCCAGCAGTGCTGGTGCCTGTGCTGGACACAGACAGCAAAGGGGCTGCCAGGACATGGCCGCTGCACGGGGCTGGCACATCTGTCCATCTGTCTGAAAGGGGAAATTGTGCCACTGGGGTACCCCAAGAGGGTTGAGGTTTACAAGTGACAAAAATGACATTATCAGGCCCCTTTTAAACCAAGGCACACTGCCCCCAGAGCTGCCCCATTGTGTCTGTGAGAATGAGCCACTGTATACAGTATTTTCAATGTTTGAGACTCTACTTTTTAAGGTTCTGAGCTCCCTGGGTACCTGCAACACCATTCTGACTATATGTTAAATGTGCTTTTTCTATATTCAATAGCAAGGAGCAAAAGTCAAAGCTAATCAAAGACATCAGCCTAGGCCTGACACCATAATTACAGAGCAATTGGGAAGGCCATGCAGCACAGAGAAGGTTTTCCCTTGTTATGTTCCATCTTCATTCCTCATCTCCCTCCTTGGCTTTCGGCCCCTGGGTAAAGCTCAGTGATGAACAAGACACAGGATCTTCCTTTGGCACTGCCCCGCAGGGATGTGGGTGCTGCCAGCCCACGGCAGGGCTTGACCTGGCTCTCCTCCTGCCTTAGGAATTGTGCTTTTTTGGTTAAAACAAGGGGGTGGCAAGTTAAAAACAGGGTGGCAATCAGTAATTTCCCAGGCATTTGGTTCCCGCTGGGAACCAAAGCTTGCACAAGGGCTGCTGTTCAATGGGTGGTGCAGAGCTCACCAATTCTCCATCATTTTTACCTCTAAAAGTACTAAAATTGGCTTTAAATCTTTTCCTTGGGGAAATGTTGTCACATTCCAGCATCACAAGAGCTTTTCCCACCCAAGCTCCCACTCCTATGTGACAGACCTATGAGCTTGTTGCCTTGAGACCCCCAGGAGGGGCTTAAAGTCTCTCTGTTGGAATGTTCACCCCCATATTTATCCCGGCACCATTTCCGCAGCGAGCGGATCCAGCCTTATTCCAGCGCCTCTGTTGTTCCCTGTTACTCCAACGGTGCTTGAAGAGCTCTAAGAAGGAAAAGCAGAGCTATAATTAGCAGTGCTGACTAATCAGGGTGGCAAACAAGCGCACTGCGCCCGCCAGCCTCCCCAAATCGGGGCTGTCGGGGGCCGCGCGCCACCGGGAGCGCGGAGAGTCCTATATTCCAAGGCTTTGCATAATTCTTGGTGGAAATGAGGCCATTTTCTTACTGCTGCCACCGGAAAGAGAGGACTTCTCCTGGTGCTGGGGTCCAGCATCCCAGCCTGGTGGGAAGTACTGGGGCTCCATGGTGGGTTTGGGTGTTTGAGGTGCTCATGGTGGAGCTGGAGGATGGCAGGCAGGAGTCTGGCTGATAAAATCCTCCATGTCTGTTGAAAACCAGCTGATTAGGGTGAAAAAGGTCTCTCCAGGTAGGTGGAATGGGCCCCTTTGAGGACCTGGCTTGCAAGAGTGACCTCTGCCATCCCACCTGCAGCAGCACCACTGCAACCCTGAGTTACCTACGGGTAACTCAGGGTGAGAGCTACGGGTGGATCGTCGGCTTTTCCAGCACCAGGGAACAGCTTCCTGCCCCAAAATGAGCTCTCCTGCCTGGGGACAGTGGGGACAGGGGACACTGTGTCTCACTGCCCTGTTGCCATTAGACATCCAGCTGCTGGGAACTTTGCCCATTTAGGGGGACCTGCATGGGGACAGGACCCGCAGCTGTGCCAGGAGGGAAGGAGAAGCCCTGGGTGATTTGAAGGCTCACTCTGACTTCTCCTCCTGATTCCCACCTAACAAACACTCAGGACAAAGCAGAGGGAGGATTTTTCCTCCTTTCACCAGTGATATCATTCCCACATGGATGATTTTGCTCCAATCCTTAAGCTCTGCTGCTTTCCTGAGCCAGAGGAACACGTTCTGAAGCACCTTTGCTGGCACACACCGTGTCACCATATGTCACCCTGGCTCTGGAGAACAGGGCTTCTGGGAAGAGTGTTTTTTTCCAAAATAAAGGGCTTTTGCACCGTGTTTTGCTCCTTCTCCCAGGCTGTATGTGCTGCTCTGGCTGCTGCCTCATCAGGAGTGACAGCGTTTCCCTACACTGCCATTCATCAAGCCATAGGGAGTGTGCAGGGCAAGAGGCAAAATATTAGGGCAAATGAGTGTGATAATTAATAATTAACAATAACCTAATTTACCTGATGTGGTATGGAGGTAAAAAAGGTTTTCTACAAGACTGGATGGGGGAAAAATAAGAAAGATCCTTCAAAAAATACAAAACCTGGAATCTTTTTTCAGCCGAGTGCTGGGCAGCCATCTCCCCCTGCTGTGTCCCTGACACCTGCTGCCACCAACATGAGATTTCCAAAACCAGGCTTGGAGTAAGCCATTCCAGAGGAGCACTGGGAGCACTGTGACACTGGAGCCACGGCAGAGACGCAGCTTTGAGGACCAGGAGGGTCCCAGGTGTGTCCAGGAAAGCCACTGGCTGCCCTGGAGCTGATGATCCATCAGCACTGACAGAAACCTGCAGCCACCATGTGCTGGTGGGGGTGGATTTTTCACTCCATTTCAAGTGCTAAACCCCCGTGCTGATCCCTCCTGGTGAAGTGGCCCACGGGGAGCAGGAGGCAGCTCTCCCACCCAGCAGGGAAAGCCCCCTGCAGCAACACTGAAAGGCCCTCCAGCCTCCCCAGTTCCTTCCCCGCTGGGCGGGAAGGAAGCTGGTTCCATAAAACCCAGGGAACGAGTCTCAGCTTTGAAGTCAAGCACAAGGCAGCTCGACACCCCCTCGCCCAAGCACAGCCAGTCCTCTCTATTTATTGATTTTAGCTCGGGCTTCTGACATTTAAACAGGATCCTGTGTGGAGTCACAGCCTGGGCTCCTCTCCTGAGCACAGGCACATTCCCTGGAATTATGCTGGGGACTACATTGCCTGGATGCAGAGCCCTGGTCTCACACATGGTGACATCACCAGAAAAGGTCACAGCCGCTTGCTGGTAAATGGAATAATTTGTATAAAGCAAGTGCTTGGCTCAGAAAAAAAATCTGCTTGAGTTAAGGCAAGCAGGTGAAGCCAAGAGCTGGGCCTGCCAGAAACCTGGGTCTCGTCCCAACCTTCAGCCCGAGCCGTACACACCTGAACTTGGGGTGTATGGAAGGTTTTTTTCCTCCTTTGGGCATTTCATTTTCTCCTTCAGCACCACTGCCCAGAGCCGCACCTCAGCAGGGGGAGATTCCCCCAGGATACAAGAGACTTTTCCAGGAGTATGAACACCCAGCCAAAGGAGAGAGCTGTTAAATATATGGGCAATATGCCTTCTTCATCCTCCAGGATGGGGTTTGAACCAGGAAAGTTGTCTGTTCCCAGAGGATTTCCCTCTGCCTGGGGGTTTCACCCCAGGGCTGTGCTGTGCCTCTCCCCACAGTGATGCTGGAGGTCACTGGGCTGAGAAACATCATCCCCCCGAGACCCCCACAGATGAATTTATGGCAGAAAGGCACTGGGCAGAGGGCGTGGGGAAAGTAGCAGTGAGAGAAGACCCTTCAAATACTTTAAAATTGCCAGATTTGAAGGGTTTGGGGTGGACGATGGCAGTGGGATGTGTGGGGAAGGTGAGACACAGGACTGCACCTTCTCATCCAGTTTTGAGCTAATTCCCTGTTGGGTTGTTTTTAAATTTTTTTTCCTCCCAAAAGATCAGCTCTCTTGTCAGAGCTCGAAGTCACAACCATCGCTCCTGCTATCAGTGCAATCGTGTCTGATGAGTCACTTGTTTAACAGGAAGAGGCTCTGGTTGCTATAGGGATGGCAGAGAGGGGAGAGGATCCCTTCATTGCCCTCAGCACCGCCTGTGATGGGGAAAACACAACCCCAGACCATTCCAGGCCAAAGTCCCCTCTGCGCTGACTGTGTGACACAGTTTGGCATCCTGGCTGCAGGGCTGCCCAGGCGGGTCCTGAGCAGGGGACGTTCTGGAACCTGGGGACATCCCAGGGCTGGGAGGTGGCAGGAACAGGGAGGGATCAGGGTGAGTGCAGTGCTCGATGTCGTGTTTGGGTCCCACAGGGGATTGGGAGCTGGAGGGGCTGTGGGGGCTTTGGGGTGATGGGAGGAGACACTGCTGAGCTCCCCGCCACGGGCTCATTCACCCCATCCCTCCTCAAGCCTTTTCTCCATCTCCCAGGAAAACACGGCTCCTGGGGGTGTCAGGGCTGATCCCTTTGCATCTGAGCCAGCACCCCGATTGCAAAGGTGAGATGTGGGCAGTGCTGGGGGAGCTGTGGCTGTTTGGCACCCTGGGAAATGAGGCCACCAGGTCACCAAGGTCAGTCACCAAGGCCACCATGACCCACCTCCTCCCAGCTCAATGATTGCAGGCCTTTATCCCCCCTGGGTTTCATCACCCTGGGTCTCCCCCTGTCGTGGTCCGAAGGGAGGAGGGGACAGGACACGAGGAAGGGTGCAAGCAGAATCCTTTATTCAGGCATGCACACACACTTTTTGTCAGCTCGGGAGCCGAAAGGGCCAGAACATAGGGCGGAGACAAGCAGGGGGACAAACCAGAATCAGACATGGGCAAAAAGGGGAGGAGTGGGGGAAGCAGGCAGCAGGCAAACTCATGACAACCCTGGGCATGTGCAGTTGTGCACTGTGTGTGTGAATACAATGAAACCACATAATAACAGTAAAGTCCATATGAAAGTCCTGCCAATTGCTGTATGCTTTTCTCCATGCCTGGAATTGTTCCCATCCTGAATCTTCCTTCTCTACATCCCCCATCCTGCAGTCAGGCACCTCCCAGGGCTACCTGTGCACTCCCTTTGCCCTTTGCTTCCCCTTCCCCTCTCTTGTGCCAAACTGGGGGATTGACTCCCTGATTCAGACCCAGATGAGGCTCCGGCCACTTCTACAGGGACACGGTGGAGGAATTCTACCAGGCCCACCCTGCAGACCCCCCCAGTCCCTGCATGGTGCTCAGCAGAGATGCTGCTCTCCCCTGGGACACCCCCTGCTTTCCCAGCTCTTTATTGGGGAACCACTAATTACCTCCAGTGTTCATTGATGCCGTTCCACCACAGCGCTCAGGCTTTGTGTGAACGTGCTATATTTAGCTCTGCTGCTCCTGACAGGGATGCAGTTTGCCCACTCACACTTCTTCCTCTGGATCAGGAGAATTTGGTGCCTCTTCATGATGGTGGGGAGAGAGAGGAGAAACCTCCAGCCTTCAGCTGTGCTCTGCAAAAGTGTTTGTATTTGCTCCCTCCCGCATGAGCGGAGCTTGAAGAGCTCCTTCACAGGCTCCCAGAAGCTCTAGGTTTCAGAGAGAAGCATCCCCCACGAAAAATAAAAGGGGGGAAAAATAAGAAGATGTCAGTGGGAGAGGTCCAAACCTCTGTGGCGGGCAGTGCTGGGGGCATTGCAGAAGAGCATGGGTTTGGGTGCTCTGCTGGCATGAGCAGCACTGGGGAAGGCTCTCTCCCACCATCTCTGTGCTGTCCAAGGAGCCCAATCTCACAAACTCCTTAAGCATTTTGGGAGTTCCTTATGCTGGCAATACCATGTCCTTGGAGGTGGAATTAGCAGAATTACCTCTGTTCCCACTCTGTGGGTCCCACGGTTCTCCCCCACGCAAGCAAATCTGTAACACAGCTGGTCCCGGAGCAGCTCCAGGCACAGGGATGTCGGGGGGAGTGGCTGTCACCGGAGGAGATGCAATGGGGGCAAAACTCATCTGGTGAGGTGACAGCCCTGGAGGTGCAGAGATGTGGCTCCATCCTCTGCCTGACTCATCCCGCCCCTGGGTGCACCACAGGGACCAGCACAGGCACCCACGTTTTGCTGTCACCCTCAGCAGGCTGGTCCGTGGTGGGTCCGGCTCCAGACTTGGCGGGGTGCCCCAACACTGCGGGGGGGTTTGCTGGGCCCTCTACCCTCGCTGGATCCCAAGCTCTCAACCTCTCTGCTTGTTCGTACCCAGGCTGGAGGGGCCAGCAAGTGTGTGCTGAGGAGCTGCAGCGTACGCGGAGCTTCATCAGGACTCACACGGGGCTCCGTGGCTCGGCGTCCCGGGGGTGCTGCCGCTGTGATCCGGCTGTGAGAACCCAGGAGCAGGACGGGCACTGCTCCCCTTCTCCTAGCTCCAGATCTCCCTGTCCGTGATGTCCCGTCCCACCTGCACAAACCGATGGGGGATGAGGGGCAAACTCGAGACGGCCCTTCCCTCGGGGGGCGGCCCTTCCCTCCCACAGTCGCTGCCTCTGACCCAGCAGAGCCCCGGGAGGGATCTGGGAGGAGGCTCAACTGGTGCCAGCCTGTGCAGCCGCCCAGAGCCCCCGACTTCTTTGTTTCAGGCGCAATGTCTGCGGGTGGGAGCCGCTGCAGAGGTGAGAGCAGAGAGCAAGGGCTGAGCCACCGGCAGCAGCGCCGGGCACCCCCAGCAGCGGCAGCCTCAGGGGTCTATGTGACTCCCCCCGAGCACTGCAGGGTGAGTGCAGGGCCCGTGTGCTGCCTCACCTGCAGAAACCAGGGCCCTGGGCACTTCTCTGCTCTAAGCACTGTCTAAGCACTGTGTATAAGCCCCTGGAACGCTGGCAGATGGCTCGGGGAGGGGGATGCGGATGAACCCTGTAATGGAGCCCGGGCCAGGGCCGTCCCTGTGTCCGTGCTCCTCCTGCACCGACCGCGCTGTCCCCAGGGATGCCATGGCCAAAACTGCCCCGGAGAGCCCGAACCGCTGTCCTTGGGGAAGGGATGGACAGTTCCTCACCTGCTTCATGGGGTGTCTGTGCCCAAATCTGCCTCGCTAGGTGCCCGAGTCCCCCTGTCCTGCCCTGTTGGGTCCCTGCATTCCAAATTCTGCCTTCTTGAGTCCCTTTCTCTCAAATCCCACCTTGTTGTCTCTCAGCTCCCCAGATCCCGCCTCAGCGAGTCCCTGACCCTCAAATCCTGTCCCGTTGAGTTCCTGCATCCCAAGGTGCACGACCCCAGAGGGGACACCCTCATTTCCCAGGGTGCCACTGTCTGACGGGAAGGGGGAGATGCTACGTGGCCACACAACTCAGTTATTATGGCCTGGTGTTTAATTAAATCCCGTCCAAAATCATCCACCTTGGTTTAATCTGTGGGCAGGTGGCTATTCCAGCAAGGAAAAAAATTCCCTGTTTTCCCCATCAGGTGTTTCTTGAGACAGACAAGAGGCAAAACAGGTTCTTTTAATAGTACAGCACAAGAGGCAGCTCGCTGGGGCGGGAGCTGAAGGTCGGCTCCGCTCTCGGCTCCGCGCCGGGACACCGCGGGCGAGCAGGCACACGGCTATTTATAACTGCCTGGCTTTTTAAGAAAACAAAACCCCATCCAGGAAAAACACCACTGGTACCTCGGGAAAAACAACCTGAGCCCTGATCCTGGTCCTCGGGAGCCCCTTGTGCCCGCCGGGGACCATCCCAGCACCCTCAGGCGGGACGGGGGCTGTGGGTTAATCAGTGGCACCCCGGGGTGGGTGGGGAAGGGGAGGGCAGTGGGTGGCAGAGAGGGCTTGTTTGCAGAGCACCCAAGGTATGTGGGGCCATGGCTGCCCCCTCAGCCCAGGGCACAGGCAGAGTCCCAGCACAGCAGCCTGGCTCAGCCCTTTGGGGCTGTTTTGGGTTTGGAACACCCCCATGGGCTGGACACCCCCTCAGAGCTCAGAGACATCCCCGTGCCCTTCTGGCAGCCCCAGCAGAGGCACCCCAGGGTGTCCCCTCATGGGGCTGCCTGTGGGCACCTTTCTCCCTGCCACTACACTTACATGACCAGACAAAAACAGAGGTGTAATTTTCCCCCTTAGATACAGCATTTTCATCCTTGAAATATTTCCAGGTATCATAACTCCAGCACCCACAGTGTCGGTCCCAGTGCCAAGGCCTCACCTTCCCTGTGCCCTGCAGTGGGGTGGGTGCTGGGCCTTGGCCCTGCTGCCTAGCCACGGGGGGCAGGAGGGAGAAATGACCCCAAAGCAGGGTGTTTGGCTACCACAGGCACCCTGGCAAGGGGAGCAGGGCTGTGTCTGGGCAGTGCAACCCACTCAGCAGGATAAATAAGAGAATTAATACATAAGAGCTGCCAGACACTCCTTGGACAGACCATCCCTCTCAACTCATCAGGGCTCTGGGGCAGCTCCTAGAGAGCCCCAAGTGATGCTGCAGTGAGGGCAAGAGGGGAAAAAGCAAAAGCCCAGCTTCTCCCACCACCTGAGGAAGAGGTGACACCATTGGAGTGGTGGTGGGACAGCAAGAGTTGCTGGTGCCAGTCCAGGGATTGTTGGCTCCTGGTAAGGGGAGCAGGAGTTTGAATCTATCAAAGACACACAGCTGGAAGAAAAACCTGCCTAAACACCTCCTAGCAGGCTTGGAGGAAAATTAGGGTAGAAATGGATGGGATGAAGCCCACAGCAAGGTGACTTCCCATGCCTGAAAGTGTCCAAGGCCAGACTGGACGGGGCTTGGAGCAACCTAGGCTAGTGGAAGGTGTCCCTGCCCATGGCAGGGGGTTTGAAATGAGATGGGCTTAAGGTCCCTTCCAACACAAACCTTTCTGTGATCCTGTGATGATTCCATGACATGAACAGCCAGGACATGGTGATGGGGTCTGTGGGTCCACAGGGTGGCTTTGGGGCATCCCAGCTGCTTCCAGGAGCGCTCAGAGGACCCGGCTCTCTCCCAGCAGGATTCACCAGCCTGGTGTGTTATTTTTTTCAGTGCTAGGATATAATTAGTGCCAGTTCCTCAGACCTGTCACTCACCATCATGCAGCCTTTGCTTTTCCTGGGAACATGACTAACTGGCAAATGGCTGAACACGCCGGGAAGGTACAGGGAAAAATGAGTATTTGCTTTCCTCCCTGGGAAATAAAAAAAACCCCCAACTTCAGGAGCCACTTTGCAGCCTCAGAGAGCAGAACAAATCTTGACAGTGCTCGAGGAGGGATGAGCCACCTGCCAGTCACGTGGGACACCCACGGCTCCTCCCAGCACAGGGAATCTCAGAGCCATGGACAGGCGGTGGGAGCCACCGAGATGTTCAGAACCACGAGTGGGACCACCCAAAAATCAACCCACTCCCCTGCCAACCTTCTGTTTTCCCTTCCTGTTCTCCCCATCTCTTGCACCTCCACACAGAGGATGCTCTTGCTCCCACTCCCTCCCAGCACAGCCCCTTTCCCACGGGGGGTTTCTCCCTCTCTGCTGCTGTTGCTCCAGGAAGGCCGTGTCTCCTGTCGCTCCTGTTCCTGCCCTCCAGCTGTGACCCGCAGCCACAGCCCCAGGGAGCCCAGGCTGGATCCTGCTCCCTCCCAGGGGTTATTTTAGAGAGGTTTGATGCTCTGTTGGAGGTATTTTTAGTGGAAGATAATGCAGTTCCAGCTCTCCCGGGAACCCTCCTGCCTCCAGTCATTGCTCCCGAAGCACTTGGCTCCAGCTGTGTGGGAACAGTGCGGAGAAATTGGTTTTCCCAAACCCAGTCATGTCCTCCCATTGGGGGATAAATGGAAAACTTTGGCTAGAGCAAAAGCTTGGCTCTTCTGTTGGGTCTGAAGCTCAACAAACTGAAAGGGCCCAAAAATGTAACCCTGTGTTTATGGTTGGTTTTGTACCATGAGAAACCAGACAAACAAAGGTAAAATCTCTGTTCAGCTCTTCACTTTACTATACCTTGGGGATAAGTTAATAAAAATATTCCCATTTCTGGTCTGTCTGATGGCTTCAGACATCCCTTAATGCCCTTTCTTGGCCTGAAAACCCACTCTCTGATCCTCACCAACCCACTCTTGTCCCCACGTTCAGGGGACACCCCGAGCACCTGGCAGGAAGCTCTGGAAGGAGATGTGAGCACCTTTGGCACAGGGCCCATCCCTCCATCCCCATCAGCACCAGGTACCAGCCTGGTTTGGTTCTTTTATGCTGAAATGATGGCAAAGAATTCTGAAGGAATAAACTGGATTTTTTCCAAACTCATGGCCTTTCGCTTGGAGAAATATTGTGACTCAAAATCTGAAAATGAACAGTTTAACATTAAAAAAATAAAAAAAGTAAAAAAAAAGAGGCCTTGGGAAGGATGACCAAGAATAACCCTTTTCCCCATCGCCCCCACGTGTAGTCTTGTGCAGCTCCCTGAGCCCTTGCTGGGGAGGAGCTGAGGCTTTGCTGGTGTGAGGGGGGAAGCAAAGGGACCTGGAGCAGTTTCCTAAGGGAGCAATCTTTTGACACTGAGGGGTTTTACCTTGGCTTGGCCAGATGATGGGGAAGGGGCACCTACAGGTGTGGGTCGGACTCATGTGGGTTTCATCACCCCAGGATGCAGAGATGGAAATTCCCACCTGCCACAGCCCCCCATCAACACCCAGAGCCCCCATGACCTGCAAAGATACAGCTGTGGGGCTGAGGCTTCCAAAATACCCAGAGTATTTCAAATGACCCACCACTAAAAGGAGCATCAGACCCAAGTCGTAGGGGATGCAAACGAGTCGGGACCAGGAGGTCCCACAAGGTCTGAAATCCGTGTTGTCATCAGTGTGAGGTTCCTGGCCGTCTTTCCTGTGGCTTTGATGAGGGTCTATCCCACAAAGACCTCTAAGATACCAACCCTCTGCTCGCAACTGCCCCTGGACACAGCTGGTCCTGCACAGCAGCACTGCCAGATGTGATTCCGCTCCCCTGAGCCGTCCTGTCCCTCCACAGCAGCCCCTGTTTTCTCCCGGCAGCCCCGCAGTGATTGGTTGCAGTAAATTCCGGCTGTTTCTCGGGGAAGGAAACAAATGCACTTAATAGAGTGCTAATTAAGGCACTTAATCACTAACAAAGTTACTCAGCTCCTGCTGGAACCCCCCTGCTATTCTCTGCACTGTTTGCACCCGGGGGTGCCCAGAACAAACGGCTTCAGCTGCATTTCCCTCCCACTCACCCTGCCCACGGTCTGTGGGCAGCAGCAGCCCCGGGGTCACTCCAGCTGGAGCTCCTGTTGTCCTGTCCCTTCCAGCTCCGGGCCTTAAAACCCAGAAAATGTCTCTTCCCACCTCTCTATTCCTCACCCAATATGTTCTGCTAAAGCAGCTCCGCTCCAGATACAAACATCTGGAGAATGGGATGAACCCGGGGGGATGTGGGGACATTGCTGACTCCAGCTGCAGCTCTCAACCCCCATCCTTGCCCTTCTGCCCCTCCTTCACACTGCCTGTGCCTTGGGAATCCCCAGAGAAGGCCCAGCTGGGAATACCTGAGTGGTTCTGGTTTATTTGACCCAACCTCCAGTGCAGCCTGTGCCTCTCTGTGTGCCCTGCACTGGGGCAGGTGCAGAGGATGCTTCTCAGGGAAGCACCAAAAGCATTTTGCCCTCAATAAATCTGGGCCAGCATACCTGAAGTGATACTGTGGGGGCTCTGATATTTTAAGGTCTTCACAAACCCTTCTTGAGCTTTGCCCTTCCAGTCCAACTCCTCCTCCTGAGGTTTTATAAGTTCCCCTCTCCAAGGCCCCTGTGTTTCACTCCCCATTTAAGCTGATTCCAGCTCATGGGATCACACCACGTGGGGCTTGGAGAGCATCTGCTCCTACTCCCACTGTCTCCCACATTCCAGATCCACCTTCAGCAGCTCACTCTTATCTCCTTTGGGAAGCAGGCACCACCCCAGCCTCTGAAGGGCACCCAGCAATCCTGCTTCTCCCTCCACGCCCCGTTCCTTCTGGGGACCCCAGCAGGACACACGGCTGGCCACCCTCCCCTCCCCAGGTGTCATGGTCCACCTCTGCAGGCCCGGCTGATCTCATTCCACTTACAAGGAAAAGCTTTGCAGGCGGTAACCAATTCTCCTACAAAAAGGTCCTAAAGTCAGATTTTCATAATCTTACGCAGTTTTTAGTAGTTTTTGGACAAAATTCCCAAAGACTGCTCTGTTTCTGACAAAGATGAAGGGGGAAGAGAGTTGAGTACATTGTTGGAGCGTGGGAAGCACTGCAGTGGTCTGTGTTTGTGTTTGTTATTTGTATTTAGCAGCTTTCAGAACAACTGACAGCCACTAAATGTGCTCATTATTAGCAACTCAAATATTAAACATGCTGCTGTGTAATTAATTCATCCTTCCCTTTCCAGGCTTCCTCTCTCCTGCTGGGGCAGTGCAGGAACATCCCCCACACCCCACCAGGTCCATAAATGCACCAGATGAGGGAGGGAAGGGACTGGAAAGGACCTTAAAGCTCATCTCATTGCACCCCCTGCCAAGGGCAGGGACACCTTCCACTAGCCCAGGTTGCTCCAAGCCCCGTCCAACCTGGCCTTGGGCACTTCCAGGGATCCAGGGGCAGCCACAGCTTCTCTGGACAACCTGTGCCAGGGCCTCCCCACCCTCCCAGGGAAGAATTTCTTCCCAATATCCATCTAAACTGCCCCCTGTCAGTTTTTGAGGCCATTAATTCTGACACAAAGCCCGGGGAGTTCTGACCAACAGCCAGATGTGTGAAGGATCAAACATTTCCCTTTGCAGAGCTTCGTCTCCAGAATACAAGGACAAGATGCCTCCACACCATCCCCCTGCCACTGCTCCATTCCTGCCCTTCCTCACCCTGAGCCATCATCCCAGACATCTCATCCTACCTGGCTGCTTCTCTGGGACCAAACAGAGCAGCAGGATGGGGAGGTGGCCCGAACTCCAGGCCTGGCTTTGCAGGAGGGGAGGGGAGCAGACAGAATCAGCCCCGAGGTTAATTAGTGCCCCAAGAGCAAATGCTGGCAGGACTTTCCATGTTGGGAATTATGTTCCAGGGCATTGTTTCCTTTCGAGGGCCACAGTGGGAAGGTTCGACTTTCTCAGGGGCCTCTGTCAGTCTATTTTACCAATCAAATATGATTTGTTTTAAACAGCTACTAACCCGAGCTGGCACAGTGACTCTAAAAGCTCCTGCTGGGAATCAGAACATGCCAGGCACAAACATCAGCCCAGAAATCACCTCTGCTGCTGCACACGCGAGGGCAGGGCCTCTCCCCAAACACGCTGCAGGATCTGTGGAATTAGCAGGAAGATAGGAACACAGGGTGTGTTCAGAGAGAAATAACAACCATGGGATGGTCTGGAGTTCCGGAGTCACCTGGAGTGAGAATCCCAGCCCAAGTCCCAACACCAGTCCTGTCTTGCTGGCACTCCAAGCTCAAACCACTTCCAGGCCTTCTGACTTTGGTTATTCAAAGTTATTTCTGGGTGCTGCTCCTTCTGCAGTGTCTGAAAGTCAGACTCACGTTCACTGGAGTTAAAATTAGCTCCATTTGTTTATTGCTAATGTGTGACCCAGCAGGGCAAGGACCAGCCAGTATTGTGCATTTAAAGCGAGGTTTTGCAGAGCAGCTGCCATTTGAAAATCTCAACTGCTTCTATTACATCTAATCCCATAAGTTCCTACTGCTGGGAGCAGCCTTTGATCCAGTTTTCCCCCTGTAAAGGTGAACTGCAGTGAACCACACAGACATGAAGACCTGTCCTGCAATGAACCTGCAAAGCTCCAAACACACGGTAATATTTTTGCTTTTCAATGTCTCTGTTCCAGATCAGTCAGATAATATCTGCAACAAAGTCTCATGGAGACCAACACAGGGGGGAAAGAGGGAGAAAACCAGAGCTCCCAGGGAAAGGCAAGGGCAGAGCTGTGGGGGGTGATGGAGGGACGCAGGAACAGCAGGGACGGGACGGTGGAGGCCCTTGTTTCACATCAGTTAGAACCACGGCACTGAATTCTTCACTGTTCTTGCTTTAAACCTCTTCTGCACAGGTTCTGTGGGTGCAGACACAGCAGGGTTAGGATCCCTCTGCCAGGTGGGAAAAGTTAAGGATTGGAATTCTGCCTCAGACTGGAATTCAAGGAAAAGCCTCTGAGCTATGTGCATTTGATCATACATGACCTTTATTGGAGAGAGGTGGGTCATTTATTCTACAGAAGCAACATCACACCATTCTCTTCCCATTTAACTCCTTTTAGTCTCCTTATAAATCTGTAGCAAAAGTGCACTTTTAACAGTTTTTAATCTATAGTATATATCTTTCAATATTATCTCTCAGTCAGGTATTTCATTTGTAAAAATGTATCACCAGATATACAAAATACATGTCTAGTGTACTACATTAATTTTTGTATTTACTGTTTAGATTATTTTTAACTCAGTGCTCTCTCTTTTTTTTTTTTTCATTTTTTGCAAGACTTAGTGATGACAGTCTTCTGGTGGCACCACCAGGAGAGGACTCACAGCTTGTGTATGGAGAAGGGGAGAAGACTCTTAGCCAGGAACAACTGTCACACAATAGGAACAAGATGACAAGGACGTTTGCTGCTATCGAATGTGTCTCTCAAAATGACAGTACTCTGTATAATAAAAAATAATTAAAAACACCAGTGTCCCTATTTTATCTTCTGGAAGAGGAGATGTGCCAGGAGAACGAGAGCGGCAGCCAGCTGGAATACCACGGTGAGGGTTCATTTGCAGTTTGAAGGCAGGAGTTAGTTGGTAATTGCTAAACATTTGTGGTCATGAGAGGAAGGAACAGACACACGAAGCCACCACAAGAAACGTGAAATGCTGCTTTCCTGAGGACAGTGTTTTGGTAGAACATTGAATATCCTGTACAAGCCACAGAATTGCATAAGTTAAATATCCTCAAGAACAACAAGCACTGGAGGACAGAGGAGGGGCTGTGCTGGAACAGCCACACACACAGGACAAGGGACACCCAGCAAGGTGGAGTCAGGAACACACTCATTCCCACTGGTATTTAGAGCCAGCTGTGACAAGCTTTGGCACTGCAACAGGGCTTCTCAACAAGAAACTTGCACCAGATTTTCTGAGAGTTCTTACAAACTTCCTCAGTCTTTTCTTTCTAGTTATCCTTGAGATTATAATATATACACACATGATGGGGAATTGCTTGTTTCAGTCTTCCAAAGACCAGCAATTCCTCCTGTTAAGCAAGGCCTAGAGAGGTAAAACAATCAGAAGCATTTTTTGGGGGTGTTATGATTCCCAGATTACAAACAAATGACAAGGAACATTTACAAGGCAATGTCTGGGTTGGCGGGTTGGTTTTCCTTCTTACCTGTTCATCCCCTTGAAGCCTAAGAACACTTGGATTAGTTCCATAAATGCTGCTTCCCTTGGTTAACCCTTCCCAATTAGTGCTGTTTCTGTGGATTAGTATAGATTCAAAATGCACCAGTTTGCTTGGAATTGACTGAAATGTGGAACAGATTCTGGTTCAGAATGAGGGCACTTTTGGTTTATGCAACAGCTCCAAGAAACGCTGGAACTTCAACTTCCTACAGCAAGAGATGTTCCTCGAAAGGGACCTGCTCTGCTCCCCTGGAGTCAGGGCTTTGAGGCAAAACTGCTGCTTCCAAAGCAACACACAGCAAAGTCTGAGGTGAACACAGCTCTCTCCCTTCTGCAGAAGAGACAGGAGAGTACAAATCAGGATATAAAAGGCGCAGTGCTGTTAGTGTTCTCTGAACCCAACACAGTGCAGAACGGGAGGCTGACAATGCTGCAGAGAGAGGGGTTTGTCTGCTTTGCTTTATAAAAATGACAGACTTGACATTTCCAGTATGTCTTAGCTTTGTACTGCTTCTCAAGTCTGAGTCACCAAAAATATCCAGCAACCAGCTGCTGTTCATATCCTAAAATATGCCTTCAGCTGACACTGAATATTGAAATCGTTCTGCTAAAATACAGAAAAACCATGATGGCAGAAACCAAGGTACAGCCTCAGGCCAACATTAAATGGTCAGAATTCTACAATGCTACTTTTAAATCTCTTCTTCAATTCATGGACAAACAAGCAGCCAGGTTTCAAGTAGAGGTAACATGGATTTTGGAAGATAGCACGTAAAAAAAGCCCAGGAAGGAAACTGGAACAAAGCTCTTCTTGTGATGGCAGTCAGCACTAATCCTCCAAAAAGGGCAGGGAGGGACCTTCCTCCTCCTGCTGGCTCTGTCCTGGTCCTACAGCAACAACGAGGAACTGCTCCTGCCCTCACAAATATGTTCCATTTGGACATATCTTGATCCCTTTGTTTCTTGGACACATGTTCCTTTTGCCTCAGTCTCGTGACTGGTAGAAGAGGATGTATCCAGACTCTGAGTTTTTGGAAATGTCTGATGTTAACCCATAGAATTCTTCAATGGCCTGGGCATCAATTTTCTGAAAATTAATGAGAGTTATAATTAGCTTCAGTCAAACCATCCCCCTAAGGAGCCCTTTCCCAGACAAGGGGTTATTTCCAGTTCTTGGAGGTGATGCTGGAAAGCTGAGCAGTATTGACACAACGACACTGAATCCAACCAAACATGTTCTCCACTTCATAACTCACTCACTGCTGAAAAAATGGAAACCAGGCTGAAATAATAAAGCTCAGGGAATGGGGGCACTCTTAAGCTGGGCTACAAAACAGGGGATCCAGGAAAATGTATCCTTAAAAAACTACATGACATTTTTATATGTTTTCTCATTCAGACTGGTGTCACCTTTCCCGAGTATTTTGCAATGTAAATGAAAAAAAAAAAAGGCAGTTACTGAGCAGCAAAGAAGATTTTTGTACAGTACACATTGAGTAGATTTAACATTCAGCTAAAATAACTCCAGATTTTAAAGCTGTTGTCACCCTCTTTAGTAAAGAAGTCCTGCAAGTGCTACTGGTAATTACACCATGAAATCTGTGGATCTCACCTAATTATGATCTTCTGGTCATAAGAGAGCTTTCCTTCCTTAGGATCTGCTGGCACAGAGCCTACAGGAATATTATCACAAGGCTTGTTCTAAGAAGAATTAATTATCTGCTGTATTGATATAATTAAATGGTCAGCTTATATTTTAAGTTGTGAACTATGAGCAGAAAAGTAGCTTTTCTTTCCAACCATCAAGGCCTGTAGGGCATTTGAAAGGGCTTTCAAAAATGCAAGTTCTACATGTCTTGATCCTGTTCCTGAGAACAACTGGCTTCAGATTACTGAGTTGGATTCTGCAGTCAGGGGAGAGAAAAACACTGAAATAAAACCCTCCCAGGGGCCTGTGCTGTTCAGCACTGCACTGGGGGGGGGAGGATTTTAAAATACCTGTAAAAAAAAAAATCCTAAAATACGTTCAAGACTCTGGATCCACAGAGATGAGAGGGTGACGGAGCCTGAATTTGTTGTGGAGGCCTAAAGGAAGACAAGCCTAAAGTTTCTCCTTATATATTATATTTCCCTAGAAATATTATATTTATATATTATATATTATATTTATATTAAGCTGAGGAAGCAAAGAAATGCTCCAAATACAAGAAGCTGTGGGTTGAACACCTGCTCTGACTGGGAGAGGGAGAAGCAGAGACCAACCTGTGTTTCCATCTTAAAAGAAAGAGACTCTGCTCTGCCTCCCCTCAGCTGCAGAATGTGTTGGGCAGAATGTTAAATCCTTGCTCATTAACCAGATTTTGGCATCCCCAGCAGCCTCAGCAGCACTGGCTGCTCTAAGTGGCACTGCCAAACAACCTGTGAGCTGAGCCCAGCCTTTCCCAGTCTCTCCCAGCCTTTCCCAGCCTTTCCCAGGCTGTCCAAGCACAAGAAGAACAGACGGGAGATTTCAGAAGGTGCAGCAGCTGCAGAAATTCTCTCTTGAATAGTTTTGTTAAACACATTCTGTTTAAAAAAGGGGGGGGGAACCCTCCAAGGTGTTTTGTGTTTTTCTCTTCTCCACTGAGGGAGTGCAGAGAAGCAAACATCCCACTGAGGGTGTGCATTTTCACACCATTTATTAACAGAACGTTGCTACAGACTGTTAGAGCCACACTTAACAGAAATACAACCCAAGAACATCCTTCAGGCCTTGCAATATATTTAGCAGACAACTCAAACATTAGCAACTCCTGTTTTATTTTAAGTGCCAACCAACTTGCCATGCAATCAAGCCTATTTCCACCACTCATTCTGAATGCAAGGCAAACACTTGATCTGGATCAATTCATCCCATAGATATATTTAGTATTATCACAGCAAAACTGGCTTCCTTCTTTAATTTCACTATCCACAGAGAGCACAGTGGAACTGGAAGAGGATTATTCAGACTATTCTTCCCCTCCTTAGCTGACCACAGAGTGTGGACAGCAGAGTTTCACCAGCAGCTTTAGAGTAACAACCAGTGGAGGGTTTCACAACTACTCTGAGGGTTCTGCAGCCTCACCTGGCACTAAAAGTGATGTTGTTTCCTATGAATTTAGCTGCACTACCCTTTGCTCACTTCCAAACATCTATCCTGGCTCTCTAAACCAAAGGCAGTTCTTGAAGATCATTCACAGCATTCAAATGCTTCCTGCAAATCAGCAAGGACATGCAGCCCTTCCTTCCCTTCCCTCCATGTGCAGAGCTCCCTGGATGGAAGCCTTTCCCTCCCTGTGTCAGGTAAATATTGTCCCTGTGATGCATCACTTAATTGCTCTAATAACAACAACATGTCAAATTAGCCAGAGATCAGAGATTAGCCAGAGAAACTCAGGTTTCTCAATTCATTTCGCTTGGCACAGGATCCCACTTGGACTGATTTGCCTCCTGGATTTGATGCTTTTCTACATATGCTGCAGAATGTTTGATTATCATCTATCTCCCATTTAATTGAGAGTTGGCCTTCCAATGAGATCCTAATAGACAAATAAATATGCCTTCCCCACTGCTGACATTTAGTGGGTAAACAGGATAAACTACTTCCCATTGGCAGTTCAGAACTAGTCATTCCTATCACTTGCCAAAAATGCAATAAAGCTTTTGAACTGTATTTAAGGGGGAAAACCTTTCTCCTGTGCTCTCTTTCAGCTGCAATATCTGTACTCAGGAGTCTGGTTTTCTAGGTGGCCACATCTAGAATGTAAAGTCTCCAAAGAGCTTTACTTTTACAGCATTTTAGATAAACTCTATAAAAGATGAGCTTGTAAAAAATAAAGGCACCATTAAAGTTAGAAAAGCAACATAAAGGGGGAAAAAAAAGTAGTTTTTTCCATGAGGGAGGAACTACATTCCAGCTTGTGACAGCTCCTTGGACTTCCTGCCCAGGGACAGCACAGATCTCAGAGCCATGTTTTGGCATATCTATAATAGTGCCAAGTGTTTGCAGATAAATTCTGGTTTGTCCTAAAAGCTGAGCTACAACACAGAAGTGACTCATAAAAAACAGTTACAGAATAATAAGATGGGTGTTTTACATCTGCTTTTAAAATTCAAAGTTTATTTCCTGGATGGAGAAGATTTAAAAATATTGAATACTATTTCCAGAATGAGGTGACACAATTCTGTACTTGGCTCATGACAGAAACAGAGGAAAATAACCCCCAAAATACAAAAATGGGAGACAGGAGACTGTTGATGGTTACACAATCAGCCCAAATCACTGGGAAGTCACCCCTGATGCTCAAAGGTCAGCAAGGATTTAATAAAAATAAACAACTGAGAATTTATCACATTTTTATTTCAACACAAGCAAGGCTTTTCCTTGTTCCACCTATTTAACACTTCCCATCAGGCCTCAACCTTGACCACGTCTCAGAGGCAAACATTTCCATCTTTACAAAAAGCAGCTCTACTGTGCCATTTGTTCTACTGCCTGATATTTGCTTAACAATTATGTGAAATATGTGGATATATAAATCTTGTGGATATCAGCCTTTACAGGTATGTTAGCAGAAAAGTTAAGGAAAAATTTGCTTGAGCCCAAACATTTGTATCATCTCAGGACCTCACCAGAGTCTCCCAAAGCCTTTTTTTTTTTTTACATTTTTTCTACACTTCAATTTGTTGGGGAAAACTGGGAAAAAAAATGTGAGCAGCTCTCAAATGCAGGAATAAAATGCAAATCAGAGACAAAAAGGAGCCCAAAAGATGGGCTGAAATCAGAGCATTTCAGAGCTCTGGCACAGCACCCACCTCTACAATGTCATCATCAAAGAGCAGCCAGAAGCCATGACTCTTCACAATGGTGATGTAATGTCCACGGTTTGGGCCACTGCCAGGAAAAAAGGGTGGAAAACTTATCATTCCTGTGCCTCCAAAGGCAGGAGCACCGTCCTCCCACAGGATCCCAGCCACTGCTGTCACAGCTGCACTTCCCAGCTCCTCACGTTGTCTGATGTTACCCAGAACACTGCTCAGGGTCTGAAGATTTTTGCCAAATTGCTGGAATTTAAATTTCTGACTTGCTACATCATCAAAATACACAATTTCATGTATTTAAAGAAAACCCACAACTCAAACCCATTATTCCAATCCCTGCTTTGTTGCATTTGCCACCCTGAGTCTTGTGACTGCTGCTCAAAAATTTTAACTTTTGAATTAAATCAGGTCTGAGGTATTTTATCTGCACAGGAGGCATTTCTTTAATTCCCAGGGTGGTTTAACCTGTGCCTTTCTGTGACTGCTGTTCCCCCTCTTCTGGTAGCAGTTTCCCAGTCCAATCCCACTGCCCATATCCTGAATTCTTACCTTAAGGGGAAGGGTCAACAGAATGACTTAATTCCAAGAGTGAAGGCAGGCAGACTGCCCTGAGAAGGGAGGGGTCTGAGATAATAAACTACATGGATGGAAAACTACCCTTTACTGACCTCAGATCCTGAGAGAACAGCCCAGGGATACAGTGGAAAACCAAAATATTCCCTCTCTTCGGGTTTACTTTTTCCTTAGGAATTATATAAGGCTTTAAAACAACCAATATACCAGCTTCAGGCAAGAGAAAGTACTTTTCCAGTTCTTGCAGAATTATTGATAAACAAATTTACCAACACAGAATGAAACTTCTTTGTTTAGAGGAACCACATGAAAAGTAAAACTGTAAGGGCATATATATTTATATAAAACAAGTTCTGAGAACTCAGTTATTTAAAAAAATCTCATTTATCCTAAGCTTTGGCAAGTTCCCAGCAAGAACCGAAACCAGATGAGTCACAGGACTCCAGAAAACCCCATGTGGCATAACAGGTTTGAGAAAAGAAAACAAAGTCATTTAATACATCTGAATTATTAATCACCATTATCAAAATATATAAGTGTAGGTACAGGTATAGCAAATTAAGAACTATGGAAGAAAATGCATAGGATGAAATCTTAAAATGATAAAGATTAAATAAAACTACTGTACCAGAACAGAAATCCCTTAGAATTATCTCATCTCTATTATATTTAGTCATTATATTTAGCTCTACTAAATCCATGCAAGATTAGTATTGATTATATTTGCTCCTCACAAAGATACTTCGAAACATTTGTTACTTCAACACTCACCCTTCCAGAAGGCAGTTACCAACAATTCTTTTGCTTTCCATAAGTGCTTTTTTCCTAAAGTGCTTAAAATTTTTTCCTCTTTGCTTTTAAAACCAGAAGTAAAGCCTCTACAACACAAATCTGATGAAGGAAACAAGGCTATTTTAAAAGCTCAGCAGTGCACAGTTTATTCCACATGATGGCACCAGCTTCTAAAGGAACTTCAATGACAAATGCAACTTACTTCTCTTTTAGTAAGTGTTTTTCCAAGATTTGTTTTGATTCCATTTAGCTTTCCTGGAAAGCAGGCTCAAGGTTTTGTGTTGGTTTTGTGTTTTTAAAGACTGAACTGTAGCAAAGTAAGAGCACAGAAACAACAAAGAACACCACTCTGGGAGAGTTTGTTTATCAATAATCCTGGTCGGAATTGCCACCATATTTGAAAGTTGATAAAATGCCAAACCCGAGACTCAGAAATCAAAATTTCAACCGGTAAAAAAGTAGTGAAAAAGACAGAAAACTTTTTAAAAATAAAGCTATTTTCAGACCCTGCTTTGCCTGTTCCTGTACTGCGAACGGCTGTTGTTCAATGATGCTGGGGGGGACGGACTCCTTTTAAACTCCAAGGCCAGGCGTTCCCGGGGCAGGAAGCACAACCCACCTGCCACAGTGCACCACCACGGCCACCAGGTCGTACATCCTGTCGGGGTTGGTGGCATCCCCCGAGGTGTTGAAGAGCCGCAGCTCCAGGGGGAACACCACGCGGTAGGACAGCTTGGTGTAGCGGTGCAGCTGGTCCATGTACTTGAACCTCTTCAGGTGCAGAGCCAGGATCATGGGCAGCTTCTTCACCCTCATCCTGCACCACCACAGCGTGGCCAACAGAGCACAGGGAGTTAGCAGGGACTTGCCACAGAGCTGGGCTCCACAGCAGCTTCACCAGGAGGAAGCTCCTTAAAAAAATATTGCTTGGCTTTTCAAAATGCTGCTTTTCCTCACTCGTGCAACATCTACTCTGAATTATTAACTACACAACTGACACCTGAATGCAGGACAACTGGCTATGTTGAAAACATCAATTTTTCATCACATCAATGGGAAGAAAGAGATGCAATAAATCTGTCTTGCTGCTCTGACTGTGACCAAGTGTGAGGTGAGAAATGAGATTTTTTTCTATCCAGTGCTCACAGACAAAGCAGATGGGATGGTTTGCAGGGGCTCTAAGCTGATTAATCCTAACTGGGGAAAATGTGAATGTCTGGAAGCACCAGATATAAACTCTTCTGGGAGACACACAAAATTAATCTCTTTATTCCTCTGATGAGGTCGCCACAAAGTTACTTGGTCTCTCCTCTTTTCCTTACTCCCTTCCCCACCAAACACAGACCTAAACAACCTTATCTGGTCCTTTTACTGACTTCACAAGGTGCATTTTTCCACCAACTGCCCATTTTAAGAGAACATCTCCACTTAGGCTGCATATTTACCCCTTCCTTACCTCTTCTGTGCCTCCTGTTTGCTGCGGCACTGCTCACAATAGTATTTATATTCACTGCAGAGAGTCTCAGTGTTACTAAATCCCCTGTGGACAGGAGAGAGGAGTGGGATGAGCAGGAATATTCCAGGCCATCCAGGTAAAAGTTACTGCTGATAGTGCTGAAAAAACCCAAACGACACATGGAAGATGAAGCTCCTTTTATTCTCATTGCTCATAAACCCATTTTAGGTGTGTTTGTCCTGGGATGTTCAGCTGGAAAAATCTGGAAATCACCCCCTCGGGTATTAACTGCCTGTTTTCTGAGTAGGAAAGGTAAGAAACTGCAATAAGGGGATTGAGTTTTGTTGCCATCAGCAGCCATTCCATGTTTTCTCTGGTGGCAGAAATGAACTGTCCAGACCTACAGCCATTAACCAACCCGAGTCTGGATTATCTTCCAGCTCCCAGCAGTTCCACAGCCATTATCAGCTATTAAATAGCAGATGCTGGATGCAGTATCCAAGCAGCTGATAAGCCTTGGATGTAACGGACAAACACATGGAGCAAATGTCTATCAGCAAAAACAAACCTCCCCCTAAACATGAGGAGCAGGCAACTGAAAGGCAGGAACAATATTAAAATAATCAAGAATTGATGATGAAACCAAACACAGCATGTTTAGCTTCGATAAAACTTGACTGTGTGATGTAGCAAATTCAAATGCCCACAAAATAAAGTGAAAATCAATCTTACATACCACTAGCGCTCCTTAGCTACTAAAACCCACTAAAACCCCACAATATTTTACCATATAGAGCAACTAAACCAGGCTCTTTCCTCCTGACCAAGGGCAGGAGTTTTTCCCATTCCCAAATAATCCCGTTTACCTTAGACAATGTGTAATTGATGTATTTTGTTCCACATCAACCGAGAGATCCAGAAAGTCCTCATCTTTGCTACTAACCTTAAAAAAAAGGAGAAGAGGTATTTGACAGCAGTTTAGAACTGGCAGGTTTCTTTTAACCATCTCTGGGATGGTGCAATGTCCTCAGTGATAGAAAAGATGTATGCACACACACACACACAGGTCCTTTCCTGAGGTAAACTGAAACTGCAGAAATAACCTGATGTGTTGTTAAAAACCAAAGAGGAATATTAAAAAAAAAAAAAATCAATAACAAGCCAAACCCCAAAACCCATGGAAAAAAGGCATCAAAAAAATCAAACCGCAAAACCTTTCTTAGAAAACATCTCTCCCCCTTGAGGCTTCAAGACACATCTGATTATTTCACTGGCAAAAACAAGTTTTTAACTGCTCAGAGAAGCTTTCCCCACATTCCACTCTGCTCTGCAGACTGGGACAGCTTTTTGCTGCACTTCAGAGTGGAACAGTCAATACTTAGAGGGAAGGCAGAAACAGGCAGATGGCTCCTCAATTAAATGGGTTAGCAGGGAGGAAAACCATCTTTCCATTTGTGGAACAGTCACATTTCATTTCAAAATCCTTGAGACAGAACCCTATTAATGTCATTTTTAGAGCTTCTCTTCACCACAGAGCCAAAACTTTAGATTTAAAATGCCAAGAACAGTCCTTTCTGTTGTAATCACTTCTGCTTTTCTTTCCCTCTCCCCACCTGGGTTTTTCATTTTTTTAGAACTATTAAATGAGAGCAGATGACTAACTACAAATTCCTGATCTGAAGGTGGTGTGGTTCTAATTCTAGATTTCATGGCACTTCTTGTGCTCTCAAACAGAGTGCCCACAGACCAGCACCAAGAATTCCAACAGCAACTCAGTTCATCCCAGAGTCAAATAAAGAGGGAGCAACTCTCATGGAGAAACACATAACATAAACTATCAACCACTGACACAGAAAAGAACAAGGAGACAAAAAGGCAGCTTGGATGAGCCAGGTGGAGACTGCCTGGCTGGGAAAAGGGAAGAGAACAGGGAAAACACTACGCTTTGCTGAGCAACATACCTTCAGGAGTATTGAACACAGAGGTGACACACTCCTAACATAGGCTATGCTCCATATTTTAATAGAGAGAGTGCAATTTCATCTACCCTAATAAATGAAAAAGGGTGCTTAGCGTTAGGGAAAAGGCTCCAGAACCCGGGAAGCTCTAAGAGGTTTGGGGTTGAACGTACAGCCTCACAGTTCAGACATCTGGTTTCATTGGTTAGTGTTCCTTGGAAGATTTCATGGACCCACGTCAGATCAGCCTTGTCCCCCTCCTCGCTCTCAATGCTGCCATTCTGCAGTTTCCCGTTCTGCTTCTCCTGCTTCTTCTCCTCTTGGAGTAAGTCAGCAATAGTGTTGAGTAGGTAGTTTAGGAATTCGTGTGCATCCTGCTGCATATAATTGTCAAATAATTCTGGAACGGAAGAGATCAAGGAGAATGAAAAAATACAGCTCCTTCATAATGCCAAGGCAAAATGCTTTCGGCCATCAGGGCACGCCCTGCCCCTGCTCTCCCCTGTCACACAACTGGGGGGACATTGAGAAGGTTTGGAAGAACTGCACTTTGTTGTTCTCACAAAGGGTTTTTGGTTTATCCTCAGGTTTCAACAAACAAATAGCTGAAAAATAGCATTAAGGAAACTTAGTTTGGACATTTCTCAGAACTGAAGAAAATTATTAGCTTGGAGTTTGGGGGTTTTTGTAGTTTTTTTCCTTTCCTTCGGGGAGGGAGAGAAATGAAGAAATTCAGACGTGTTGCCCTTGGCCAGCAGTTCATTAAGTCCACCATCAAGGGGCAAAAATCCCCCACTATAAGTTTGTTATCTTTGCAAGTTCAAGCAGAGATGATAAATCAACATCCAGAACTTTTCCTCACCAAGCAGCCCTGGGAAACAACCACTAGTTCTCATCCTGAGGGATTTCTCCTGCCACAAATGGAAGAGCAGCCTGCGAGTGCTGCGTCTCCTCAGAGTTCAGCTTGGGCCGGGTCCATGACGCCAGTTTAGCCCAGGCCAGGCTGGAGCAGTGACCTGGGGCGTGCTGACTGCAGCACAGCTCCAGGGAACACCATGCCGGGGGGGGATAACTGGAACGCTGGCACGTGGGCACGGCCTAAGCAAGCCCAGGAACAACGACATGGAGAGAACCCCTGCAGGACAAGCACAGTGCTGGGACAACCCCAGAGGAGGTGAAATTTCCACCACAAAACCTACGAGAAACCTCCTCAACCTCGACTCAAAAAGGGAGTCGTGTTTACATTTTACACACCTTAAAAACCATTTATTTATTCATTTACCATTTTCTTTCCTCAGCCGGGAAATGAATTTCTTGGGTGGGATGACCCCCACCTTCTTCTTTTGGGTGGCAATACTGTTGAAGAGATCAGAGAGGCAGGTCAGGAGGCTTTCCTTCTTCCGAGGCTGCACTTTGTACGCCAACACTTTTTCCCGAAATGGACGACAAAAATAAAGTGCCTGTAAGACTGAGTTGCAGTAGCAGGTGTTGCCAAACTGGTCAAAACAGAACAGAGGAGAATAAATAGATTTGTAGCAGGTCTGTTAAAAAGGAATAACAGAGGTGGCTCATTAAGAACAGCACAGAGTGAGACTGGAGAAGTTGTTTGGCAGAGTTCATTTATTGGGATGGTGAGAAAGACTGAGCCTTCTATCAGCTGGTAAGAGAAGACAACAGTCACAGGGATATTGGGAATACACACAAAAAGTAGCTAAGGGCTCATCCCAAAATCCCAAGTTCTGGAGACACAGCACTGCTCATCCTGACAAGGGAGATCCTGCTGTGGAGGGGTGCCAAGGACACAGAATGAAATAAATAAATAATGTAATATCTTATCAATTAACAATATAATAAATAAGTATTTCCTGCCTATAAGGGACTGTTTTGAGCCAGGAAATGCAGAGCCGCTGGTTCCCACCTGCCCTGTCTGAGGGCAGTGTCACCCCTGAGATAACCACTTCCAGAGGCAGCTGCAGGGCTGGGGAAGGAGGCACAGGGAGATATCACCCTATCACCCATGGGCTTGGAGCTGCTCCTCTGCACGTTATTGTCCAGCTCCTGTCCAACGCTGTGGCTCCAAAGGACCGAACCCAGCCCTGGCTCTGCCAGTCCCCAGGCACTCTGGTAAAGAGACTGTGCATCTCAAGAGCATGAGAGCAAAACCACTTGAAATAAACCAGAAATGATAGCAAAATAGTTTAAATAAACCAAAAAAGCACACAAATGTGACTCCAGAGCACAGACTGTTTTGGTACTCAGAGATCCAGCCAGTGCTCCCAAAACTTTGGTGTGGTTCCTGCAGCAGAATGATATCAATAATCACTTTGCTGAGCAAAGCAGTTGAATTCATACAGCTGGAAAGGTTTACAGGTTAGAGTTACATTAACAGGCATTTATACCACATGAAGCAACAGTTACAACTTATTGACATGAGGAAATAAATATGCAAGCTGAGCAAACACAGGAATTAGGATAGAGCCTCACTCACATGGTTGTCAGCAACCCAGAAAAACAAATAAGTGTCATGCTAATTAAATTTTCTAAATACATTTGCATAAAACATAAAAGAATATCAATGCAGGCAAAACTACTAAAAGTCTGATTACATATTATTTTTTTCAGGTGAGGTATCTGCTATATCTGTCCATAATCACCTCAGGAAATTAAGAGACAGAACAAGAAATGAGCATCTTAAAAAAGATGGTGCATCTTAAGTCAAAAAAGTTTAAAATGCAAGGAGTTAAAACAGATTTCAGGGCTGTATTCAGGGAGAAATCATGTCTAAAAGCATGAATTCAACTGGTTATACATGTCCTGCTTTGGTGCTGCCCACACAGGACAGAAATCGTTAGAACTAAACTAAAGGGAAGAGTTAAAGGAGTTAAAGAACTAAAATTCCATCCAAACAGTTTTAAAAATTCCTGCCAGTAAGAATGTTTTACAGTAGTCCAAGTGATATGGTGAAAAATTCACTTCACAGCATGATTTAGGTTTTAAAATGTCCTTCTAAGGAGTATTTTCTCTTTCCTACCACCTTTACAGAGAGTAATGTGGGAGAACTTTTATTCCTTGAGCATTTCAGATATTTTTCAACTTGCCAAGTACTTTACAACAAGACCAAGTGATGCATTTTATTCCAGCAAATCTGACTTTTTTTCATGTTGGAACAAAATCCTTCCAACTCTGAGCACTTCAGGGCCCTGGGAAACTTCTGAATATCTCAATTATTGATCTCCCCCTCTCTGTATTATAGAGAGTCCTCCAAAAATGACCACTATTACCCAGCAGTGTCACACTTAAACTACAAATAGTTTGTGTTTAGAAGTATAAAGCAATCAGATCTTTCCAACCATGACCTGAATTTTGTTAGAAATTCTGGCTGGGAAAAAAAAGAAAGGGCTGTAACAGTTTGTCTTTAACAGAGCCCCAAAACCCAGGTTTTCAAGGCAGTTCCAAGTGGGCTGATGGATATTTCCAAACCTGGGGTCACATGCACAGATCACACACACCAATGGTGTGTAAAGTCTAATGTGACCTAAAACACAAATGAAAAAAAAAGGAACACAAAGATTTTAAAAGCTTTTGGTCATGGTTTCTCTGGTACAAATAAATATTGTAAATAGATGCCAAAGCAAGGGGGTTTTGCTTAAAACTGCCTGTATTTAGAGTCAGTATTACCTAACCGCCCAAGAACTTGTGCAATGTAAAAATAAAGTTTGAAAGCTTATTTTAAGATAGAGGGTTCTTAAAATGAAACAGAGATGAAATTCTGGAATGACAACATTGTTCCCCCTCTCTTGCACTTCATTACATAGAAATTATTCCAACAGGCTGTCCCTTCTCCCAGATCCCCTGCAGTGGCTTTAGCTACAGTTTAACTGCAGCCAGGCTGGTTCAGCTCACTGACCCAAAAGGAAAATAACTATTAAAACCAAATTTGGAAGCCTCCATTGTCCCCGAGTCCCACACCTGACTCTATCTGCAGTTCAAGAGCACTGATGCTGAAGCCATGAGACTCTTTAAAATGCTCCAACTAGCTCAGAATCATGAAAGAACTGGAAATAGCTCACAAAAAGCTCAGCAGAACAATAGCATGGAAATGCTCCCCCTAAAGAACCCGAGTGCGAGGAGCACAACCGAATTAGTCATATTTTGTCCTTCAAATCAGAGAATAGCCGTGGTTATAGTAATTCTGGGTATTTTTAGGGTGCTATTTTCCCTCCTCACACTATTCAACACCCTGCTATTTATGTTACAATGGGACATGCCTTCCATTTTTCTCCTCCTGGAGCAAACCTCAGCAGCTTTGGAATGGCCATTAACACCATCCTTAAGGAACAGAATTCTGTGTGTTTGGATATCTGGGTGTCTGCAAATGCAAACTGCTCCAAACCCACCCACAAGCCAATTAAATGGGTTTCTAATGAGCTGCAATTAATACCACTTAGGAGCTACACTGCCCTTACTTGGTGTGTGAAGAGATTGAGCATCTTTCAGCTTTCAGCAAAACACACCCACTCCAGCAGCAAGCAGAAATATCCCTGTTTCTAGTGGGTTGTGCCAAATTGGGATTTTCCCATCATAAATAGGATAGCACAGAACCACCGTTTTTATGAACTAACTCCCTTTATTCCCTGGTAAAAGGGGTCACAGGGCCAGCAGGATGTGCTGCTCCGGATCAACACCCACACTCTCCACAGTTAGTTTGGGCAGACAAGTCCTGCTGCCCAGCAGATCCCAGCCCAGGCACATCCACACAAACTGGCAGAGACAAAAGCATGGCTTTTTGGAGGGACTCACAGTTACACAGGGCTGGGAGAAAATCAGAAGGAAATTCCTGCCCGGGTGAATGGCTGTGCTCCTGCACAAAGGAGCTCCCGCTGCTCCAGCAGGGATGAGCTCCGGGCCGACACATCTCCACTGACACCCTGCGCTCACCGCAGCACCAGGGTCACACCACACCTCTGCTCTCTGCAGCAGCACGGCCACAACGCACACGCTTCATTAGTTCACACCTGCCAGCTAAATATTCCAGTCTTATAAGCAGAAATGGACCAGAGGAGGAAGGATTCTCTCCAAGGCTTTATAATAAATATTCTGTACCTCAAATGCAATTTTGTCTTGGTTAATCCCAAGGCACAGCACCATATTGCAGGATGTGGTGCCTGTGCACAGTCCTACCCTAAGTGAGAAGTGCCCATCAATAAAGTTCTCACAGACAAGCCTGTTAAATTCCAAATTAGGATATGAATTAGAAAAGAGCTTTTCAACCATAGGAATTTCACTTACATTGACCAAGCCAAAATAATGCTCATTCACAGGGAACTGCTCAGGACCAATCTCTTTCTCCAAAGCAGAGGCATTGGCGCCCTACAAAAAACCAGGATGTTTGTGTTAGAGAAAAATCAAACTTCCTCTACAATATCCAACAGAATTCACATATAAACACAAAGTTACTTCCTTTGAGAAATAGCACATGTTTGCTGTGTTCTTCAAAATGAAATCAATGTGATGCTTTATTTTCATAAAGGTACCAAGGTATCATTTAAAAACTCAACTCCAAAGCCAGAATTAGCTGCCTGATGTAACAAAGTGTTTTCTACACGTGAATTTATTTGAAAATTAACACAAGAAGTTGTTCTCACTGAAAGCATCAGGTGACCCAGAAACACCAACTTCCATTTAGCCAAGAGTGCACTGTAAGAATAAAGACACTTGTAACACACAGAGAACTTCTAAACCTAAAGGACAGAAACCAGATAGGCTATTTTATGGGATAAAAACACCTGTGTGATGTGAACTGCACAAAAGGGTTGATGTGGCTCTTTATTATTTGCATCTTGTGCAAAGAATTCTTGGAAAAAATCTTGCCTTCATTGACACTTAACATTAGAAATACTGTAATTTTCTCACTTTGTTTCTGGCCAAGAGAAGCATGATTACAGAACCACAAAAGAAATAAGGAAATAAGAATTTTATTATTCAGACACAAACTCAGATCACCTAAAAGTGCTGTGGCTGTGCTTAATTTAAGGCTGTAAATTAAGTTTACGTTGCATTTTGACACATCCTTGAGTTTCCTGCAATACAATGAGGATAGAACTTGTCATTTCAGATACAACTGAAAAATCCCACTGCACATCCATATGGGTTTCCTTGGCACAGAAAACACCACTAAAACACACCAGTATTCTGTTTTGAATTTGAATTTTTTACAGTCAAAGTGGTTTATGCATCTCTTTCCGTTTTCCATCCCCCAGTACATCATGCCAGGCTCCCACTTGGGATTTGGTCCCTTCCCTCATTCTCTCCAGCTTGTTCTTTAATTCTTGCTGATCCTCCAACAGCCCTGAGCTGCATCTGTGCTGTTATTTATGGAGTTACCACCATTCCATGCAGAATCCGAACACTTTGGACTCTTAATTCTGTTTTAAATACCCAAGTCACCCCAACTACAACCTTCTGCAAACAGAAATCCTTCTTAAAACACCTCAGAAAAGCACTAAACCAAAAATTACAGTCCAGCAAAACTCAATTCATCTATTTCCCTGAAGCTACTAATGCCTTTTAATTGCTGAGCAAATATTTCAATCATCTCCCCATTAATATAAACCACAGACAAATGGAGACTGTATAGACAGTTCCATCTGGATTGAGAAATAACTTAAAATTTTCTAAGAGACGGGAAAGAAACCAGGAAATAATCCAGTTCAACAGGAGGAATGGAAACTGTACTTTTACAGTGACTTACACACATCAAACCAGACAGAAAACAAGACAGGCTCAAATTTGGGACTATAAAACCCACACAGCCCTCACCAGGTGCTGACAGATTTACAAGCACAGCTCTGCACAAGCAGCAATTACACCCAATTTTTTGAGGCATCAGTGCCAGTTCAAGCAGTTCCTCTCATTTGTTTCTCTCTATCCACTCCCTGCTTCCCAAGAGCTCTTTTTACCTCCACTGTCTCCCCCCCAAACCCCAACCCAAACCTGGATATAGGGACAACCATCAGCAAGGAAGAGTTCCTGAGATGGGGCTCTCCAAGTGCTCAGCTCCACCCTGGGGTAACAGTAGAGTGGAACCAAAACTCCATTAAATGCACAAGAAGTGACACTGGGTTTGGAGAACTGTCAGCCTTGGAAAGGGAACTGATATTCCTTTACTCTGACATTCTGCACGTTTGAGATCAGAGAAGGGACATGTGTAAAACCTGCAGTGCTGGGAAGTTCAGCTGAAGTTTCTCTGAACAGTTTTCTCCCCTCCTCAGTGGTCTCCAATTTTATGTTAAAGAAACACTGGAGAAGCAGCCAATTAAAGGAGAGACCACACTCCAGAGAACCAGTGAAACCAGACAGCCCAAACACTCCAGCCTAGAAAACAACACATGGAATAAAGATGTGAACAAAGAAATTAAAGCAGAAGAATTGCAATTTTTAATAAATCTGTGCTATAAATAACCTACCACAAACCAGGGTTGCAATTCAACTAAGCCACTGACTTGTACCCCACATGTCCCAACCCACCCAACCCATCAAGCGACAGGTGGGTTTTTACCAAGTGTTTCCTTGTATTTGCTGCCCAAACTTTATAAATTTGGGTGAATCAACTGTAGGGGCAGATTAAAAAATTAAGGTTTCCTTAACAAATTAAATGCTAATTAAGGTATTATTTACCTTGAAGCTGTAGATGCCCTATCCCTGTAAGGGTCCAAGGCCAGGTTGGAGCAGCCTGGAATAGTGGGAGGTGTCCCTGCCCATGGCAGGGGATGGAATGAGATGGGCATTAAGGTCCCTCCCAACCCAAACCATTCCATCCTTTGGTGATTCTGAAGTTCCTTGTCAGAGAATATTTTAAATTAGCCTCCCCAAATCATAAAAAAAAACCCAAAACAGGAGTCACAGCAGCTGTGGGAGGAATCAAAAAAATCACCAACTCGTTGGGACTAGTTCTGAAGATGTAAATTTGCACTTTAAATCCATGACACACTGAAGAAGCTCCAGGAAATGCACATGCCTGGCATTCCATGTCAAACAATGACACTGCAGAACTCTCCATGATTCCTCAGGGGGGGTCAGTGTCCAGGAGAACTGCCCTGAGTGGGGCAACAAGGATGGAGAGGGGGGAACTCCTTTACGGCCATGTTTGATGGAAACACATCAGGTTTGTGAGTCAGGGGCAGAACTGGAGCCAGAGTTCAGCCACTCACCACCAGTGATCTTTGCAAGTTAATCTGCAATTAGCAAATTAACCAACTGGAGATGAAATCTAGTGCAGCATGAACCACATCTTGCCATAATGAAGCCTAAAAAGCAGCTTGTTTTCTGATTGAGGGGTGTTCTATGCCCATTTTCCCACCCCAGCTGAAAGATTTTTCCACCTGCCTCAGGTCACAGGAATATTTGCTCATAAGAAACAACCCACACTTCACAACTGTAGAAACAGAAAAACTGCATTATCATCTAGAAATAAAATCTCAGCAAAGTGGCAAGTGTCCATAGGATGAAAATTTACCTTTTTTATCTGGGGAGTCAAGAGAAATGCATCTCTTCTAGGTGCCACAGGCAAACTTCCGCACCTTCCAGTACTTTGCACATCTACAACCAACATTCTTGTGAAGGTATAGATGAACAGGGAGTGATTAATAACAACTCCACAGCTCAGAACATGAGCTGCTGTCAGCTGAGAAATGCACATTTCCAGCATCCACGTGGTTCTTGCTTCAAGTTACAACTTTTCCCCTTCTTAGCAATATGACTGAATAAGCTTCAGTGAAATCCTGCTGGACCACAAAAGTTGGCTGAGAATTACTGGACTATTATTCCAACCTTATGTCAAAATGTTTTACCCTGAACTAACACTTTTCCCCTTGGAAGGACTTCCCACTTCCAGTCCTAAGTAGCTGCTTTTTGCTGCTGTCCAAGTGCCTCTGCAGCCGTGGGGATGGTTCTAAAAGCAGGGAGAAGTGTGTGAGGTGACCTGGAGCATCAAGCAGCTGCTGCTGCAGCTCCAGTGGAAAAGGGATACAAATTAGCACATTGGGTCCGTCTCCTCGCTGTTGTGCAGAGCTCTTGTCAAAACAATCAGGGCAATGCTGTGCTGCTGCTTGAGCAAACAGGGAGCACAGAGCTCCAAAATGAGGGAAAAACCCACAGAGAAATGATGGGAAAGAGCCACGAGTGGGGACATGCCCCTTTGCAAGAGCCCTGGGATGTGAGGAGGGGCAGCACAGGAGTTCATTCACCATTGCCAAGCTGCAGCTCTGAGGGGCTCTAATTACACAGTGGTTTTGAAATCATGCAGGAAAATCCATGTCACGGCAGGCTGCCAATGGATTTATAACCTTTCCATAACCATTCATGACCAGCTCAACACAGTGAGATAAAATACCAAAGGTTTCTTTGGTTTCATTGAAGGACATGGGAATTTAGAAGCATCTAAACAGTACTTGTCAAGCTACAAGAGTTTTTTAAATGCTAACAGGGATGAAGCAGTTGCTTAAATATAAGAAAAGGAAGCCCTTCTCATCTCTTCAAACAATACAACTACAAAGTTATAGTCTAATCTTTTTCCAATACTAATGGCCCTGATAAAATCTACAGGAAGTCAAAATAAGAGTTTGCTGTGCTTATTTTGGGGCACTCAAGCATTTTAGATGCTCCATTTACAGTTCATTTGTAGACAGTGGGAGACTTGCAGAAGAGAACTCTTAAAATCTGAATGTATCTCCCAAAAATTCTGGGTATCTGTAACCTTTGATTGGGGCTGGAGGTACACTCAGAACCTGTGAAGCATCACTGGTGTTGAAATAAAAATCCCTTGGGATATATTAGCTTGGACTCAGCACCATCCTAACTCAGCTTCTAGGCTGGAACAGTTTCTTCCCACTGAGCACCTGCCTGCAAAAGACATTTTCCTTAAAGAAAGGCAAAAAAGGGAAAAATATCTAAGAGATTTCAGTGTACACAAGTCCTGCTGAGATCTCTAATTAGACATTTGACTCTTTTAACAAATCAGAGCAGGATCAGATTTAGCATTTAAAAAAGCTGGGCAGCAGCTTCCAGGATGTGCAGAAAGGCTGCAGAGACACCCTCCTACAGCCCTGAGGTTAGAAGAGCTGGTTAAACACACTGCATGTCTGAGGAGCGGCTCTGAAAGAGTGAATAAACAAAACAAAAAGGCAAAACAAGAACAAGGAGGCCCAGGCAGAGCTCCTGCAAACCTCTCAGGGCAGAACCCGCACGAGATGGTGCAGTTCAGAGTCTGCCTGCACTGGCTTTGCTGTACTCACCCTGATAACTGCTCAGCTCCAGGACTGTTGAAATCACCCTGTGGAGGAGTGGAAATGGAGCAGATTGGGGTTGTATTGCTCCAAGTTTACAGAACATACTGTCATGGTTCTCCAGACACAGATCAGGTGCTGCTCCCCCATCTTTTAGAACTCCTTGGCTGCATAGCACTGAAGTCAGATAAAGAGCTGTGAGCTCAGGGTCTGCAATGATCCCTTTTCATGTGCCCAGGAAAGCTGTCATCCCAGGCACAACAAATCCCTGTAAAGTGAACCTTGGATTCCAGCACTTTTCCTGCACAAGCAGGTGAACACACTGATAATCCTGAAAGGAGCAGGTGTACCAGTGTCGGACTTGCCAAAACTCCATGCTTCTCAGTGCCACAGAACCTTCCTGACCTGCACAACCACAGGGAAGCTTCCCATTGTCCACAGGGAGGGAAGCTCACAGAGCACACTCTGGCTGCTGCAATGGCATGGAGACCATAGGGAAACTAGAAAGTGCTGTATTTCCCAATCAGTTTACTGCTCTGAAGCCTTAATTGGAGTGGTTTCAAACAAATGAGTGCAGGGTGCTTTGTAACCGGCTCCATGCACACGTTTATTCCATGAGGAGCTGGTCCTGCAAGGTCCACAGGATCCACAGCTCCCAAAGGCACAGCCACTCACGGACACTTGGGAAATCCTCTCATTCCATGCTCTTAAATTAGACAGTAGAGTTGGGCTCCAGTGAAGAGGATGCTGGAGGAAAGGTAGGAAGCACAGGAACTGCTGCTTGTCTCCACTGTGGTACTGTAAGCAACCCATTCCCCCTCCTTGGGCACTGCATCCCAGATTTCCAGAGTTCCCAGGAGTCCATCCACCTGAGAACAGTCCTGCCAGATCCTTCCTGACCTCGGGCTCCTCTCACTGCCCCAGTAACACACATAGTTGGTGTCTTGCTATTGCAGCTCTCAGATGTTTTTCATCTTTTCAGGCCCCTAAAAGAACAAACCCAAACAGATCCCCAGCTGTCCAAAATCCAGCGTTTTCCAGCACTGTTCTTTTGGGAGTTGCCAAGATTTTATCCTGACCCTCACACATCAAACTGTGGAGGAAAAATGATGGAAGAAGTGGGGAAGTGGATGCTCTGGGAAGGCAAAGCCAAACACCCCGGATTTTTGAGCAGGTTGTAACTCCAGACATTCCACAGGTTGTACAGAGAGCAAAGTTCACACCCAGGGCCATCGATGGAGCTGAATGTTCACAACTAGGACATGGTGGAGAAATCCCAGTTTGGGTTGGAAGGCACCTTAAAGCCCGTCCAGTCCCACCCCCTGCCACAGGCAGGGACACCTCCCACTAGCCCAGGTTGCTCCAAGTCCCGTCCAACCTGGCCTTGGACACTTCCAGGGATGGGGCAGCCACAGCTTCTCTGGGAAATCCATTTCAGCACCTCAAGTGCAAAGATGAATTTTGTTCCTTTCAGCTTCCCAAGTGAACCAAGCAGCAGAGCACTGCTGGAAACACACTGAGTCAGCTCTGCCTGTATCCTCCCTGCTTTCCCCTTCCTCAGGGAGGAACGGAAATGCTATAAATGCTGTTTGTCTGATAAAGTCAAACCAAAGTTCTACTGACACAGGTGAAGTGAGGTGACACTATCCAGCAGTGGCACCCTCCTGGACGGAGCAGTGCCCATTATCCAGGTGGCAATGCAAATGGATCACTCACAAGGGATGCAGCTCCTCTCCAGCACTGAGTTCATCAGTATGTCCCCACTGCTGTAATTCAGAGGAGAATATAAGACTACACCAATTTGTACCCTGGCTTGGAGCTCTTCAGGCATGACTCACTGCTTTAACAAACAATTAGCCATGAACCCAAGGGAAGTGGCTCTAATTGCCTCCCAAGAAACAATATTTCTGTACCAGCTCACTGCTGACCTTTCCCAAGCTGGCAGAGAGGACAAAATCTCTCTCCCCCCCTTGCTCCATCCTCATATTCTGGTTTGCTTCTCCAACAAAAAAACAGAAGTTTTGTCAATGCAACAAACAACCCCAAGTTCTGACTACAAAACTACTTTCTCCAACTGCCTCAGCGCGCAGAAGACACACTCTGGGTTAGGTGGTGCAGTCAGGCCATGGGAATTCAGCCGTCCTGGCTCTCTGTCCTCAGCCAGGAGAGGATTCCCACCTGCTCATGACCACGGGACAGCACAGCCCTGCACAGACACCACCTTGAAACAGTTCTGAAACAAGAACCACGCAATTTTCCTGCCTCAACAGTGTTTCTCTCTCCCACTTGATTTTGCAGTTGCTTACAAACAGAAGGAAGAACTCCCAGAGCCCCTGGTAAAGATAAGGGTGGGACCCAAAGGGAGGGAAGAGGCAGAGCAGAAGGCAGAGCCCTGTCGGTAGCTCCTGTTGGATGTGTTTTCCATGTGGTGCCACAGCCTCCCCAGCAGTGAATCAGAGCCACATGGACAAGGGTTCCCTCCCAGCTGCCCATCTTCACAAGGCTGAGGCTGCCACAGGGATGTTGTGAAATCACTGGAAAGGAAATGCACCAATCCCGAGGCACTGAGAGCTGATCCCACTGAAACCTGGGGGTTCTTGTAGGGGGGATATGGTTAAAGTTAAACCTCAAACTGTCTGCTAATGACTTCAGGCACTGATTTAATTTGGAAAGAGATGCTGTAGAGGACTTGAGTGTCTGAGGTGCAAGGGCAGGAACAGCAGTTCCTGGGATGCTGAGGGCTCTGACACTGTCACAGCCTGGGTGGCACTTTTCCAGCCTGAAGCACAGATGGTGACTGGAATTGCTAGTAAAAACTGCACATTTTACTAAAAAAATCATGTGAAGTACTGTCCCATCACTATAAATTGGCACAATCCTGAAGAAAGCAGCCTCCCAAAGGGACTTTGTCCATGGATTTGAATGCTTTTATGAAGAAGACTCAGGTTTTTCATATTCACTTTATGGCAAAGAAAACAGTATTTTTACTTGCTGACATTAACAGAAATAGATGCAAATAAACTGATTCGGGTTTAAAATACAGCACCCAGGCCTTCATTTTCCTGGGCCAGCTGAACTAAAAATGGGAATATGGACAGTGAGTTTAGCCAAGCTACACATCCACCTAAAACTGGTGCTGAAAATTCCACAGCCTTTGATTAAACAGATCCAGAAGAAATGTGGAAGCCAGTTTTATACAATTATTTAGTGCTGGCAGCACTGCCCAGCATTTTCTCCAGAGAAACTGTAACTTCTCCACTTGAAATAAAGTGAGCAGAACCTGCCTCCCCAAAGCTGCAACACTGGAAAGTTTCCTGGAAAAACCTCCCCAGGGCATTCCAGGAGGACCCTTGGGGGGTACAAGCTTCCATCCCTCATCCCAATCAAAATCAGAGCAAGCATAGCAGCAAAAACGACTCCAAAGTTGGCCGTGTGTAGCCAGAGCCTCTGCAAACAAATCCCACTGGAATGTGCTCAGGTTTGGCTGCACAACCCCAGGGAAAGGCACTGCCTCACATGTGCCCTCTTAATCTGAGGCTCAGTCACCTGATCTCAGGAATGCATCCCAAATATTCCATGGATTGAGCCAATCACCCTGGGGTGCAGAACTGCCCAGCACAGTCACGGTTCAGGCACCCCTGGTGGCCTCAGTCTCACCCATGTCTGTGATGGGCAATTAAAAATACAAATTATGTTCAAAAACCCATCGAGTGAGATCAGGGAAGTTCTGGGAAGTCTTGTCCCAAAACCTTCCAGTCAGGTATCCATTGCCAGAACTCTGAGAAGGAAAGATTCACCTCTCTTGGTCAGAGCGTTACCAGGAAACTGCAAACACCCAGTTTGTGCTGGGGCTCGGTTCAGCTGGGTCTGGACTTCAACTGGGAATCAGTGGGAAAGGAACAGGAGGACCCTGCACCCTTTACAGGGGTGAAATCAGTGAGCTGGAGTGCAGGAGTCCCTCCCAGGATTGCAGTTTGCTGCTGACCCAAAGGAGATCTAAACCTGCACTTGGAGCAATTATAATGTGGGATTATGAAAATCCTACTAAACCTGACTCCCCTAGGCTGATCCCCCGCTGGATTCCAGGGATTCAGCCCCTGTCCCAGCTCAGCCCGGCCCCCTCCCCGGGGTAGGATCTCTGGGACACCTTTAGCTGCACCATTTCAGTGTGACTCAGCCGTGCCCCGGTGCACACCCGGCACTGCTGCTCCATTCACACAGCAACGGACTCCACCAGGAATTCTGCACAACCCCCAGGAGCCACCTCCCCCGGCACTGGGGTACACCCGGCCCGGGCACCCCGGGGAGTGACTGCAGAGCCCGCACCAACCAGTAAAACCACCTTTACCCCGAACTCAGAGTCACACCGAGCTCCGCTCACACGAGGGGAATCAGCGCTCCAGAATTCCTCTTCCCTCACAAAGAAAGCTCCACCTGCCCCAAACCCTTTGTGGCACCGGGCGGCTGCTCACAGCCCCCCGGGAGGGATGACTCCTGATCCCTGGGTGCCCCGTGCCCACCCCGCACCTTTCCAACCGGGATTCGGGGCAGATTATCCCAAATCCCTGCGAACCCAGAGCGGCTCAGCCCGGCCCTTTCCCGGCACAGCCGCCCCGCTCCAGCCGCCGGGACCCCTCACACAGTCCCCAGACCCCAAACACCTCCCTCACATCTCACACACACCCCTCACACCCCATACACCCCCTCACACCCCATACACCCCCTCACACCCCATACACCCCCTCACACCTCACACACCCACCTCAGATCACATACACCCCCCCCACACCTCCCCCCCCCCCCTCAGACCCCATACACCCCCCTCACACAGCCCCCAGACCCCATATACAGTCCTCACACCCCCCACACCCCTCACCTGGCCCTCACCCCCCTCACACTCCGTCACACCTCCCAGACACCATACACCTTCCTCACCCCCCTCAGCCCGCGGGCCCAGCGGGGCCTGCCCTAACAATATCTCTTAGCCGCTTTCGCTGATCGCCCAGCAGCCGCGCGCGGCGGGCGGGCTGGGCGCCCCTCGGGGGCTGCTCTGGGCCCCCCCCGGGGTCGTGCGGGCGCTCACCATGGTACAGACGGCGGCGAGTCTCCGCACGGTCACCAGCGCCTCCATCCGCGCCCGGCCGCCGCCATCTTGGGCCGCGACTGACAGGGCCAGCTGCGCCACCCGGTAACGGCGCCGGTCGTGCGCCGGAACAGCGTCCCCCGCGCCCGACAGCAGCGTTCCGCCGCCTTCCCGGTCCCACTGCAGAGACCCACGGTGTGGGAGAGAGCCGGGATCCCAGAATCCCGGAATGTGCCGAGTTGGAAGGGACCCACTGGGATCATCGAGTCCAACCCTCAGCCCTGCACAGGCCCAGCCCTAAGAGTCACACCCTGTGCCCTCTGGGGGAAGAACCTTTCCCTGAGATCCAACTTGACCCTGCCCTGACACAGCTCCAGCCATTCCCTGGCTGCTGTCCCTGGTCCCCCCAGAGCAGAGCTCAGTCCCTGCCCCTGCTCTGCCCCTGCCCAGGCAGTTGGAACTGCACTGAGGTCAACCCTCAGTTTCCTCCAGCTGAACGCACCAAGTGTCCTCAGTGTCCTCACACGGCTTCGAATCCAGGCCCTGCACCATCACTGCAGGACCACCTGGCTCCAGGGCTCTGGAGGGGGCTGTGCCGGTGTGGGTTCCCTCCGGGGCACTGCAGGGATGGTGTGGGGTGAGACCTGCCCCCAGTGGGCACTGCCCAGGCTCCCCAGGGCAGTGGGCACAGTACCAAGGCAGCCAGAGCTCCAGGAGCGTCTGGACAACGCTCTCAGGGACAGGGTGGGATTGTTGGGGTGTCTGTGCACAGCCAGGAGCTGGACTGAATGATCCTTGTGTGGAGACCTCAGAGGCCCTTCCAGGATCTGAAGGGGCTCCAGGGAAGCTGGAGAGGAACTGTTCATCAATAACTGTGACAGGAAAAGGGGGAACAGATTCAGGCTGAAAGAAGAGAAATTTAGTTTAGATATTAGAAAGGAATTCCTGGCTGTGAGGGTGCTGAGGCCCTGGCACAGGTTGCCCAGAGAAGCTGTGGCTGCCCCATCAATGTCAAAGGCCTGGAAATGTCAAAGGCCAGGTTGGATGCACTTGGAGCAACCTGGGCTAGTGGAAGGTGTCCCTGCCCAGGGGATGGAACAAGATGAGATTTAAGGTCCCTTCCAACCCTTAATATTCTATGATCCTGTGATTCCACAGTCTTTGTGGGTCCCTTCCAACTCAAGGTATTCTATGATTCCCCGATTCCCTGGGCTCAAGTAGGAGACTGGAGGCTCCAGTGGGACATTCCTTTGGCCCAGGGTAGAGGCTGGGGGTCCCAGTGGGATGGACAGTGCATGTGTCACCGGTGGAACTGGGGGAGCACCATCCCCGTGGCGGATGAAAATGGGGAGCTGGGGAATGTCACCAACCCCACAGCCGGGGGGAACCACGGCCAGCCTGGAGCACGAGGAAACTGCCATTCCTGAGACTCCTCCCAGGGGCTGTGAGCGCCCAGAAATGGGATTTTGTGAGGGTGGGACAGTGGTGTTGCCCCAGTGACACTGTGCTGTCCCACACCACGCGTCCTGCTCCAACACAGTCACAAAAAGGCTTTCAGAGCTGGGAATGACAACAGCATCCATTGTAACTCTAGGGGAAAAGGAGTGGAAAATGCTCCTGAGCCACCACACAGCTCTTCCCTCAGCACACACTGAGAGTAAATGCTCCTCAGAGGCTCATCCCTCGTGAAGCCAGGGATGGGGAGGAATATTTGTCATCTGGCTGGTGCACATCTCCAGACTGTGTCCAACCTGGAAGGACCTGGCTCCTATTCCATATTCCTTCTCAAACCATGAACTGAGGGCTGTCCAAATGTGGCTGGAGCTCCCTGCCCACACTCCCAGCAGTGCCAGGACCATTTCCACACCCCAGCCCTGACCTTGTGGGAATATCTGTGGGGAAGGGAGGATGGTTCAGTTTCCAAAGCACAAAGTTTTTTCTGAGGCCAAGATGTTTCCATTCCATTTGAGTCTCTGCCTGCAGCGATGTTCTACTCTGCACACTGTGCTCTCCACGTCATCCCCTCCAGGCTCCCCAGGGAGGGTGTTTAGTAACCTAAAAAACCCCACTCCTTACAAAGGATCCCAAAAGTGAAACAGGACATGTGCTCCTTACAGGGTTGCCATCAACAGCAAGGCACCAAAATTAGGGACAGGAAAAGCAGGAATAGTGGGATCTGTGCAATGTTTAACCACACTGAACTGTATATTTAAATGATCATCTCTCTCACATCCCAAAATAGAATCAAATGTGATTTATCACAGCTGGAGCAGCAGCATCTGAGGACATTTCCTGTCCCCTTGGCCTCAGGATCAGAACAACATGGTGCTGGTTATAATTATGGGGCTAAAAGCACATCAAGTCTGATTCCTCAAGTGCATCCCATCCCTTTCTGTTCCTTTCTTATCTCCTCCTCTTTTACCTTTCCCAGCTTTGAGGGTATTTAGTCACTGGGAGCAAAAAGGTGGTTAAAATAAAATTTTTGTTAAGTACAGTTTGGGCCCCCAGTTTGCAACCAAGAGGGTCAGGCAGAGCTGCAGGGATCAGTGGGCTGGGGGCTGGAATAAATTCAGGAGCAGGGGATGTGAAGACGAGTTTTATCTCAGGATATGCCAAAGCAAGTAGCCATTCCCCAGGACCACATTTACAATTTCTGCCCCCAAAAGAGCCCAGTTTCCCCATTCAAGCCCCACTAACATCAATATACTGTACAAAAGATGAGTTAGAGGCGAATGCAACCGTTACAAATGAATTTTTGGAGGAAAGCTCATTTTTGGCAGTGCTAGGCAGGAGGGAAAGCCTTTTCCCAGTGTTCTGGGATCTTTGCAAGGTTGCTGTGACTCCGCTCATCTCTTACTCCTTTTGTACAATGCACAAGGAAGAATTACAACCAGTTTTAACAGAAACCTGCTATCCCCCTGTGACAAGCACTGTGGTAATGGCAAATATTTTTATTTTTGGAAAGCTTCATCTCTGAAGATGTGTAGGAGGGCCAACAACAATATAAATAGAAAATCTTATAAAAGCAGAGCCAAAAGCAACACAGACCAATAAATAAATCTGTTAAAAATTTGGTGTGAAAGTAACATAATTTCTGTACAACATGCAAAGGCACAAATCTTTGCATGAGCAGCTGAAGGAGTGGTCTGTGAAATCTCCAAATGTTTCCAAAGTCACTCTCAGTTTTGCAAACATTCTCCCTCTAATTTAAGTTATTGTTTTTCCAAGAGAATTTGAATTTAAAACATGGGTTTCTTAGCTAAATATAAGTCCATTGTGCACAAGGAATTAAAATCTCCTTTAAAAACAATTGTTATTTTACATGCCAACAGTTACACAATCTCAAAAAGTGTGAATCCTTCTGCGTGGTTTCACTCGTGAAAAGACTCTTTTGACAATCAAGAAAATCAGATAAGGGTCAGGTCTGAAAACCTCTGGGTTTGATTCTATATTCTGCTTGAATTCTTTCACAATTAGAGGCTAAAAGTTATGAGGAGCTTGAGAATAGATTTAAAACTTTTGGAGAATATGCTGCTTTTTTATGTTTACTCAAAGCCCTTCTCTCTGGACAGATATTTCTGCACCCAGTGGAACAAGCTTTGGGGAGAAACACAAGAAGCCTGGGCTGGTGCACAAGAAATTCAGATTAAACCCCATTGCAAAGGAACTGGAAATCAACTGGTCTGCTTCCAGCAGGCAGCCTACAACTGCTTTCACATTTGTTTAAAGCAACCACAAGCCCTCCCAGCCGCCAAGAGCAGCAGTTCAACATTTCCTGCACCACTGCTCTCACTGCTGCCCCCACACATCTCCTCTCCCGTGTCAGCACAGCATCCATCCCTCCAGCACATGGCAAACAGCTTTCCCAGCCTCCTCACACAGCAGCTGCTCTGCTCCCGTGGTCGTGACTCCTCGTTTTCACATCCCACATCCCAGTTCAGCTTCATTTAAGCACAGTTTACATCCTTTTTCTGCCTTACATTTATCTACACTGAAGCTCACCCTCCAACTCTGTGTGACTGCGACTGACTCCCTTCAGAGGGGTCTTTCTGGAGCTTCTCAGCACTGGCACGACAGTCCAGGAGGACCTGAATTGTTTCAGTTAATCTTGGAGCAACCAGCAGAGGTGTTTTCTTCTAGGAATGTCTTTCACATATGGAATATTCTTTTCTGGCTTTTCTTCCCAGGCTGAAACTCCTGTGGCCACCTAGAAGCTGACAGATATATTGCTGCTCGGTTTTGTAGGAGGACTGTTGTGATGAATCCTTTCATATTACTCACTAACATATGCTTTTAATAGCAAATTGTAACAAAGGTTCCTACATCCTTCCCTTGGCGAGGCAGACAGTGACACACTGCCGCTAATCTCAAATTTATCACATGTCCAGCTCAAGAACACATTTCAAAGGGCCAGATTAATTGACCACAAGATTTTGAGCTTTTTTCCTGTTTCTCCTCTCATTTTGCCTGTTCTTACAAAACTTATGTGAGACTAAAGCAGCCTGGGAAAGAAATTTCCCGGAAAAGATTTTTGTTTTTTTAGTGCTTTAGTGTTTTAAGTCTCTGGAAGCAAATTTACACTGGAAGAGTTGAAAACCATTCCCACAGGAGCCATGTCCCCAAAGGCACGTGATCTGGAGGCTCCCTCCCAGGACCATGAGCTGCGTGGGCCTCCAGACTTTTTTTCCACCTCTTCCTCAGCTGACTGTCATGATGGTCACAGCAACAACACCCTGTGCTTGCACAAATAATGCTGCACAAGTGGTTTTTAGAGGGGAAACAGAACCTTAGAGAAGTGACATGTTCATAAATCTTCAGATTCCTGTGCTGATTTCACTGGACTGCTCTGCCCTGGAGCTGGAGTTTTCTAAGGGCAGTTCACATCCTCTTGGTGTTGGTGTGGAAACTGAGGTCATGGCAGTCCCCAGAGCTTTGGGATGATTTCCCATCCTCTTGTTGTATCTCACCCCCCCCTTGCCCTCCAGACCCTGCTGGGGAGGGCTCAGGCACGTGCTGGGGATGAGGGCAGTGGTGTGGAAGCAGCTGGGCACAGAGAGGCTGTTTGGTGTCTCCAGCCCCTCCACAGTGAGCCCAGCCTACTCCTGCCTGCCAGGAGTGTGCAGAGCACAGGGAAAACCTGCACCTTCAGCTCTCCAGGGGCTGTGGGTGGGTTATCTCTGTTCATATCCACGTGTCCCACACAGCTGGACAGTCCATGGCTCAGCAATCTCTGCAGCTCTGCCTCTCCTGCTTCTTCAGTCCCCTTCAGAGAAGTCTTTCAAAGATTAAATGCTCCAACTACATTTCTGTTCTTTAATTTCCATCTGGTTTATATCTGCAGTTTTGCTTAATCTGGGTCATTCCCTCCCCGGTGTTCTTCCCTTTTTCTTCCCTGCCCGTTATCCCTGGGAGCTGAGAGCTGAAAGCTGATTGTAGCTGCTGTACAGTTACAGGCTCTCATCCCCACAGCCCTCACAGCCCCAGCTGTCCTAAAACTATGCTCACTTTTCCTGTAGAAGTCATTCTTTCTTCACTCCCTCTGTCTGGCTCACCCTTCCTCAGCTTCCCAAGGCTGTCACCAGCCCTAAATTTCCTTTTCCATGTTTGGAGAGGCTGCAGTGTCCCAACCCAATGCTGACCCATGTTCCAGAGGGCCATTAGGACCAACATCATGTATAAACCAGCAGATCAAATGTATCTTGGAGGACACACATGTCAGCTGGGATTTGGGAATAACCCCCAGCTGCCTAAAAACTCGGGGGGGTGTGGGGGGGAAATGTGTTTGTTTTCCTGAAGAGGAGTGTCCCATCAGCGCTCCAAAGGGGCCCAAAGCAGGACACAATAGGACAGGGAGAACAACAGAGCGGGGTTGGAGCCCATTGAAAACGCAAAGGAACTGGACAGGCAGAACCGGGTTATTCAGGGTGGGATTAGAGCAGAGCACGGGGTGACCGTATCGTGACGGCTGGAAAACACAAGAATCTCGTGGTAGCAGAGAGCCAAGGGACAGGCAGCACATCAAACAGGCCGTGGGGAGGGAGGCAGCGCGGGGAGAGCCGGGGATGGAGGCTCAGGCTCCCCGTGCCCGGCTCCAGGAATGTCCCGGTTCCCCTCGTGATTGGCTGCGGGATGGAGGAGTCAGTTTTCACGGGGGCTGATCAGAAAGTTCCCTTTTGCTTTCCAAAGTCTCTGTCTGAGCGGAGCCATCGGGAAGAGGAGGCCGGGCGCTCTCACATTCCTGGAGAAAACTGCTCCGAGGAGATGAGAAGGCTCTTCTCCCCAAGGATACACGGCCAGGAACAGGCGCCGAGGGGCCGCTTTCCTTCTTTTCTCCCCCGGGCCGAGCGCAGCAGCTCTCATTCCTGGCATGCGGCTCATCCCTCAGGATACCATGTCCCAGTATTCCACTAACTTCCTCCTGCTGCCCATCCCGGAGTACCCCGTGGGCGACCTTGTGCCCAACAAGATCATCAAGCTCGTGGTGCTGGGCGGCAGCAGCGTCGGCAAGACAGGTAAGAACTCAGGTGCGTTCCCTGCTTTTCCTGCCAGCGGGAATTCCCAGCTCCTCTGCACCTCATGCAAACCCAGCACCGCAGAATTTGGTGCATCTTGAACATTTGGAGTTGTTATTTTTTAAAGTGAAGTGTCTTTGCTGTCGGGGGGTGTGAGCAGCAGAGGCTGGGGGGGGTGCAGAGCTGGGAGTTTTGTGCTCACAGATGATTCTACCTGGCCTTGTGTAAATTATTGAACCGTGTCTAAATCCCCCCCCCCCCCCCCCCAAAATGGCACCAGTGGCTCTTATCCCCCTGCTGTATTGTGCTATTTTATGCTCTGCAGACAAACAGCAGCGTACAAGAGGTGTCTTTCTGGATTATTCTCCAAAGGAGTGGGAAAGAGAGTAAAATGAGCATTTTTGCTTTTGAATATATGGTTCATGATGTCAGAAATTATTAAGACCAGATCTGATTGATGACATCTGAGGTTCCACAGGATTCAGTAAAATACTTCATTGGACTGGCTTTGAAGCAGCCACATTTCCCTGTTATTTTTAAGTAGTTTGTTGAAGATCATTGCACAGGCAATTTCATCTAAAGGGGCTAAAAGGGTGACCACTGTGAGAAAAAATGATTGGTTTAAATGAAATCTATGATAAGAGTTGTTTGCAGAATAAAGCGTTTTATTTAGCCAGTAGTTAAGTGGTTTTCCAAGTTCTTAGGAATCTACTACAGGAAAGCACTACAGGAATATAAGTTACTGTTCCCATGATGGGATTTTAAGTGTTCTAAAGTATCAAGAAAAAGGAAAATGTTCTAATGTAAAAGCAGCACAGGTTAAGGGGAATAAGAAGGCCCGGGGTGCTGCAGGAGACACAAGTGTGCAGAGCACATGCAGTTTGTTTGCTGGGTGTGATCTGGTCTCACTCCTGGGTTTCAGGAGGGTTTTTAAGACCAGGAAGAACCATCCCATCCATCCCCCTCCCTTCTTGTATGACACAGGACACAAATGTGGTATTTGGACTAGTTGCAGTCCACTGGCTTGTTAGTCCTTTTCTACATTATTTCAGAGCAAAGCACAGATTGTTTTACCTCCAGTCACAAGGAGCCAACCTCTGTGTCCCACCCTGAACAGCCACACTGAACCAAGGGCTCACTTCCAACACAAGCTGTGAAAAGCTCTGGATCAGGTATCACAGCCTGGCCCCAGATCTTCCTCTGTGAGTGTTGAGAGAAGTATTTGCAGAGTAACATGTGAGCAATCCAGAGATTAACTTGGTTTCATATGAGACTAATTCTTCCAGGAAGATGCTACATGTGTTCTGCACAGATTGCTTTTGGTTCCCATTAAGGGCCCATGTTTTTGTCATTGTTTTGCAGCCCTGGTTGTGCGTTTTCTCACCAAGAGATTTATTGGGGACTATGAAGCCAACACTGGTGAGTTTGCTCTCTCCAGCAGGACTGCAGATAGTTTGAAAATAAATCTGCTCTCTGTAGTGCCTGGTGCACATTACAGGAAAGCCAGGCGGTGTTAGATGTCCATAAGGTGCATATTTTCAGTTAATAGCCTCGAGCTATGAAAGCAATAAATCAACGGCTCATTATTTATGACCCCTTCAGCTATTTTTTTCCTACTCGATGGAAAAGGATCAGAGTAAAAGGTTTGCTTGGGCACATACCTATACTAAAACACAGACTCAAGGAACAACTAAACCGTGGAAACCCAACGCTGCTCTCCCTGGAACCCCGGGGAAGCCAAAGCAATTCCAAAGGCTGTAAAATGCAGCTCAGGGGTTTTTCTGTGCATTCCCTTTTTTCAGAGGCTGTTATGACCAGGGAGACTTCCAAACTGAAGCCTTCTTTCCCTCAGATAAGCAAAGTGACCATTCATTCCTTGTTTAATGCCGGCACCTCAGAGGGTATGTTCCTGTTTCATTCACAGCCTCTGTTCCAAGGAATGCTGACTGATTTGGCTGGTTTTGTAGGATGGATCACATCCCCTGAGCTCATTCCTACTGGCACATCCAGCTCACAGTGTTTGGGTAAAGGTGGACAGGATTCCAAGCAGCAATTGGTTCACTTTGGAGGTGCCTGCAGAACTCAGGATGAGGAGCAGGAAAGAGGGAGCAGTACACGACACCTTTGATCTCTGCCTGTGTGATAAAATACAATGTGAAAGCTCCTCCTGACGGCTCCCCCTCGCTGACCCCGGGTAACCCTGATGCTTGGCTGCACTGGTTCTCTTCCTGTTCCGTCATCCCTTCCCGGGGAGGTTGTACATCAAGTCAGACTCGAGCTGTGCAGTGGATTCCTGCCAAAGCCATTGCTGGGAACCACATGCTTTCCTCATTAAGCTCCCAGGCCAACGGCCATGCTGGAGAAGAGCTAAATGTGCCAGAAAGAAGAAACAGGTGGCAGTGGATTTGGGATCACTCAGCCATGTTCTCCTTCCTCTGGAGAACCTGCTCTTTGGTCACAACAGGAATAACATGTTGGCTGCTCGTGGTTCCCATAAAACAGTGCCATCTTTTCAGCTTAATATCTGACCTGTTTAAAAAGCCCAAAATGAATCCCACAAGGGCTAGATTCCCTCACAGTCTGTATTAAAACACTTTGCATTCAGGTGCTAAATTCTCTTGTATTGTACATGTTTCTATGGGCTCAGATTCTTTGCCACTGGAATAAACCCACTTGTTTCCTTGAAACAAAGATGATTTTCAGAAGCATTATTGTCACTGGCTGACCTCCCTGTTAATCTGAACTGCTGCCTCTCCAGCAGCTGGGGTTCCTCTGTGTTGGAGCTGCAGCACATTGTTCTAGAGGCAGCAGTGACTATTGTATTTGGAGCAGACAGAAGGGCTGTACACCCCAGCTGTGCAGAAAGCACTTCTTCACATATCCACATGACTTGTGCTAAGTTCTAAAGAAAAATCATGATGACATCAACCTCTGAAGTTGTTCTTGTCACAACCACAGGTATTTCAGAAGATCAAGATTTAGATTTTCATTGTCACTTAACTCCCACTCCAGTAACAAAATTAAGTTTCAGGCCAGACTAGTGATGGTTTTGTTAGAGCTAGATCAGTCCTGGATGGTCTGAACTGGCACTTGGCCCTGAACATGTGTCATCCAGATTAACTAGAGGTCAGGTTCAAAGCGTCCAGTCTTTGGGGATTTCAACCAAACTCTGCTAAAATCATGCAAATCCCAAAGAGTATCTGAGTGGTTTGGATACAGTCACTCACTGTCCCAAACCAGAATGCTTTTCTTTTTTAAAGACATCCAGAAAAATGCAGTAGGAAACAGCTCATTCCTCTTACAGACAACATCTAGATATCTTGGTTTGAGATGGAATATAAATGCAGTTCACATTTTATAAAGTGAATAATAGGGGGTGAAACCTGACTGGGATTTATGCCCCCACTTGGAGTATTTAATTCAGTATAAAGAGCCTCTTTCCCAGCCCCCATCCTGGCTGTCCATCCAAAACATCCCCCCCAGTAAATACCCCCCCCCACTGAGCCAACAACAACCACTGCCGGGCCATTCCTTCCCCATGGGCAGCTACATATCCCACAAAATTCTACCTTCCAACAGTTCCCTTTTGCCTTTCTGTGCTCTTTTCTCCTCCAGTCCCGGACTCACCATCTTCCTTTCCCTCCAGGTGCTCTGTATTCCAGGAAGTTCACCATAGATGGGGAGCAGATCTCTCTACAGGTGCAGGACACTCCCTTTGTCTCACTGGAGGTAAAACATCTGCTCAGTGCTTTTCCACACAGTTGTTGTCTCATGGTTGCTCCATCTCTAAGTGACTCCACCTAGCAGCAGGAAAATACCTTGGCCTAAACCCAGGACTCGTGGGGGTACCTTAAGCCCCACCTAATAGCCCTTGAGTGGTTAAATCAGGTTCCTTTAAGAGTAAGTCAAAATTAACCCATATCTGTTTCAAACACATTAGTACATCCCAAGATTAAACAGCAGGAAAATCATAATCTTGGGAAATCATAACTCCTTGGTTGTTTTATTTCCTGTCAAATGGTTTCTGTCCCCACATGGCAGAAAACTCACCTGCCCAGAGGCCCAGCTGGCTCAGCTCAGACCTTGTTACACACCCAAAGTCTCTCTTATATAGAAAAGTTTCCCTTTCCAAGGGGAGAGGCCTCATAGCAGTTGTCATTTCCAGTGCTTTTTCACTTGCTTTGTGTTTAATTAATTCCTTATTTTTAAGGTGTTGGCATTTATCTACACCACTCTATCAGTGTTTTAGATATTCTGTTGGACTCAAGGATCTTAGAAGTCTTTTCCAACATTAATAATTCTATGATATTCTAGATTTCATATTTCACTAGGAACCTATTTCTAGAAATGTTTTTCCAAGCAGGATTTAAGATTAAGATGTCTTTCCTGAAGACCTGCTTCACACGCAGAACAGGAGGATGAAAATAGGGTCAAAGCAGCAGGAAATGCAGTGAAATTTGGTTTTACATGAATAGTGGAAATCTTACGAGAGCAATAATTCCTATAGAATAGCCGAGATGTCATGATAAAATCAGGTCTTCTCTTTTCGCCATCAAGCCTAGGTGTGGCCTTAACCTCAGTCTAAACTTAGACTTGGCCAAACACGTCTGGATGGGAACAGCACCTTCTCTCCTCCTCTTTCAGGCCACCCTGGACAGCTCTGTACACTTGTTTGACCCGCCCAGCCCCAGGGGTGCATTTCTGGGCTGGAGAATGCTCCAGCCTGGGTTTGCAGGACGGGACAAGCAAAGCTCCCCCAGCCTCAGTTCCCATTTCCAACTTCTCCCATGACTGGAAGCAGATTAAGTGGAAAGCTTTGATGAGGTTCCACACTCTGCTGCCTCCGGGGGACACAGAGGGAAGAGAGGAGCCCTCATTTGCTCTGGACACTAAAAAGCAAACAAAAGCTGCTGTGGAAGTGCTCCAGATATTCAAGTGGGACTTCACAGCACACAGGCCCTTTGCCAGCTTGCTAAGGCAGGACCTGCAAAAAGGAGCTGCGGGTGGGGATTAGGCACAACTGGTGCTGCCTAATGAGCCCTTCACCCAGGGAATCCCCTCTCCCTTCTATCCTAGGGAGAAAAGAGGGAGTGGAATGATTTAATTCCCTCCTTCAGACCACATATATGTTATTTTCTAGTTCTCTTCTAATTAAGGCTGTGCCTATAGTTCAGTGACTCTACCCAGAGCTCCACAAAATTCCATCTTGCCAACAGCTGAGGTTCCTCAGTCAGACACGATTTTAACTTAGGAAGGAGTTTCACTTTCTTTGTCCCAGTCAAAGGTCTCACTGTCCCAACAGTTCCCACAGACACCTGTATCTTATAAAAGCCTGTGTGTGTGTGTGCATCAAATGGTGCATCTGAAATAATTGAAGGCACTGTTCCCTAACAGGACTGGTTAAGACTGAGAATAGGTTGAGGTTTTTGTTAAAATCCTTAGGGAAAAGAGTTTCTTGCACTCTGCAGGCTGAGTACAGTGTTCCAGGAGGAAGTCATGTGGAATCCCTCGGGATTCAAGCCACCAGAAATGTTAATGTTTAAGAAAGAAACAGAAGCAAGCAGATAACTGGCTTTGTTGGGTGATTCATTGCTGGTCTATACATGGCAAACGGCTGTGTGTGCTTCAAAACCCATTCTGGAGCAGAGATTTCCATTTAAAAAGTAGCCCGTTAGCCTTTGATTTTCCCGAATAAAGCATTCCGCTGGGGACTCTGCATCCCTCTCCCTCCCGGGTGGGCCCTGCTGGGGTAACTGAGCATTTCTGCTCATTAGGGCTCCCTGAGCGTTCACCTTCTCCAAACGCATTTCCAAACGCTTGCCAGCGCAATTAGCGCTTTTTATTTCTGCCGTGAAAGGAGTTCGGTGGTGAAAAGAAGCTTCCAGGCCGTGGAGGGTGGTTAATTATCCCCACGCTGGAGACAGCCCAGACACCAACTGCGCAAATTGCCCTTCTTCCCACAGCCTGCCCCGGCCCGGCCGGGCTGCACCTCATTGACCTCCCGGCAGGGCTGCGAGGAGGGTCCTGCACTCCGCGGGCAGCTCTGCTGGGCTGAGGGGCTCGGGGGGAGTGAGGAGGGCGTTTGTTACACGGTTTCACAGGATTTACCTCGCTGAGCTGGCAAGGGCAGGGAACGGCAAGGTGTGATGAGCCAGTGTCTCTGTGGGCAATCCTGAAATATTCCCAAAGAGCAGTCCGTTGGCAGAACTCCTGATGGAAGTTGTAAGGCTAATTTATACTCTGAGCCTTCAGAAATTCTGCTTCCTTCTTCCCACAGAAGAACTTGTCAGTAGTTCTTTTTTTACTGTCTGATCTGTCATGAAAGAACTGATTATTTTTACTCCTCCTTTTCTACCTCTGCTTCCTGAAGATGGGCTTTATAATCCATATTTAGGTGCCTAAATAAAAGCGATCTCTTTGGGGTGGTTGCTGAGCACATGCAAATTCTGTTAAAATGGGTGTGAATGGCAGATACTTATTTTGTAGATAATGGAGCATATGCTCTAATAGTTGATGAAAATTTCTCGAGTGGAATTTAGCAACAATAATAAAAGTTTGAGCTCTGTATTTATGGTGTTGAACTCACCCCAAAATACCCCTAATTCCTACCAGGTTCATCAAGAGCCGAATACAGAATATTCTTGGTGCCTTGTTGGATATGAAAGCAATGCCAGAGTTCCAGAAATCCTGTAATATTGACAGGAATGTCAGTCCTTACACACCCAGCAGGCCAGCAGTGGCTGCAGCAGGGATCTCCCTGGGTGGGTCACAGCCAGCAGGGATAACAAAGGGCAGAGGATTAGCTGGAAATAGCTTCATCTTGAAAAGTGAGCTGATCTGTTTTCAAGCCCTGCAGTGTCTCGTTCAGCTTTATGTTCCCAGTGCTGGGCATTGTTGTGGCTGTGTGAGTAGGATGGGGATGGGCTGAGCAAATGTGTGACCAGCAAAAAATAATATGAACCCATCGCCGCTCTGCAAACCAGCAAGGAGATTTCACCTCCTTTCCAGTTCCTGGGATTGGTTCTTCATAAAAAATTGCTTTTTCAAATGCCTTTGACTGTCTGGAGATGGGCAAGGCAGGAAAACCCCTCAGGCTTCACCAGACAGAGTTAGTGAGAACCTCTGTCCATGGAGACTGAATAAAGGATTGGAAAACACCCTAAAATACACCTTGAGGGACAACTGTGTGCCAAGCCTGCTGAATTTTATAATGCCCTTTGTGTGCCCAGGACAGTTTTATCCACAACATCAACGTGAGTTTCTGATGGATTTGGTACCGTGGAACACAGAGCAAACTTTCCAACAGCAGTATTTTGGTTGTTCTCTTCTTTTCAACCAATTTTTCTCTGACCCCTCTCCACTCTACCTTACTGCTGACCTGCAGTATGTTCACAGAATTGTGAGAAATATCTCTAATTAAAACTTCCAAAGACGGCCAAATAACATGAAAGAAAGACCTTTAATTTCAGCGCGCTGGGTGCCTCAACCTCGTGACCAGGTCCAAGCACACCTGACTGGGAGGGGACAAGCCTTTTTAAGGTCTCTTGAAAACTACCCCCTCGCACCTCCCACACCAGGCTCTGCTCACCTCTTCCTCAAAAGGCAATCCTTGCCTTTTGGTGCGGTTCACTGCTTGTTCCCATCCACCTGTCAGGTTGTTTCCCTGCCCCTGGCCGCACGGTCCCCTGGCAGTGACCCAATGGTCTCACTGCCTTACATGCTTTCCAATTCACCTTCCTACTAGACCAGTAAGCAAAACAGTGAGTCAGCAGTAGTAACAGTGACCAGAACCACCAGAAAAATCAGAACAGCAAACAAGGCAGTAAGCAGCAGTCAGTAACAGTGACCAGAACAACATGCAACCCACCAGCTCCTGACCACAAAATGGCTCTTCAATCTCCCCAAATAACCTCCAGGTATCTCAACATGAGGTAACCATGGAAATCCCTGCTTGTAATAAAACCATCTTATTTATTTTTCACAGAATCACAGAATTACAGAATTATTGAGGTTGGAAAAGGCTCTGAGATCATCGAGTCCATCCTGTGCCCCATCCCCACCTTGTCCCCCAGCTCAGAGCAACATCCAGTCCTTCCTTGGACACCTCCAGGGGTGGGGACTCCACCACCTCCCTGGGCAGTGCCTGCCAATGCCTGACCACCCTTTCTGTGAAGAAATTCCTCCTGATGTCCAACCTGACCCTCCCCTGGCACAGCCCTTGTCCTGTCCCTCGTTCCCTGGGAGCAGAGCCCAAACCCCACCCCCCCCGACTCCCTCCTCCTGTCAGGGAATTTGCAGAGCCAGAGGGTCCCCCCTGAGCCTCCTTTTCTCCAGGCTGAGCCCCCTGGCCCGGTGTGACTGGGGTGTCCCCTGTCCCTGGTATGTTGGGAGAAGTTTCTGCCAGTGCAATGACCAACAGCCTCACCCCAACCCCACGCTCCAGTCCCGCGGCACGCCGTGGCTCTCTCTGCTCCCTGTTTTCCTAACATCCCGCTCTTGCTTTGGCACAGGATGACACCGACAGCATCTGCTGCCAGGAGCAGATAAACCGCTCCATCTACTGGGCCGACGGCTTCGTGTTCGTGTACTCCATCACGGACTACGAGAGCTACCGCGTGCTGCGCCCGCTGCACCAGCACATCCGCAGGATCCACCCCAACGCCAACATTCCCCTGCTGCTCGTGGCCAACAAGGGCGACCTGCTGCGGGCCAGGCAGGTGTCCTCCACGGAGGGGCTGCAGCTGGCCGGGGAGCTGGGGGGCACTTACCACGAGGTGTCGGCCCGGGAGAACTGCGAGGGTGTGCACGAGGCCTTCCAGCAGCTGTGCCAGGAGCTCAGCAGGATCATCGGCAGCTGCAACGGAGAGAAACGCCGCGGCCTCCACCTCGTCCGGCCCAAGTCCCCCAACATGCAGGACCTGAAGAGACGCTTGAAACAGGCCCTGACCTCCAAAGGGAAATCTGCCACCGCGCTCTGAGGGAGCCACAGCAATTGTTTTCCCCAGAAAGGCGACGAGCTGTAACAATTTAGGTTGTGTGATAGGCTCTTCCACTTGGTCTTCACATCTTCCTATAAAGTCTGAGCTGGTTCTGCAAAGGAACCTACAGAACTTACTGGGTCTGCAGAGGAACTCACAGAATTTGCTCTTTGAGACAAGAATTTGCAAACTGCGATTTTTAAAAATAGGTTTTGTTCCCAGTTATTTCCATTTTGAAAAGGACATAGTCAAATAGTTTAGTCTTCAAAAGTGGATTTCATTAATAAAAGTAATTAAATCCTGCTTCTCTTGGGGATGGTGGTGTTCCCAAACACAGGCAATGAACTGCAGCAGGGCACGAGGAGAACAACGTGAGCTGTACTGAGCAAGCAAAAGGTACCAGATTTGTTTGGTCACAAGAGTGGAAAATAAAGGCAAAAAGTCAATGAAGAGCATAAATAGCGAAAAGTAGTAACTGAAAGGTTTTAAATGGCGGTTTAGAAAGTGTTCTTAGAAACTTAGGGAGAGATTTGTTCAAATGCAAGCTTCAGCCTTACACGGTCTCTTCAAAGGGAGCTTTTATATCACTATTTTTCCAGGTTATTTTTCTTTAAAAGCATTTTGACTGTTTCTGAAAATGATTATTTGGGCAAAATAGGTCCTTGGAGCAGCATTTTGTAGGCAGTTTCTCACACTTCTCATTCTTTTGAAGGTTTCCTACATGGCAACAAGAGAGGGACAAATAGATCAGAGTGGTTTAAAATCTGCCCAAAACCAGACTGTATTGATCAAGAGCAAGGAGGTCACCCAAAACTACTGAACTTTTTTTTCCCAAGCTAGTTAGACTTCAAGTTCAAGATGCTGTTTTAAAGAAACAAGGCCTTCATGTGAAGTATGTTTAAATCATTAGTTTTGGGGGCTTTTTTGAAGATGAAAATGTTTTATGATGCCTGAAATTTTTGACTTCGTGAATTCCTGATTTTGTTGTTTTCCTGAAGACCAGACCTCCCTGGGTTCCTCAGAGAGCATCCGGATCATATTAACACACACTTCAGTGGCAGTGCCTCAGTTGTGTCCCAGCATTCCAAGGATTTGAAGCTATATCCCGTGAGCTGCCCTGGTTTATGAGTCCAGTAACAACAACATGAACTTCCATAATTCTGTTCTCAGTGAGAGGGGTTGGACCAGGTAAAATTCATGATGCAACAACCCTTCCTTCAAACAGACCCATGTGAGCAACTCACAGGACCGTGAAGTGAAGCTCAGTGATTTATTCTCAGAGACACAGAAGGGAACCCCCAGGTTTGATGGATATACAAAACCACTCCCAGCTGCAGTTTCAGCTGGAAATACTGAGCTAAATCAACCTTCTACTCATCCTGAGCAGCACAAATGTAAATTGAATCTGATGAGGATTTGTGGAGCCCAGGACTTGAAAATGTATTTTGTATCTGTTGTGTCCCCACATTAGACAACTCCGCTCACCTGGATTGCCTTTATCTAGAGCTCACTTTCTGGTTTATTTATTGTTCTCCACAGCTGGGCATTGAGAATGTCTTGTGTTCTGATTAATTTTAAATTCTTTTATTCCCACAAATGACCTGCACCTGTTTTTAAATTCAGTTTCAAGTGGTGGTAGGAGGAGAAATGGAAAGTTCAATCACCCAGATGGGGTCTCCAAGGATGTCAGGGGATTTCTACTTTGGCTAACGGTTAATTAACAGTCTGATGTTTGAGCAGTGTCATTAGTCATCACAGGCACTTCAGAATGGTATTTATGACAGAGAATTTCAATGTTTTAAGTTACTGATAGCACAGCTCAGATATTGAATCTAAAGATTCAATAGCTCAAATATTGAACCCAAAGATTCAATATCATGAAACAGCAGTTTGTCAGAGACATACAAACCGAAGTATTTTTCTACTGGAAAAATGATCACCAATTTTGAATGGCAATTAAATATTTTGCCATCCCAGGGCTGTATAACAAGGGCTAAATGTGCTGAAGACAATTTGCTGGCATTTGTTTTCATAAAAGCCTAAGAGGTTTTGGTGCTCCAGCCTGTGAGATTTGTTTGTAACTCACTCCTTCAGCTCTGATCCTTTCTTATTTGGGAAGAAAGTTCATCCAATTTCAAACCTGTCAAAGTTTTATTTTCATTAGTGATTAATAAAACCATGCAAGGTCTTTTCTGAGTAGTGGATAAAATGGCTCCTATATGTCTCACATCTTTAAATATTCCTTGTTTACACTAGACTAAAATATATTGGTTTCCCTTCTTGCAATCTCAGACACCCTGCTTTGGAAGCACACACAAATATTCCTTACATAAGTAAGTATTCCCACATTCCTGTGGGGAAAAAATGCTACATTTTAGCTAAAGCAAAAAAATATTGAAACACTTAAGTCTTCTCTTAAATACTAACATGTGGCAAACATTTATTCTGCTACAGAAACTTCCGTGTTTCCTTTGTTTGACCAGCAATACAAATCCTGGAGTGGCTTTGACACTGGTTCTAAGCCAGGGTGTACCATCTCCAGAAGGCAATAAAGCTCAGTATTTATTTTGGGGGGCAGTACTTGAGCCCCAGAACATCCCAGTGCCACTGAAGGCAATGGCAGCAGGAAAAGCAGGGAGACAAGAATGCTATGGAATGAAGTGCCTAAAAATAATCATGTAAAAGATCAAAGTTTAGTCATGTAGAACCTGATCCTGAATTAGAAACTTCAGGCTGCCAGGGAAAAACATGTATTCACTGAAGGTTTAAATTAACCCGAGAGAGAGAGAGAAGGTACTTGACATAAAGTCAAAAGAGGAAAGGAAAAACAGATTTGGGAGTGTGGGGTGTTTTTCAGATATCAAAGAAAATTCTCTTCTCAGTTACATTGATTCAGTCCAGATTAACCCCACTGGCGGCAAGAGCTGGAGAATTTCTTTTTTTAAATTTTTTTCCTCCATCCGTCATCATTCTCCTGAGCACTTTAAACCTTCAGCACCGTCTGGTTTTCAAGATGCTTTACAGCTGGGTTTGCTTGGGCACAAAGCAGCCGTGACTTGCCCCAAGGTTACACAGCTGAGCAAGCACTTGAGAGGAGCTCAAACCCTGTGTCCTTTGTAATTAATTCTCAACCCTTTACAGCAGCTGCCAGGCCATGCACCTCCCTCCAGGTATGCACAGAGCATAGAGAGTTGTGTTACCCAAGGATGTAATTAAAAGTTGGGAGAAGTGATGGAAACGACAGGCTGTGGTAGGACCTGACTGAGCTGAAGGCTGGCACTGAGCAGTTACAGCAACCCTGGGAGTTATTGAGGGGATTTGGAAATGGTTATTTTCTGCCCTGTCGCTGACAGTTGCATTTCTCACACGTTTCCAGTGGTTCCCCACGGAAATACAGTGGGACCTGGGAGATGGGAAAGTCAGGCTCTATTCTTAACTTTTGCTGTGACTTGCCTGCTGCTCTTGGCCAGATCTCTTCACTGGAGTCACTGTGTCCGTAGGTGAGGGGAAGGGTATGGACACGTCTGTCACACCCTCAGCACCCACAGGAGAGGGTCAGCCATGAGAAAGAAAGGAATTGCCCACACTGCAGCTGGGAGAGACGAAATGTTGACAGCAGAAGTCACATCTCACTTCTGCATTCCTTAAACACTGAGCTGTCTGGATCCCACTTTTACACTGAAGCAGAGGTTCAGAACAGAAAATTCAGACCCTGATTTCAAGGACCAGCTCAGACAGGAATGTTTGTATCCAGGGCACCTGGCTGCTCCTAGCATTGGTGTCAGGTGTACAAATGAAGAGGAAAGAGTGACTTCCTGAGGCATCAGAAGGAATCTGGGCTGTACTAGGAATCCACTTGTTTTCCGAGGCGAACTGGAAGGCTGCCAGCTGATTGTTTCTGCTGGATTTCTCTCTGCCCCCTGGTAAGGTAGAAGATTTTGAGTGAGGGTCCCCCCGACCGTGGCAGAGCTGTTTGCAGGGCCAGCACAGGCCCTGGAGCAGCAGAACACAACGGCACACTTGCTAACTTTGAGCTGTTGGTGCATTCTCAGAGTGCTTTGAGCTGGGCCTGTCTCCTCTGGGGCCAGCGCAGGAAAACCGTGTCATTAAAGTTACAAAAGATCTCCAGTTTCACTTCAGAAGCCTCAATATCAGGGACAATGGGGCTAGAGATGATCCAATCTATCAGTAGTGGAGACAAAGCAAGACGCTTCCTTTGGTAATTCCCCCCACCTTGTTCTCACTGGCTCTGCCCTCTTTGTCCCTCTCCATTCATGCCTCTGTTCTCATTTAACTTAGCAAGCAAAAACTTCCTCAATTCTTCTTCCTTTGGTTTAGAAACAGATTTTTTGCTGGTTAGTTTCAAATTTATTTCCCAATATTTGAACTCCAGACATGGTTTATAGAGAAAGAAAAGTGTCTACTTAGTCTTTTGACCTTATTTACGCAAAGCATTTTACAGCACAGCTAAATGAAGTCAGTACAACTCTGTATTTAGACAAACTCTTGAATTCCTGCCATTTCTCCCCAGTGCTCCCACTGGCTTAGCCCAATGTTTCCTTCCTTTGTTTTGTGCTTGATATTGAGGTCATTAATATGGTCATTGCTCACTTAAACCTGCTCAGTTCTTAAGTTTTGCTGCTCCCTCTGAAATCCCTTTGGTTCAGCCAAGCAGGTTCTCTTCTCTAAGCAGCTGTGCAAGTGGTAGATGAGCTCAGGACAGCTGGGGATTTTCTGCTTTGTCAGATTTTTGCCCATTATTGAAGATTTTAGAATAAACAGCAGCATGGAAAGCACAGCAGCAAACCCAGTTCTAGTCTCCCTTCATCTGTCAGCCTCCTTTGATGCAATAACTTCATCCATCATGAAGTGGACAAAGTTCATCCTAAATGATGGTGCTTCAGTTTTTCCTGCAGATGGAAAACCACCAAATATGAAGCAGAGAGATGAGCTGATGGGCTCTGTAAACCTTGGGACCCAATTCGTTCAGGAGCTGTCATACCAATCTCCTTTTCTTTAGAAGATACATTTTTTACATTTTCCTTCTTATCCAAATGGGTTTCAAGTCTCAGGCTCTGGATCTCGTCACAGAGACACTTCTAGTCTCCTCAGGCAGGTCAGGGGGAAGCTGCACATTTTCTGAAGATGATGCCTTGTGCTGTTATTATGGATGATTGTGGAGACTGTTCCTAAGGACGTTTTTCTTCTCTCTGGGCAGTCATGCAGAACACTCACAATCAGTAACCAGTCATTTTGAAAAGATATTAGGGGTTTTTTTGCTGAATCTGGAGACACACTGTACCTTCTCTGCTGGTTACAAAGCTCACCAGATAAGCAGAGGTTGGGCTTTTTCTGGGCTTTGAACTCTCACAAAGAGGGTTGAATTATGTCACTTTTGACTGGGATCCAGGTTTCCAGATGCTTGCAGGAGCCACCACTCCTCACAGTGTTCTGCACTGCATTTCACTTCAAAGCTCAGTATTTTCCTGTGCCATGAGGAAAAAGCGGAACTATTTTGGAATATCCCACTGAAGTGCAACAGCCTCTTCTCTTGCCTGCCTCTCTTTGGTGAAGATCGTGGTTTTACATTTGCTGGGGACTGAAACTCATACTCGTGCTCTCTGAGCAAAGGGCTTTGACCAGATTGCCCAGAGAAGCTGTGGCTGCCCCAGCCCTGGAAGTGTCCAAGGCCAGGCTGGACAGGGCTTGGAGCAACCTGGGCTAGTGGGAGGTGCCCCTGCCCATGGCAGGGGATGGGATGAGATGCTCTTTAATGTCCCTTCCAACCCAAACCAGTCTGGGGTTCTATGAGTTTGAATGAGCAAGAGTCTTTGTTTCATTTTGATTTCACTCCTTACCCAGCAGAACAAGGTACACTGTGCACACCTCAGCAGCTCTGGGGCTGTCAGCAAAGAGCAGGGGGAGAAATAAAATCTTTATGTTGCTGTGTGCATTTGATTTTTGATAAGAGAGATTGAGCCTCCCTCAAGCCCTGGGAAAGGTAACAGGCTGGTGGCAGTGCTGGATATAGAGACAGTGGTGATGGCAGTTCTGCCTCAACAGTCTGTGCTCCCATCCCTCTGTCTGGGAATGCTGGGGGAGGTCAACACTTGTGAGAACCTCCCCAATGCACAGAAAATGGTTACTGGGAAACCATGGGCTCTCTGGGCCTGAATCAAAATGTTGTTTCTGTGAACTCCTCATCTGGAGCTGCTCTGCTGACATGGAAAAGCAGAGCCCAGGCCTTGGAGAGCCATGGGGTGTTTCCCATCTCCATCCTGCAGAGCAGTGGGGAAACCCCACGGCCTGAGCACCTCCTGGCCCACATGGGTCCCCCAGGGCAGAGTCACTCCTGCTCCTGCAGGGCTGCAGTGGAATGGCTGGTCTCAGTGCACATGCTGGGACAGCTCCAGCAGGGAATGGAGGGTTGGAGTCGCCACTCTCAGCCACCCTTTCAGCTGCCAAGACCACCTATGAAGTCCAGAGTCCAAGAGCCAGCCCCAAATAGCAAATACCTCTGAGCAGTGCTCATCAGTCAGTGCTGGAGAGCAGGAACTGGCCCTCAGGAGAGCCACGATCTGCCAAAAGAGCAGCTTTTAGAACCCAGAATACATGTTTGTGCCAGGGCTGTGAAGTGATACATTTTCTGTGTAAGTGCTATTCTGCTGGTGTTATTTAAAGAAAGCAAGAGGTTTTGTTTGTAAATCCTGCCTGCTAAGCATTGAGTCCTCATTTTATCTATTTCTGTAGTTTTAATTTCAGCCATTTGCACTTATGAACCTCAAACTGGGGAGTGAAGTGAAACACATGGAGGGGGAGGTTCATCTCTTTGTACTTTTGGCAGTGCACATTTTCCCCACACTGCAAATATGTCTCAGCACTGGAAGACCCAAGAATTGGGAGTAGGGCTGAGGGCAAATGTTCAGTTTATAAAGCCCAGACACCCCTGAACCCCTGTAAGAGCCCCTGGTAAGACAAGGACATACATCCAATGCTCGCCACCTATTTCCATGTGGTTTGCCAGGAGTTTGGAGCCAAGGCATCACAGGATGAGGGGAGAAGGCTGTCAAAGGGTTAAATGTTTCCTGCCTTTAATCTGGAATCACGTAATGTGGAATGAATGTTTCAGCTCAAACTGTTTCCTCACTCTGACAGTTCCATGGTGTGAGGTCAAAGTGTGGGAGAGATGGGAGAGGGGGAGTGTGGATGGTGAGCTGGTGAAGCCAGAGGAGCACAGGGACACCCAGGGAAATGGGAAGGATGGTTTCCCAGGCACCTCAGCCCAGCTGGGATGGCCCTGGTGGAGCCATGGGCACAGGGTGTGTGGCTTTAAGGACTTCCTGCCTCTCCTCTCCCAGGAGTTCCTGCTCTGCTCTGGGCACAGTTCCCACGCTACAGGAGTTTCTCACAGTGTCCCTGCCCAGACACAAAGTCCCTCAGTCCTTCCTGCACCCTGCAAGCTCAGGAGCTGGGACTCCTTTGGGGGTACTCATTGTGTTTGTTTTTCCTTCCTGTGTGGATCTTTTCCTGTGCTCCCAGGTCTGTTCTGTTCCTCCAAAGGGCTCCACTCAGCACAGCCAACTTCAGTTTGCAACCTCATCAGATTTCCAATTCTTTGGATTTTTCAGACCAACCTGATCTCACATCATTTCTTACACAAAGAAATGGCTTGCTTTGGTTTCATTTGCAGGACCAAACCCTCATTCATGGCTCTCCCCATGTCCAAACATATTTCTACATGTCAGGGCATCACATTTATCTCTTTCCATGTAGTTTTCACCTCTGCCATGGGCAAAATTTCCATCTGGGGAATTTTTGCTTATTTAATGTTTTGCCAATCAACATAAACTTCTAATCATTGATACAGGGATTCAGAAAAAAAGAGAGCATAAACAGTTACACAAACACTTAATTAAATGCATTATACCACTGCCTCTTAAGCCAGGCACAACAGCCTCGACCTCCCTGGCTTACTCAGTCCACCCTAATTCCTTGTTTCTCTCCCTAAAACACATCAGAGCAAGGGCACCACGTGCTTCTTTGGGGGCTGGTGTTTTGGCATGTGGTGGGGTGTGACAGGCATATGGCAGCACTAACTGAGTGCACATCAAGGCAATAAACCCTACAGTTTATGCCCCACAGCCCCCTCCCAAGGGGCAGAGACCAGGACATCCCCCTCCCCAAAGGATGGCAGGAACACAGAGAGGTTTGAGAGCTCAGCCTACTGCTGAGAATAGTAAATTCTGCATCTTCCCACCAAATTATAACAAATGTCTGAAGGGAATCAGCTGACAAATCCTCTTGCTCAACACCACTTGTCCCTAAGCTGCAGGAAAAAAACAAACTCCTTTCATGGCAGGAAATCCTCAGGCCAGTTTGTCACCAGGATTCAGAAAGATTTAAATAACAGAGCTGCTAACACTGGATTTGGAGTGGTGAATGATACAGCCAGACAGGCTGGGCAGGGAGCATTTCTGGGGGCTCAGAGGTACAAATCCTATTTTTAAGGCAAACGTGGCTCCTAAACCTTTCAGGATAAAGCTCCTTGAGGAGGGTTCTAGAAATCTTTTTAGGAGTTCTACGTTTCTTGTGAGTTAGGAAAAAGTCAAACTCCTGCGCACAGCTCCAAACATTTTATTTCTAAAACGGGCCATATGAAAGTTCCCTGGGTCAGACCCACCAGTTTTCAGCCTTTGAGCAGAACTTAAAGATCATAGCTTGTATCTCTTTATATTTGATATCTCTCTGTGTATTTTGGAACATCCTTTGTGGGATACTACCAGTTCCTCTGGCCCCATATCTTCACATTCCCTTTCTCTGGGGCTTGTTTTCCTGCCAGTGCCAGACCAAGCAATCCAAGGGAACAGGAGCACTCGGTGGTGCTCAGGTTGTCCCACCCTTGTGCTTCAGTTCCCATAGAATTCAAATATTTCCTTCCCCTGTGAAGTGTTGTGAGATCTATTGATCAGAGCCCGTGTGTGCAAGGCAGGTGTCCCTGTTTTCAATATTCAATTGCTGCTCTCCTGTGTGGAGAAGAGCTGATTGTTATTAATAGAGCAGGAAGTGGGGATTAGGCTTTGCTCTCTAATTACAAACAAAAGCTACAAGAGCTCTGTAGCTTCTCATTAAACCTAAGAATGAGCAACTGTTCTGAGGAAAGTGAATCCCAGAAGCAGAAACCCAGATTGATGTGTCTCAGGGAGCTGAATTAACACAGGGCCGGGCTTGGCAGCCTGCCTCCTCCTCACCTTGGGAGTGTTCTCCAAGGGGCAGGGCTGGGACAGAGCTGCTCTAGCACAGGCTTTCCTGTTGCAAATGTGCAGACTGGGATTTTTTATTTTATATGTGCCTTAGCCACATTTTCAAGTGGTGTAAATTGCTGTAGCACCAGGAGAGTCGTGCGGATCAAAAGAAATCCAGCGGCTGGCTTTTATTAAGTGAGGATTTACCCAGCCTGGAGATCTCCCCCAGCAGAAGCCATTCCTGAGGCTGAGAAGGCAGTTTCACACAGGCAGAAGAAACAGGGCACACGTTCTCAAAGCCCAGATGCATCTGCAATGGCAGAGGGAGCCTTGCAGAGGAAGCCTTGGAGTCTGCTGGCCATCTCCATGAAGTCACATGGAAAAAGTTTGGAGTTGTGTAAACAGAAGCTCTGCATGTTTGGTGCCCTCTGATTTGCTTTAAACTCCTCATGCATATTTTGCATTCACTTTCCAGGAATAGCCCAGTGAGATTCATCCTGGCACAGGAATTCCTAGTGACTGGGATTGATGGCTTTATGATATCAAGTACCCTGTAGTGCAGCACCAGACTGATAGGATGGATGTGGGAGAGCTGATCCAGCTGTGGGAGTCCTAATCCAGCTGTGGGCTACTGGACTGTCATAAAACAACTATGATATTACAGCAACAACCCAATAGATTATTTGCAGGTGCAGCAGTACCTTTCTGTGGTACAGAAGGTGGTGAGCTACCCCTGGCCATGCTGGTACATCCATATAGACCTGGAGGCAGCATAGCTCCTTTAGCAGGGAGCTGCATTCCAGTTAATAATCCCTATTTCACTGCAAAAAGGAGCCCTGTGCTAACACAGCCCTGCTGCTGCCAGTCTTGGGGCTGGTTTGGTCGACATTCCCTGAGGACTCGCTGCCCCATGCTCCATGGTGTGAGCTGGACATGGCCTTGGAGCTCCACAGCTGGGAATTCACTCTGGAAATGCTCACACACTCACCCACCCAGCACAGAGACAATGCAGTGGGATTGTTTTCTAAGTGGTCATAATTAACAAAGCATAGCCCATATAATCACACAGCCCATATAATCACACATATAATCACACAGCTCGACATCAGTGGAAAACCACACAGCAAAAGGAGTTACCTCCCCACTGCTTTTGAATGGCACCGTAAAGCAAAAAATCTCCCTACAAGAATTCAAGGAGCAGAACAGAGCCTGAATTCATCAGCAGCCCCATCCCCTGCCCTCAGAGCTGCAGCAGTGGTCAGTGGATGCTCTGGGGTAGGAGCAGCCTCATGAGTGCTGCTCACTTGGTGTGCTGGGAGCTGGAGATGTGGCATGAGCAGTGTCCTGGGAACAGCTCAGCTCTCCAGAGCAGCACATTTGTCACAACACCAGTGGTGGCAGGAGCTGTGCCTGCCCACAAACCCAGGTCTAGCAAAGAGCTGTCACATCACAGGACTCCCTGTGCTGTCATTTAGCAGGGCATAAAAGCTACTAGGGAGTGACTGATGAAACCAGTCATGGAAAATTTAGGCCATACTATTTAAATTCAGGTTTATGGTTATGTTCCTTTTTTGGTGTGTTTCCCTCCCTTTGCTTTACTGTTGCTTCTGATGCCGATGGCAGCTACACAAATATCCAGATCTCTGAGTGCTCTTCTGACTATTTATGCCTAATTTATACCTCTCAGTGTTGCAGCAAGTCCAGATGCCCCAATAAAGATATCATCCCTACCTGTAAAGAAAAGAGCAGGAAATAAAATGAACTTTAAGGAGCCGCTTGGCTTAGTCCATTATGTGAGTTTTATGAAGTCCAAAAATTTTAAAGACATAAATTTAGTACCATCATATTTCAAGCCATTATAGAGCAAAAAATAGAGAGCCTTGCCATTGTAAACCTGTTCTCCTACTACCAGTACTTCTGTATGCATCAGATTTTTCATTTGATTTCAGTGGATCAGCTTGTTGAATAAATTTTTGCCTTGAAATTCTAGCCTCTTTTAAGGAAGATACTTTAATCTCGGTTCTAAGAATGGAACAAAGGAGTTTGAACACTGTCTAGAGCTAGAGCTGTGGTTCCCAGATCACTGGGGGCTTACAAGGCCAGGAGAAAAGACCTGCAGTTGCCCTGCAGAACCACATTGTCCTTTCCAAAATTCCCCCTGAACATGCTGGGCAGGTGCATGGCAGTCATGTGGTTATGGCTGACAGCTCTCTACAGCCCACAAACCTGGGCATTGGGAATCTGGTTAATATATTCTACAATAAATTATTATTCTCGATTCTCCACTTGTGCCTCATTGCTTTAACATCCTCTCCACACACTCATGGAGGCAGTTCTGTGGCACTGAAAACTCAGGGCAGTGTTGTGCCACTTGTGAGTGGCAGCAGGGCTGTGGGAGGGGTGTTCTTTATTCCAGACTTCAGGGCCAACATATTCCACTCCTGAGGTCCCAAACCATGTGCTTTAGCTACCCCTACTCAGGCATCCCAATATGCACCTGGGGATTTAAGGAGAGAGGATTCAGTTCACCAGATGTCCATGGACATGTCATTGCTCTGGGCTATGTGGACAGCAGGGTAGGATTTGGCAGAATATCAGCTGGGGCATCAGTAGTTAAAACACAGAAGACAAGGCTTGGTATAAGAATTTTGCTGTAGATAGAACACTCTTTTTAAAAATAAATGGTAGCATAAAGGACCGAGCAGGATTGGGCTGGAATGGGCCATTTAATCGCATTTCTGAAGAATCAGACCTGCAACCAACCTTGTAAAATATTTCTGGGAACGACCCTGGCACCAGCTGTCAGAACAGGGAGTCAAAGTTGCTGATGCTGTGGAGCTGGGAGGCACCATTAACATCCAGGAGGATCAGAGTGGCCTCAGGTAGAATGGCATTCCTGTGGGGAATTGGACCATGGGAATAGGATGCAGGAACAAGTGCCTTGGGACTGAGAACAAGGATTTCTTCTCTAATCAGTCAGAAGCAGCAGAGGAAGAGAAAGGCCAAGGTGAGTTCCAGAAGCAGTGTGGATCTCAGTGGGCTGCAGCTGTGGAACAGGGAATGTGACCTGAGGATGTGTTGGGCAAAGGAATTCCAGCAAAGGCACTTCCAGGCTGCCTGAGCCCTTCTCTGAGCCCTCCCACAGCCCCAGCCACCCACAGAGGTGCTATAGAGGAGTCACTGAGGGCAGGAAACCTGTCTCACCAGGGGAGGCTGGAGCTCGGACTGTGTGTTTGTACCTCTGACCACCAAAGATCCATACAAGTGTGGGTTTCTATCCGCATGGCAGAGCAGGCTGCACATGGAAATGTGAGCTTGGGGGGTGGATGTTTGGGTAGGGTTACACACACAGTCCCCGTGCCCCCACTGCAACCTCCATGCTCTTGTTCCTGCCCCACGAGCTGCTTGTTTGTCTCTGTGGTGCTGACACAAACATCCTGCACTCTCCTGGGAATGGAGGCAGAGAACCGAACCACCCAAAGAACAATGTGGCAACAGTAAAAAGGTCATTTTTCTAATTCAAGTCTCAGTCAAATACATCTGGACATCTTTGAAATCTGAGATTTGCTTGGTGGACTTGGAAACGTTGGCAAAATGGCATTTCCACTGTAGACCCAGGCCTTCTAAAGGTGCCCTCTTTGGGCTTGTGGAAAGTGTGCCCAGAAGAAACACAGCTACTTCCTACACACCCATTGCAGTGCTGAAGAGAACGTGTGAGCTAAGGAAAAACACTGAGCAGGAATTACTGAAGAAAGGGCTCTGAACTCCCAGGAGTGTGGGAATGAGGAGCTGGTCTCTCTCCACAGGAGCAGGTGGAGTTCCAAGAAGCCTGGCCATGGCTGTGACCATGTCACAAGTGCTGGGCCCAGTGTCCACAAACCTGTAATGACACCTACTGGTAACCAAAGATGTTTCTGCTTACAAACTGTGAGCCTACTTGCTTCCAGATTCTAGAGATTTATTGTGTATCCCAGCTCTCCATCAGCAAGACTCCCCATAGTGGTTTTGTACATCCTGGTGCAGAAAGAGGAGCTCTGTTTAGCCACATTTTTAAACCACTCATTTATCATTTTTCTCTCCTGATCTGACTGAACTATCCGTGTAGGAGCCTGTCAGTGTGTGCCTGGTGTGTGTGGGCACTGGGAGCTCACACTGCCCTTGGTCAGGTCAGGGAAGTGTGCATGGATAGATCTTCCATGGACCACTCCTGTATTTCCACACTAATGGTTCTGTTATCACAGAATCCCAAAATGTGCTGAGCTGGAAGGGACCCACAAAGATCATCAAGTCCGACCCTCAGCCCTGCACAGGCTCATCCCCAAGAGTCACCCCCTGTGCCCCAGAGGATCAGCCAAACCCTCCTGGAGCTCTGGCAGCCTTGGGGCTGTGCCCACTGCCCTGGGGAGCCTGGGCAGTGCCCAACCAGCCTCTGGGGGAAGAACCTTTCCCTGAGATCCAACCTGACCCTGCCCTGGCACAGCTCCAGCCATTCCCTGGGTGCTGTCCCTGGTCCCCCCAGAGCAGAGCTCAGTCCCTGCCCCTCCTCTGCCCCTGCCCAGGCAGTTGGAACTGCACTGAGGTCTCCCCTCAGTTTCCTCTGCTCCAGCTGAACAGGGCAGGACTTACCCTCCATCTGCAGCCCTTGGCACATCACACCTCATGATCTACTCTCTGAAGGCCTTGGAGGTGACCCTCTGTATCTGCAGTTGTCTGTTGTAACATGTAGGAGATCATCCTGAGCTGGGGAAATGAAGCACCACCATTCCCACAGAACAGTGCTAATGCAGACAGCAAGGGGCACCAGCCGTGTTTGATAGAAGTCTTGGCTTAGAACCTGGCACTGGCAAGTTCCAGAGCCAGGGAGAATACATTTCCCTCAAAAAAAAACCTTGTTTCCTCACTTTAAAATGAAGACTTTGACCAAATCTCTGGAGGACTGAGCACTTCATGGAGCAGAGATGTGACCAGGCTGTGAAAAGCCTCAATCCTCAGCTTGGAGTTACCACTGGGCCTTCTCCTTTTGAAGATACAACAGGGAAAAGAAGGGAGGAATGGGGAGGGAGAAACTTCATCTCTTTGGAAGGCTGGCTAGGTTTTAACATGTAGCCTGTCAGCCTGCTGGAACACTGCCAGAATGGTTAATGCTTGGACAGAGTGCCATAAATTACAGGGAAAATACAGCAAAGCAATTAGACTCAGGAATCCCACTGGGGGTTTTCTTACTGAATTCCTTGGATTTGTCCCGAATTTTTAATTGTCTCTTCTGTCTTTTCCTGGGTGACACTACAGCCATGCATAAGTCATGAAAATTCCCTGAGTTATGTCTAAGGCTGTACCACTTGGTTGAAATTATTCATCTGCATTAAAGACAACCACAGGGAGAATGTTCTATACTTGTTAACAGGTAAAGAGTTGGATTGTCTGCTGGCACTCCTGAGGGGTGCACAGCCCAAATTAGTGTCAGGAGCTCTGTCTGCAGAGCACACAGAAATATGGCTGAAGGCTAGTTTTCCAACTTCTCTCTACAACTAGGAGAAATGAGCACTTGAAGGGCACACTTTGTCTTATCCTGGACATCTGGATACATCTCTGCCAGGGTGAGATGAATTGTGCCTCAGAGGAGAGCCTATTTTTCCCTAATATGGAGATACCATATATATTAACCTTATACAATAGATAGAAAAATCTTGTCTAAAAGATCCTATAAGGAGAGTCTGGACAAATCTTTGGTGTGGCAAATGCCTGACAAATATCTTGTGTGGACCGATGAACTCTCCCTTCATGTTACTAGAGGTTTTCTTGCATCAGCCTGAACTTCTACTGTGAAGGCATAATGAAAGGCCTTGTTAGTTCCTTTAATGAAGAGATTACATATTTTTAATTAGATTTTCATCTGAAATAGGTTTGATATGATCAGATTAGCCCACATATTTTAAGGCTTACCTTTATCTCTTTGATTAACACAAGTGGGACAAATAACACCCCTAACAGTGGATGGTCCAAGGCTGGGCACCAAAGCCCCCAGGGGCTCTTTCAGTGGCACGAAACCCCTCAGCCAAGGCTGCACCAATGAGTTGCCACAGTAGCAGTGCCAGGGGTACAACTGCATCATATTTCTGGGTTTTTTTCTATCAAATCACCCCGTATTTCAGAGTCTCTTGGTTGGAGACACCAGGGGCAAAGTCAGCTGGGGGTGTAACTTCCTCGAACCGCTCCCAAAGTTTTCCCTTGCTCTCAGCCCAGTGTTTCTGGGAGCTGTGTAACTGCAGCCCCCGAGGGGCAATCTCTGCCACTGCAGAGAACCACCCCAAACTGCACAAGAGCAACAGGCACCTAAATCAGGGCATAAGTAGCACTTTGCTCATCCCAAACTCTGTGTGGCAAAATACCATGTAAAACACTTTTTATGTGCCTCCAGGAAATCACTCAGCTTCCAAATGGACTGCTCTGTCCGTGGCTGTGACAGACAGAGCTAATACACTATTTACTTAATCTGGCAAATTTTGAGACTGGCCTTTAATTAGAGCTAAATACAGTCTGTTCTTGAATTCCTTCATTTATACTACTCAGTGTCCCCACTGATAGAACCAAGTGAAAACTCTGCTTGCAAATATGGTTTTCCTCCTGCATTTGGAGCCCATGACATTCCACAACACTTGGAGACCAAAGTCCGAGGCTTTAGAGAACCAAGTCTTTGGCAGGAGTCACTTCTTGTGAACAGATTTTTGGCTCAGGATGACAAGTCTTTAGTGACAGTTTCTTATCACTAAATCCCACAGGCTATTATGGAATGAAAAGGAGTCATGAGGCTAAGCCAATGTCCTTTGGATCACTGCAAATCCGGGAGGCTGATCCAATTTGCAAGTCTGTTGTAAGAAAAGATGGATTACCTTTTTCCCCGAGTCACGTTCTCTTTAACAGTTGTCCATCCAGAGGTTTCTCTTTGGATCAGTTCCTGAAGCACTCAAGTAGGGAGGACGCCCAGTTCCCATCCCTGTGCACGTCTGGGATAACCAGGATATGGGAATCCCAGGACTTTACAGGTGGTACCAGCATTGTCACACACACAGAGGCTGCAGGGAAAATGAGTGTCTCTGACTGAACAATTCCCTGGAATGTGACAGACACCTCCAAAGGAACTCTGTGGAAAGTCTGATTAGAGGGAACAGAGCAACCTGAGACACACCAGGATAAACAAGGAAAGGCTGGGAACTGATTCAGGAGAATCCAGGACTTCCCCTAGTGCAGCACATGCCTCCAACCCTTTCCAGCTGTTTTTTCCCCCAAGCCCCAAACCCGAGCATTATCTTGTGCTGTGCTGGAGACACAGGAGTGGTGTCTCTGGATGCTGCCATATCCAAGGATACACAGTTTCTGGACTTCCTCAGGATGCAAGACTTGACACAGAAAAACATAAATGCAAAAGTCCCTTTTCCTCCACCTTTGGAATTATTTCTACCTCTAGAAGGAAAGGTGAGATATATGGAATTCCACCAATAGAGCACTGTGGCACTTTACAGTCTTTTAGAGATGTGAGTAGCTACAGAAAATTTTGGAAAACAGAACCAAAGCTGCTGGATGACAGTATGCAATTAATCTGTTTTCATTTGCTACTTCAGGTTTTATTAATGTAACAGCAGAAAAATCAGGGGATCAGAGCCCAGCCAAACACTTCACACCAAGAAGATTCAGGATTTTTTCTCCAAAATCTTGTTATTTTCCAACATTCAATAGAAACCAAATGTCTCCATCAGGCTTAGCCCATGAGCCACCCACAAAACCCCAAGCATTGCCAAATATAAACTGGCCCAATTCTTTTTTTTTCTGTCAGCAAACAAAACACCATCAGCTTGTTTACACAGAGGAGTAACCAGCTTTGCAATTAGGGAAGGCAAAAATTCAGCCCTGATTTGCATTATTTGCCATGCAAAGGGAGCGTTTATGGAGGCAGTAGAAAGATAGGAGTGGGCAGCTCTCTCCCAGGAACAACCCCCAGGTTAAATTGCATTGTTTGGTGATCTCTGGAGGGGAACCACAACAAAAGAGCAGGGCAGTGTGAAGGACCAACCATCCCCATCTGACTGGGGAAGCTATTAGCATAAATTAGGAACTGTTAGTCACTGCCAGGTGTGGGTGCAGGACCCTGTGATAATGAACATCACTTCCAGTGAGGGCTTTTCTAAATCCATAAACTATTCCAAAGTAACTCCTTCCCCAGCGTGGAGCTGCATGTCATTGGCCCTGGTGCTACCCCTGGGAAAGGCACAGGGACTTATTGTCTTTGTAAACTGGTACCTGCTGAAGGATCCTGTCCCAGAACACCTGGAGCACAGTGGAGGTGTTCCTGTCACAGGGAGTGGTGGCTGGAATTCCAGAAAGCCCCTATAAATGCAGGGGAAAACCCATGTGACACTAAGAGAGCTGGGTGCTCCAGCAGAGGTACCTCAGCCAGCACGGGCAGTGGCAGCTCAGGGGCATGACTCTGCTTTGAGACGTTCCCAAATGTGAGGTTTAAACTGCAGGTGGGATCCAAGCACAGCTTTACACTTGGCTCAAATGGGGGGTTAGAAGGGTTTCAGTTCTTTGCAGCCACCTGGTCACAAAGCCTGGGTTCTGTGGGGGTTTGTTCTGTGAATTTACATGTGGAATCAGGACAGTTTAAGACCTGACACCCAGCAAGGCTTTGGGCATCAGCACATCAAGGGCAAATTGCTATAGTTCGGAGAAATGCTTGTTCACCCAATTTTAAAAACATCCCACATGAAGTAAATCAACACAATGTAAAGAACATTTTGGTTTCCAAAGATGAGATCACATACCTTAACTCTTCTGTCTGTTATTCCCAGTGAGTAGGCAGAATTCTTGCAGTTGTGCTTTTCAGCAACCTTCATATATTTAGTCAGAAATCTCTGTTTCTGGAATCTTTCTGTGTTGTCATGGAAATTATCACCATGTCCCTAAGACCAGGATAACAATTTTAAAACAAATTACAGTAGATAAGGAAGGAGAATATTTTGGTATAAGACAATACTTTCAAGGGAAAAAAAAATCACACAACATTTTTGCCCCCTTAAAAGGCATCCAATCAAAGATTAGTGTCTAATCTCTGCCCATTCTTTATAACTAATCAAGTACGAAATCTCACAATGTGGGGGAGATGTTTTTTTGCAGGATTCAATATACTCTGTATCATCTGGGGAAGATTGGCCAGAACATCTCTGGCTGCTTCCAACCTCTCTTCCTAAACATCACACAGCAAAGTGTAAGAACAAACCATACCAGAACATAACCACCTCGTTCACATTGCTGACCATTTTGATGTCTGAATCTTGTCTGTTAGAGACACTCTGTGCAATCACCAGGTGCCCAAACCTTTGTGAGGTTGTTCCTACATGAAAATCATCCCAGTGGTACCAACAGAGATTTTTAACAACAGAGGAAACCCTTACTAGGCAAGAAAAGGGATGTGGAAATGATTTTAGCAGAGGACAAAAGAAGTTTTCCCCCTGTTGCTGTACCCTGAACTTTTCAGGGGTCTCCAGGGCATCTGGCAATCAAAGAAGATCTTGTAGGAGCCAAAAGGCTGCTCACAGTAAGAGTAAAGCCCAGGTACTAAACAATCCATCTCTTTCTAAAACTTCAACCCTGCTGCCTCTCATGGTAACCTGGACTCACTGACTACAACGCTATAAAAGTGCAAAATTCCTGCTACTTTCCATTCAGGGCACAACTAATTGACCTACAAACAAAAATAGTTGTTAAGGAGCTGCCTAGAAAATAAAAATATCTAAAATTATTCACAGAAACAGAATTGATACTTTTTGTATTTTTATAGCAATAAACAAAAGATGAAAATGAAACTTAAAAACTTTGTTTTGGTTTTTTTTCTCCTCTCAAGAGACATTGTTGCTTGTTTTGATTTTCAGACTCTTTGTGTCAGATGCAGGAGAAGAGGCTCCCAGAGAAGTCCCCATCTCTGGAGGGATTTAAAAGACATGTAGATGTGGCACCTGGGGACATGGGTTAGTGGTGGCCTTGGTAGTGCTGGACTCAATGATTTAGAGGGCCTTTTCCAACCTAAATTATTCTGTGATTCTATGTCTGAGCTGCTTTTATTCTAGTTCTTGGAAAACCTATAAGAAGGCTCAAACCTATAAAAAGAATCGGATCCTGGATTTAAAAAAGCTCTTAGTAATGAATTTTAATTTTTTTCATTGTTGTTTTTCTAATATTGATATTCAAAACTGTCACTTACTTTAAGAATTTGGAGTTTCAAAGTTTTATTTTCCTCACTGCTTTCTAATTAGCAAAAGCACTTCTTCCCCTTATAAAATATTTTTTATAATCTTATAAAAGATTTGGCAAAGTGTGACAGTCCTAAAATAAGCCACAAGAAATCCCAAGTGCTTTGAGTTTCTCCTTCCAACACGACTTATGTGCTCAAGTAGCAATTCCAGCCTCTGACCAGGAGAGAGCGGGAGCACACAATGATTCGAGGATCCAGCCAAAAGCCACAGCGAGCTCCTGGTTAAAGAGCTAAAGCTGAGAAAAGGAGTAGGGTGCATTGTAAGACCATCACTTACGCGTGTGTGAGTATGAGAAAAGGGCTCCAAACCGTTCCAGATGACATTAAAAAGGAAGCTCAGTGCTGAGGGACAAAACCTCCTCCTTAAAAACCAAACCAAATCCCTTATTTTCTTCCTGTTGGACAGTAACTAATTTCAGTCCAATTATTTATTGCAAAAGAATAAAGAAACTTCCACGTCTGAAAACCTCCCAGCAAAGTGTTTCGACACAGGACACCCAGCCCTGGCTTTGGTGCCAGGGCTGCTCTGTTGGGATTGGGATGGCTTTGAAGGGTGGAATGGCTCCTTAAAGGCCTGCACAGAGGGACCAGGCAAAGACAAACAAGCCTCAAAGGCACAGCACACCCCTGGACCCGATAGCATCCTTTAGCCACTTCAAAAGGGCCAGGCCTGTTTGATATTCGCTTTTCCTCCTTGAATTTGGAAACATGTAAACAGGGAGAGCTGGGCCAGCAGCCCTGAGCCTCGAGCAGGATCGGCAGCGGGAAGTGGGAGGGTCCGTGGCACAGCTGGCCTGGCCTGGCTCTTGTCAGCCGGGAAGGGCTCTCTGGTGCTCCTGGAGATCAAACAGGAGATACAGCCCTGCTGAGAACACAGCACTCCATACATTGGGGCACCTCCTGCGCTGGCACACGGGCACCGGGTAGGATTTCATGCCAGACCTCCTTTGCTCGTTGTCGGGATTTTGTTGCAATTCTTGAGAGTTGTCCAGCTCCTCTGGATGGCCTCATTCCTGGAATTTGCTGTGCACAGGCTTCGCAATAAGGAGCTCACTTTAGACAGCCAAAGGAGAAAACCCAAACCCTGGAACCCTAAAGGGTACAAATCCAGGAAGAAAGCAAAAATAACCCAGCGTTTATTATTTTGATGCTAGTGAGAATTTTATGAACCATCTCATAGCTGGAGGTGTGACTCATCATACCTAAAAGCTTGCGGATGTCAAACCTGTAATTATTTACTCCTGGAAAATCAAAGAGAAAACCAATTTTCATAAACCTCAAACTTCAGAACAGAAGCCAATCTCTGCTTGCACCAAGGGCCTCTTTTTGAAGTAAGTGATTTTAGAAAGGCTCTTTATGGAAATTCCTCAGAAACATCCTGTCCTGGTGTTTTCTGGAGAGGGCAAACAGTAACCAAGCCCTCGGTCACACAGGTCAGAGTTCCTCAAGCGCTGAGCTGCTCTGACCAAAATATGTGCTCAGCACAACATGTGACTAATTCCTCACATGCTCACTGAACCACCCTTGTCCATCCTCAGGTGTCACCACTTGTGTTGCTACTCTGATGGAAAATAAGAGGAAGAAAAAAGCACTTTGCCTGAGCTTCTGTGAGTTGATGTTTCCCCCCAGAGCTCTTCACCGAGAGGAATTTCTCATCACCTCTCCACAGCTCTCACCGACACTCCCAGCCTGCCTTCAAAGTACCTTTTTACAGGTCCCACAGAACTTTTGCAACAGTTCTTACTCTGCCAAACAAATTCCTGTTGCCCTTCTACCCTAGCCAATCAGATCCCACCTTCTTCCTTCTCACTTAAAACTGGGGTCACTTTGCCCATTTCCTGGGGCTGACATTGGTTGGGCTTGTGACCGTCCCACCACTGATACCAAAAAGACTCCTGGGACAAAAAGCTACGGGAAAAGCATCTTTGGTTAGTGAAGTTTTCTCCTTCCCCCAGTTTTTGAAATCGAGGTGAAATGATGTTCCAGGCGCAGCTCTGAACGCAGCACTTGTGCCTCCAGGGCTGTGCTGCAGAGCAGAGGGACAGGAGCGGGAGATCTAAAGGCTCCGGTCCGTGTGCTCTGGGGCTCTCCCCTCTGCTCTGTCTGTGACAGGGACTCTCCCGGCTGACAGGCCGTGTCAGTCCGGAGCTCTGCGGAAGACTCCGCTGGCAATCCCTGGCAGTGAGCGCCTGGGCGGGACGGCCCGTGCACAGCCTTTGTTCGGCGCTTTGAGCGGCTTGGCAAGTCCCTTCCACGGAGAGCTGAGCTTTGCTCCTCCTCTGCTCCTTCTTTCTCGCACTTTCATGTTTTGTACTTCAGAGCTGCGCTGCTTTGCCCGCCAGGGTCAGCACAAGGTCATGACTTGTGACACGAGGTTAATGGAGTTGTTAAGTAACAACGTGAGTGTTTCCAATGGCATGAATATTCCACCCCACCCTCTCCCAGACACACACGCGCTGTCTCCCGGCTGCAGCCTCCGTGGATAACCTGGGAATGCAGGACCGATCATGTGAGTCCCCTGGACGCTGTGCCAGCAGGTACACGGATTTCAATCACCACATCCCCAGCAAAATAAGCTATTTAAAGCTAATTTAATACAGAGCATCCAAAGATTGCCAGTCATCCAAAAAAGTTGGGCAAATATTGTGCCTGTCCTTTGATAGCTGAGAATGAATTATAAATATTGGCTGTGCTGTTGACACTGCATTGTGGAACGGGAAAGTGCAGGTTGTCCCAAATCCCTAAATTTGCTGAACATCTGCACCGTTCATTTGCTTTAAGGGGGACTGCAGATCCTTAGGAAACAGCTTAGGTGACTCCGGTGAGACTTTTGGGGATGGAGATGCAACAATTGTGGAATTGTATTTCAAGATTGCAAATTTTTGCAGTCCAAGCACTTTGATGTGAGGGTTGTTTTGGGGAGGATGAGGAGGAAGATGGAAATGAAAGAAGGTTTTAGGAAGTGTCAAGCCAAGAAGCACCAATTTTTTTTCCTACCCTCTTCTGACGACCCCCTAACAAACGCGTTATTGGACCAATACCTTAACGGATATTTCCCATTTCTATTTGCTGTGCTTCAGATGTACATTCTCCATGCAGTTTGCAATTATCCAGCATAAATGACAGCGGGATACTAACACGTACAAGCGGGATCGTAACACGGTACAAGGCTCCTGTTGGAGTGTGAAAGGGACAGTAGTTATGGTTGGAGAGGAGAAGTCCGATGTCTGCTTTGCTAATGCCACTGCTCTGTGTCAGTTCTGAGAGGGGTCTCGGCAGAGCTATTTACCCCCCTCCCTTAATCTGACTGGAACCTTTTGATCTCAGCTGGATCCGACCACTCCGTTTACAAAGCACCGTTAAAGACAGATAAAGCCTCTTGGAAACAAATCATTCAGATCTGAAGACCCGATGATCTCAAGTCAAAAATCTGCAACTTCACTAAGATTTTTAATCCAAGAAATAAGAAAGAGGCTGAGGTGAGCTATACTTATGTCTGGCTCTACATAGGAATCAGAGCAGCAAGGCAAAGCAACCCAAACTGTACAACCTCCCTCCCAGAAATGAAATTCAAGTCTATTAGTTTAACAGACTTCTCTACCTGCAGTGATCACACGGCTTCAGACTTGCAAACTTACAACTGTGTCCGACTTGTAAAGCGCCAGGTATTTCACAGCTACCTGTCGCAGATTGACAGAGCTATCAGGAACAGAAAGCAGCTCTCATTTCTGCGGAAAAGCAGACGTCAAAGCATTTTGAAATGGTTGTTTTTGTCAGAATTGGGGGTTTGGGGCTGCAGTGTAAACTGGAAAGCTGTGGCTTAGCGTTCACAGCCAACACTAATCAGGAGAAACACGGACGTTCAGAACTGAATTCCTCTTTCGTGCAAGTGCCTCTGGAAGGTACTGTCCCCAAGAACTGCTGTCTCACGAGGTGACACATTCAAGCAGGGCCCTGCCAAGTCATCAGAGATCCCCCGGGTGTCAAGGACAGGAGAGGAAACGGAGCTGTGCTGTTTTTCTCTGCAGCCCAGCTGTTACCCAATCGATGGGTGCCGTGGTGGAGCTGCGAAATGAGTCCCAAAGGTCTGACACCTCTCAAGCATTGCCTGGCTTTTGTTTCAGACCTCCTGAAACTATTTGAGATAAACACATAAGATAAATACATTCATTTACTGTTTTGTGTACAGCCTAATATGTTATTTCCTCATCTCTTCTGTGTTGCTTGCTCAGTGAGAGCTTTATTGTTCTAGATGGGTCTGATGTTTTATGGAAACCAGAGGTACCAGGTTTTGCTTTAGACACTGGTGATTAAAGAAGCTTTAAGAGCAACTGCCATGGTTTTATGTGGGTTTCCATGAATGTCCAACAGCTGCTCAGTTATAAAGCAGCCTAAAAACCTCTGTGAGAGGTCCCAGAGAAGGCAGTTGGTTCCTCTGTGCCAGAGATGTGTGGACAGCAGGCAAGTTAAACACAGCAGGACACCTGGGGGCCAGAGGGAACTTGGGCTGTTCTTTCCTCAAGATGTTCTGAACCCTTAATGAGGGAGAATGGTCAGAACAGCCATGGGCAAACCACAGTCGGCACAATCTGTCTCCTCCTTCCTTTCCCAAAGGGCATTTCTAATCTCCATCTGCAGTTCCTCCTTTCTCCCAGCTGTGCTAAATGTCCATTGGATTCAAGACTCCCCAAAGGGCCCAGATCCCAGAGTCTGCTCTCAGAATTCCACCTAAGAGTGGCAGAACAGGATCTGGATCCAGCAGCCAAATATTACCTCTAGCCCAAGGTAATCTTTTCCTCCCAGTTGTTTCTCCAGAAGAAAAATTTTTCTTTCTTATTTACTTTCTTGGTAGAAAAGAAGACAAAACTTATCCCCCTTAGATTTCTATTGTCAGATTCTTCCTCAAGACTCTTCCTGTTGATCTGTGATCCCTGGAAATATCAGCATTCCATGTAACATGCATGGGATCAAGAGTATCACTATTTAAAAATGAATTATAGAATGTCTTGTCCAAGATTGGACAAAATATTCCTGAAGAAAATATTTAAGTCAAGGACCTAAACACCAAGCAGGGAAAGACATTACTTACAGTAACTTATGCGTGTTACACTATGATGAAAAATACAAAATTTAGGTAGGATAGGAAAACTTATTAAAGTATAAAAATGCCTCTGAAGGGAAATCTACCCCTAACAGTGTTCTGGGTCTGAACCCTGATGTTATTGTGAATGGCTTCTTTCATAATGTAGTAAGATGTCACCAAATATTTGAACTCATGCAATAAAATACTTTATATATATATATATATATTTATATATAATGCGAAGAGAAATGAAGGAATAAAATAGCTTTTCATCATAAATAACTTAAGAATAACATTTTTTTGCTGGAATAAATTTCTCAAATGGGTCTATGGAAATAAGTGGGTAATGAACTCCGCGTTAATAGAGGCAGACTGGAGAGCTGTGGGATGGAGCCCAGAACAAAACATGCCAGCAGAGGGTACTCCTACTTTACTATCCCAGTGCCACTGGGCTGGGGACAGCACTGGGGGCAGCAGGGGACCTTCAGGAATAAACAAGGAATGAAGGGGTGCCTGGAGCTGCTCACCCTGTCACTAAAGAGCTTCCTTAGGAGCAGCCCTGAGTGATGGAGCAAAAAAAGGAACATCAATCCAACTGAAAATGCTGCCAAAGACAATGATTTATAACCTGTTTCCAAAAAGTTGCTCTTTAACCTTTGGTCTGCCAGGACAAGAAGATCACAACTGTTCCAAACCAGCTGATTGATGGAACTGTCATGGATTTTTTATGTTTCTGTAACTAAAATGTTACAGGTGAGGGAATACAAGTCCAAGAGTAAGTGATATTATCAGTGTGTGTGTGCTCACAGCAGTGCAGGATTGGAACACGAACAGCAGGATATAAGCACTTTACCTGCTATGCTTGTAGGCATTAATTGATATGGAAAAAAACCCACAAATATCTTTGCTGAAGCAGTGAAACCACTGCAAAACCTGGGGTTTGAGCAGGGCTTATTCTCCACCACAGGGGCACATGCTGAGTAGCCAGGAAAAGGCCCAAAAAAACCAGCCATTCCTCAGAGAAAAGGAAAATTAGACATTGAGGAGTTTTTGTTTTGTTTTGTTTTGTTTTTAAATAAAAGCGGCTTGAGAGCAGAGAGCAGGAAGAACAGTTCATGCCTCAACTATCACATGGTCTATTCCTCAGTCGGACTTAAGCTGTGATGTTCAGAGTAACCTCATCTTAATTTGTTGTAGTCCGACCACACAGGGCAAGGGCTTGAGAACTCTTTTCCCCCTGAGTTTGGTGTCAAACAAGGACAGGTATTTTACCTGCTCCTTAACTCCCTGCCCACACTTGCGGTGTTGTTTTGGGCAGGCAGAGAACACCCCTGTTTGCAGAGGCACTGCTGGAGCACACAGTGTGTGTTGGGATCAGCATTTTTGTTTGTGCACAGACAGGTAACCATAATTAATACAGCTGGGCCCTGATTTTTATTTTATTGCTATCTGACCTGACCCAAGCTTTGCTCTAGATTGCAACATGACAAGTACACACTGCTCTGTGCCAAGAGACATGGAAGCAACATCTTGACACCAAGGAAAAGAGTTTTCTTGTGATATACTTACAAAATAGCCTTTTAAAAGTGAAATTTCCTGACCAATGTATCATAATACAAAATTACCGAGTATCAAGTTGCCTTTACCTTGCTTTGTACCCTAAGCACCAAATTAACTGCTTCTGTAACATCACTGCTGCAACTGAGAGTTGTATCAGAGATAAATATAGCAAGTCTGGCTTGGATTTGGGGCCTTATCTGGCAAACTCCTCAAAAAATTCCACACACCAGCCTTCCTCTCCCAGGCAGCAAATTAATGCACTCAGGAAGCCTTCCCTTTTGTAGAAAGCAAGAGAGTGCTGAATAAATTTCCACAATTAACAAAAGAATAGAGACATAGAGCAGCTGATGTAAATAAGAATAAAAGCAGCTCCCTGAGTTCTACTGAACACGTTCGTTGTTGGGCTGTAGTGACTGAATTCCCTGCCTCAGTTTCTAAGTCAGCAACATGAGTTGTAAACTGTGAGTCTGCCAGGAGGCAAATCTGCACATTAATATCTGCAAACTGCTTTTTGATGCGTAGGTAAAACTAAGAAGGAGCAGGTGTTATGTGTAAAGAAGGCAAATTTGTTACTGGACTCAGCAGCAGAGGGGAACTTCCATGGAAAATGTGGAATGGAGTTAGACCAGAAATCAAAAGGTGTCCTGTGAGCTGCAAAACCCAAAGAAAAGCATTGTCAGCCACAGGGGAGAATTGCTGGATCCAGGAGATGGAGCAGCCAGATGGAAATACTGTTTTGGTGATTCGTTTTTTGGGATGTATTTCTGTCTCACAGTTCACAAAATTCTCCTTAACTAGCTAAGCCCTGGGATGCAGATCAATAGTTTGGACATCCCTCACTCAAGCAGGGATGTAGAATTTGTGGGTTTGGCTTTTTTGTTCGGTTGGCTGTTTTTTGGTGGGGTTTTTTGTTTGTTATTTTTATTATTTGTTTTCAGTGTATAAGGATCATTACTTTGACCGTTGGATCTTCAAAAAAATGTAAAAAGGATAATACTAGAAGTGAGATTTCTGGTCTTGATAGTTGAATAGGTTTCATATTAGCTCCCTTTCTGTCAGAAGACACACCAGGATATATCAGATGACATACTCAGTGAGGTCCATCATAGAAACTTGGTGGTTGAAACACAGATGAAGGCTCTTCAGGCAAAGGTGGATCTTAAATATCTAAACTGCAGTCACAGAGATATTCTATTTCTGAAAGAAACTGTTTCATATCTAAATCAAATTTCCCCATTTTTCTAGTAACTATATTTTTCTTCTCTCAGTATTTTGAAGCTCATACAAGTAGGAATGACTGGGCTGGAGGGAGACACTTCTTACCCAAAACTCTCTTATTATTTTCAGCCTGCAGAGTCTTAACTTGAGCCAGATAAATTATTCATAGTCTAAACTCACCTGGCTTAGCAGCATTTTGCTAACATTGTATGGAAAAGGTGTGTTTTCTTACATTAACTCCCCTCCAGAATGTATTTAACAAGGTCGTTCTCCCTAAGCATAGTTTAAATTCAAGGCAGGCTCTACAACTGCTCGGAACAGTCTCTCAGGGCTCTCACATTGTTTGACAGGATGAGCCCATAAAACACCATCAATAGCCTTGTGTAGAAAAGCACAAAACGGTTTCCTGATGACTTGAGTGTTCTGGGAGAGAACTATCTGGAAGAGAATTAGTGTTGGAATATCCTGTGTCAAATGCCGGTACCTTTGGGGTTTTTTTACTGAACTTACCACCATTCCCTGCATCTGAATTCACCTTAATGGGGAAGCACAGAGGACTGTCATTACTGCCAAGATCCATAATTATGGTCAAGAAACTCATGTAATACATCCATGAAAGCTCTCAGAAAATGTGAAGCATCTGGTCCAGAATTTAAGGAGGCAACTCTGCAGAATTTCTCAAGGAAAGAGCCTAAAGTACATGTTGCAGAAGCATGGAACTCTTAACACCTGGGTCTGCCAAAACCCAGTTCCAAGTGGTGGCAGAATTATTTTTAAAAATAAAGTATTCCTAGGAAAGGTTTATTCTTTTTTTCACAGCTGTATTATTGCTGTGACACTTTAGATTTCTATTCTAGAGTGCACCTAAAAAAACAGAAGTGATGTACAAGTACAAAGATCATTGGAAGTCCTGGAGTTGTGGTGTCCTTTCCAGGCGGGAATCTGGGACACAATCATGAAGCTGTGTGTCTCCTTCTCACATCACCTCCAGTGGTACTGCAACAAGCAGAAGAAAACAGCCAGAGCTGCAGGTCCCTGGGGATGTGTGCAGAGTTCCTGACTGACAGCTAAACAAATGTAACCTCTGCATTGGGGTATGGAGTAGCTTGGTTGAGGAATGTGGGAAATAACTCGTACCAGATGCCAAAAAGGCATTTCCAGAGAAGTCCTATTAATTATATAGTTGTACTTTAAGCAGCTGTATTGCTTCTTTTCCTGATCTCCTTCTCAGTGCTGGGGCAGAATGAATTCCTGTGGATTAACTTGTTCATAGGTGATCCTATTCAGTGGGTGTCTGTGCTGCAGGGCAGTCTTGGCTTCCCACTCATTCACTCAGGAATGTTTATATTTAGCTATTTTTTGGAAACAGAGCTCCAGCTGCAGCACACAGCAATTACTTCAGATGGATCTTGTTTTTCCTCAGGACATGTTGTTTTCTTGGTGGAGACTGAACAGTCTCACTAGAAATATGTCACTTTGCCTGAACAGAGTTTTGAAGAAAAGTGTGTTTAACTAGTATGGCTCCAGCGCTACGTTAGAGCTTGATGAGACTTGCAGCCATCCCACATTCTTCTTTTCATTCCTTTGGGATGCATATTACTGTTATTAAAAATTGATTTGTAAATACCAGATGTGTTCTAGGGCAATTTTAGTAACCAAAAATTCTGATGAGAAAAGAAACGTCAAGGTGTCTTAGTACATTTTGCCTCTCTAATGTCTTAATGTTGAGATGTTTCTTCACTCTCTTGTAGGATGGTGTTAAATACTATTAAATTAATGGACATGAGTCTCTCTTCCATTCCAGAAGTGGGTGAAAATCAGGTAACAAAGCAGAGATCCCTATGGAGATATTTTCTACGCGCAATTTCAATTGCTTTGGCACCTGCTGTTCTGAAGGGCTTGCAGCAAGCTCTTGATGGAGAATTGATGAAAGGAACCTGTCAGTTTTTATGAGTTTTGGGATCTTCATTTTTATCCTTTGACATTCTTTGCAGAGCTGTCAAAAAGCACTGTCCCCTCAGTGATGGCTATAGGACTGCTGCAGTCATTTCTTGGATCCAGGTGTGTGACTGGATGAAATATCACCAAAAAGAGACACTTTGGAAGATCCTGCTCTCGAAAAGGACCTGAAAGAAGTTGTAGTGGTGTGAACCAAGGGGCTCTCTGCTTTAGTTTTCCAAATGCAGATGCCGTCCCAGCAAAGAACACTATGTGGCCATGCAGAATGCAAGCAGCTCTTGCATTCCCAAGGAGGCTGGAAGAAAACTGGCCCTATGACTGTCCAAAGATTATCCTCTAGCAACGATTCCAAGTGAAAGGTGATTAAAACCCCCAAGCTCACCTCTACTGAGTATTTTACACTTATGTTGTAGAATAAAGGTGCTTCATCTATTATATTGAAATAATGAGTGAACAAGACCCGAACATGCTCCAGAAATAGCTCACTCTGCTCTGTGTCCCGCACTCCTCGCTGCTGCTCCCAAACCTTGTGACAGGGAGTTTGCTGCTGCAGACTTCCCGTGCCTCCTGCTCCTCCAGGAAGACTGCAGCAGGCTGCACAGTCCCCTTGGGACTTCAAGGGGAAGTGTTTCCTGTCGGGGACAGGATAATACCCCTTGACATACACAGCCCTTTCCTCTGGCCCCCCTGCCCAAGGAGCGTCTGCTCATAAACACAGACTGCGAGAGTCAGGTTTGTTTTTAAACAGTTAACAGAACAAAGGTGGCTGGAGGTCAAATTCTAAACCCTTCAGAGACACATTATTTGCTTCATAGTCTGTATTAGAGAGCAGCAGTACCTCCCAGGCACAGAACTATACTGATAATATTGCTGAATTGGATCAAATCTACTTAGTATCTGTTATCAGTTTCAACTAAGAGAACAGTGTTGCAATTAAAGGCTATAAAGTAAATTGAACATCACACTTGCTTTATAGAAATAATTGCTAGAATCTTGGTGGTACCTTACCTCTTTTCTTCAAGAAGTCAATAAGGGAGGGCAGTGAAGGCATTTGGGCTGAGCATCACCAAAGATCAAGTCCAGTGCTGTAAAATAACAGAAAATTCAGTGGGACCCGAAGTTGACCCAATGGAATATTATTTTATCTATTGCTACAGTATCTTTCTTGGGAGGTGATATATTCCTGCCTTCTCATTTAAAATCCTACAACAGAAGCATTATGATACAAAGAAATCTGAGTTGGTTACAAAGCAGCTGCAACATTTTAACAGTGTAATTTAAAAATTAGGAAAAGCCATCACTATGATCACGACAGCAAACCAGGAAAGTGATTTGCTTCATGTACCTTTTTTCCCCCTCTTATATTGTCATATCTGCTCCACTAAAAAGTCAGATGGGTTATTCTCCTCCTAAGAAAAACCAGTTGCCCTCTTTCTGCCAACAGGCACTTTTCTGGAAGCAGGGAATCAATCTGTTTACATGTAATGAAAACATTCTACAGATCCATCAAATAAAGTACTCCAACATCATTAATAACTGACTACTGTTAATAAAACACCACAAGGAAAGATAATGTAAAACAGTCCTAAATCATTACTAACACATGCAAGATTCTTATACTATATTTCTTAATATTCTGGTTGCTCCCACAGACAAATTCCAAATCCTGGGACTCTGACTGCTTCCTACAGTATGTAGTGCACAGGTAGCAATAATTTGCAGCAAACATAACAAAATAATGCCAAAGCAACAAAAGTGCTGTAGAATCTGGCAGAATGGATGCAAACAATGTGCTTTGGGCCTTGGATTTACCAGAATCCCCTGTGTCTTCATGCACGTGTGCTTCTATTGCTCTGGTTTCCACAAAAGGGAGATTCCAGGCCATTTAATCATAAATTCCTGGGATGACTCTCTCTCCTTGTTTGTGGGATTTGTTTTCTAATTGTGTTTACATTCTTGTGTGTGGGTTGGGAATTTAGGTTTGTTTGTGATGAAACATCAAAGTTGAGTCCCCAATTAGTACTGTGCAGTCATATATTCCTTGCACCTTCCCACAAGAGGACGACAGCAACACACACAGTTACCGAGTTTTATGCAACATCAATGGGATTAAACTAATCTATAAACCTTTGTGTGATGTGATTTTGCTTTCTCATTCAATTTCCCTGCTGTTATTTTTTCTGTTGTTTGCTTATTGAATTTTATGTTCCTTTTTCCTATTTTACAAAAAAAAAAAAAAGCTTTCTAAATCTTCATGTGAAATAAAAATTATTTTTAATATTCTATAAACAGCCACACGTATTTATTTGATACTTTTGATTCTGTTTGTCAGAAAGCATTTTAATCCTGGCACATGCATTGCACAGGTCTGTGGCCCATAATCTTTCCTCACACAGTGGTTACTGTACAAATCACATGCAGGAAATTATCAGCAGTTAGAGCTGATAAAAGCTCGAACTGAGATTGCTGTACTTTGTCACAGAGTCTTTTCAGTTAGCAAAGGCTACACAAGTAATTAATCAGAACTGCAAGTAAATAAAAACTCCTAGAGTTCTGCAGAAGAATTTTGTTGTTTCAAAATCGATAGGGTGAAGACCATAAGAGTGGGGGCTTTGTGAGAGAAGACACAGCTGACAGAGATTCTCACCAGCATAAGGTTAATCAAAGCTACCATTTGAGAGTTACCCCAGAAACTGTTTCTCCCCCAAATGTTGAGATGTTTTCCAAGCAAAATATTTATATCTGAAAGTGCCATGCAGATTTACACAACACAGTAACTGCTAGCACAACAATCCAGTGGAGAAATCCGTTTTATGCTTTTCACACTGAATATTCAGCTCTGGTTTGGGATCCTTTTTCACCAGGATCAGGCTCATATTTAACCACTTTGCTCTTGTGACTGTTCCTTCTGTACCAGCAGGGAAGAATCTCATCCATCCATTCCACCTCTGAATTAGAAACCAGACTGGGGAACTGATCTATCTGGCTTTAAAAATACATGCACCTATTTTAAAGGTGTTTATGTATTTTACATAAAATATCTTTATAAAGATTCTCACCTGGTTCATTTTTCAGTGTCCCGATGTGGTTCCCAGTGCACCACACACAGCTGAGGGCTGTGTAACAAGGAAGGAACAAGGAGTAAGTAGGAACCAGTAACAGAGCAAAGGCTTTGTGTCATCAAGCCACAGCCTTATTTACAATGTGGCTGCTTTTGCCTGGACTAAAACAGAAATTAATTTCAGTTCCTTACATTTGTGTTTGCTCTGCAGGAGAACAGTGTCCTCCATGAATCCATTTAGTAACCATGACTCAATGCCATTCCTTTATTGCAAAACCAAACCAAAATTCCAGCATACTTATACAATAAACTTTCACCATATCTTAATTATGGATGGACACACTGTCCATTCAGAAAAACAGGTCAGCACACAGGATAAAAATCTCCAGCGAGTGCTAACTAGACAGAATTCCTAATATTAAAGGAATTCCCCCGGGGTTTGTCTCTGATGCCCCAAGTTCACCCACGCATTTCCTGTCCTCACCGAGGAGCTGCAGGCTGCATGGAGAAGAGTGCTTCTGTGCTAAGGTTTAAACCTCTCCCCTCAGGAGACCTCCAGCTCCACGGAGCTCAGCTTAAGCTATGCCTGTTTACACACAAGACTATTCAATATCAATGAGTTCTGGCTTAGTGAATCCAGGCTGTGGTGTGAGGTTGGCTGCCAGTGCAGACACAGCCTGATGTCTCTGCACCAGGCTCTCGTGCTCGTTTCTGAGCTGGCAATGCACTTCCAGCTTTATGCCTAAAATATTTTTCATTCAGAATGTTTAATAGATGTTATCCATTCTCCTCAGCCTTGGTACTTCAGAAGAAATACTATCAAACATTTCATTTAGTCTAAGCAAAATCGATGGGTTTGCACAAGTGGATCACAGTTCTCAGTCAATACCTGACACTTCAGGTCCAGTGGTAACATGGATCTTGCGGAGCAAAGATGGATTGCTGGTGTGACTCAGTTTCAGTGGATTTCCAAAAATGGTCTAAATGAAAAGGAGAAAGGGCCTTGTTGCATTTTTGGTGGTGCATTTCCTAGTCTCCCTCACTCACTGACAAGCACAGCTCACAGCCCCTCCTTGGGACACTTCCACAGACAAAACCAGGGAACAGACAGAATTACAGACAAACCCAGAAAGATTACATGGGAAATTTAGCACAAAATGGATAAACTGAAATAAAATCATAGAATGGTTTATGTTGGAAAGGACCTTAAACATCATCTAGTTCCAGTCCCCAAATAAAAGATGATCTCTTCTCTCTGTACCAACATTTCCTGAATATTCTTGAATAACATAAATCCCCAGCCCTGCTGAAGCAGAGAAGGTGTTTTCAGGGCATAGAAAGCACTTCCTTCTCTCTCCATTTAGGTCTGTATCAGCAACTTTGGGACATTCCCAAATGATCAAATGCAGACAGGTCTGTGCTAGTTCCACACATACTCTTAATGTACAAAGGTTTCCTTCTTAGATCCTCCTCTACATGATGGTTTAAAGTTCATTTTTTTTCTTTATTGGCTGAAACATCATCCTCTTTATTACCTCAGGATGTTCTCATCTGCAGAAAGGGCATTTCCAAGGCTGTGTGATGAATCAGAGAAGGCAATTATAACCCAGAAAATATGATGGGGTGAATTTTGGGGGGTTGGTCCCTTCCTTTGGGAGGAATTCCTACCTTGGATGTAGTGCTAACACAGCTTGAGAACTTTTAAACCCCACTGGTTTGAAGCATGAGAGTTACAGGGAGCTGCCTCAGTGTGAACACTGGAACCTGGACCTGTTTAGAGTTTATAGAAACAATGGGGAAATCAGCACTCCCTTGTATCCAGTGCCATCCCCTCCCTGGCTCTTAAAAAGCATCACGAGGTGCCCCATGGCCCCACAGCACCAGGGCTGGCAGCGGGCTCACTCATTTTCTAAACTTTTACAGTTTGCCTTGACAACAAATTAAATGCAGCAGAATCCTTCCCAATTGCCAGTACTTCCATTTATTGCCCAGAAGAATGGGCAGAATGTAAGGGCAAAAAATAATTTCCCCCCAAATTTTGTGGGTTTTCAACCAGCTGAGCTACTATGTGCTCCTTGCACTCAGAACAGCACTAGGTTTACTCTCTATATTCTATTTTACAGGTTTTTTTCCCCAGGGCAGAGACCTAAGAACACTGGTAGAAGGAAAGAGCCTTCTACACTTCACAGAGCAGTGGCCTGAGCAGAATCACCCCAGGCAGCAAGGGGACAGGGAACAGCCTCAGGGGAGCGGGATTGCCCCAAGGGGAGCAGGGAATGCCCTCAGGGCAGCAGAATTGACCTGAGAGGAGCGGAAATACCCTGAGGGGAGCGGGAATGCCCCTGAAGGCAGCGATATTGCCCTGAGGGAAATGGAAACACTCCTGAGGGGAGTGAGGTTCCTCTGAGGGGAGCAGTCAATCCCCTGAGGGCAGCTGGAATGTTATGAGGGGAGCAGGATTCACTTGAGGGAAGTGGGAATGCCTCGAAGGGGAAGGGATTCCTCTGAGGGTGGTGGGAATCACCCTGAGGGGAGTAGGAATTACCTGCTTGGAGTAGGAGTGCTGTGAGGGGAACGGGAACACTTCTGAGGGGAGCTGGAAATGCCTGAGGAGAATGGGAATGCCCTGAGGGGAGCAGGATTGCACCGAAGGCAGTGGGAATGCCCTCAGGGCGGCTGGAATACCCTGAGGGTGGCGGGAGTGCTCTCAGGAAAGCAGGAATGCGCTGAGGGGAGCGGGAGTGCCCCGAGGGCGGTGGGAATGTCCCGAGGGGAGCGGGAATGCCCCGAGGGCGGCGGGAGTGCCCCGAGGGCGGCGGGAGTGCCCCGAGGGCGGCTGGAATGCCCCGAGGGGAGCGGGAATGCCCCGAGGGGAGCGGGAATGCCCCGAGGGGAGCGGGAGTGCCCCGAGGGCAGAGGGAATGCCCCGAGGGGAGCGGGAGTGCCCCGAGGGCAGAGGGAATGCCCCGAGGGCGGCGGGAGTGCCCCGAGGGGAGCGGGAATGGCCCGAGGGGAGCGGGAATGGCCCGAGGGCGGCGGGAGTGCCCCGAGGGCGGCGGGAGTGCCCCGAGGGGAGCGGGGGTGCCCCGAGGGGAGCGGGAGTGCCCCGAGGGCAGAGGGAATGCCCCGAGGGGAGCGGGAGTGCCCCGAGGGNGGAGTGCCCCGAGGGCAGAGGGAATGCCCCGAGGGGAGCGGGAGTGCCCCGAGGGGAGCGGGAGTGCCCCGAGGGGAGCGGGAGTGCCCCGAGGGGAGCGGGAGTGCCCCGAGGGGGGCGGAGGTGCCCTGAGAGCAGCGGCAGCCGAGGCCCGGGCCGTGCCCCGCGCCCCCCAGCGCCCTCTGGCGGGTCGGGCCATGGCTGCCGCGGGTGTGTGGGCGGCCCGGGGGGCGGTGGCGGAGGCGGAGGAGAGCGCGGCGGTGTGAGGGAAGGGGAGGGCAGAGCCGCGCCGGGCGGGCGACAGACACCTGGGCGGCTGCGCTGTCCTCCTCCTCCTTCTCTCACGTAGGTTTCGACTTTCTTCCCCGCCCGGAAACTTGGTGGAGGCGCCGCGCTCGCCGCCGTCGCAGGCCGGGCTGGCGCTGGGCTCCCCGCGCCTCCTCACTGCCCTTCCCGGGGGCGAGAGAGCCGTTTCCCAGCCCCGGTGGCCGCAGGTCAGCGGGGGGGTGTGCGGTGTGGGAGGGACGCGGGGGTCCCACCAGGCTGAGGGCGGGGAGATCTCACCGGGGCTGAGGGGAGCGGGTGTCCCGCTGGGGTTGAGGGGACAGGAGGGTCCCCTGAGGGGACGTGGAGTGTTGAGGGGACTCGAGGTCCCTTGAGGGGACGTGGAGGTCCCACTGGGGCTGAGGAGCGCGGGGGTCCCCTCGGGGGACGTGGAGGGTTGAGGGGACACGAGGGGCCGCGGGGTCCCTGCAGGCGGCCGCGGATCAGCCGAGGGCGGCAGGTCCCGCCCGGCCCTCCCAGGGGGGTTCCGAGCCCATGTCCCTGATCGGGAGCGCAGGTGGAGGCTCAGCCCCAGGGTTTGGCTCCTCGGAGCTCGGCCCTGCCGCCCAGCAGGGCTCGGTGCTGTGCGGGACTCCTCTTGCTGGGGATCAGAGGGAGCCTGTGGGGTAAAGTGTCTTTGCCGGGAGACGGAGAGAGGCCGAGTCGGCGGGTTTACTGGTAATTAATGCAGGAAAAATAGCCTATAAATAGAAGTTGAGATAACAGGCAAAGCACTGCAAGGTGAGGATGGTGGACCTTTTGGAAATGCCTTAAAGGTAGGAGGTACAGGTGGTGATAAATATGAGGTAATGCTCTGGACAGGCTGAAGTTTAACCTGTGTTTAAGAGTTACCATATATGTGGAAAGATTTTTATTTGGAAGTTTTTTATGACGGGTGTAAAGCGGGGTGAGGCCGTGCTGTGAGAGGGTGATCCCGCTCTGGCTGTGTGCTCTTGACATCTTTGTCCTTCTGACATGATCCTCGCTGTCTGACTGAGAAAGAGCAGGAGAGGCAGCAGCCGGCTGATGCCAGCGCAGGAGGTGGCAGGGAGAGCGGGACTGCCCCTTTCGGTGGCAGTGCAGGCTTAGTTTGCTTTAAGCTGCGCTTGAAACAGCACTTTCAATTCCCTGAGCGGTTTTGGGTCCTATTTTACCTTGGTAAAGCAAGGAATGCAAAACGAGTGATTCCCCGTTGCTTACCAACCCGAGAAAGGGTCATATTTTCACTTCTGCTCCAGTTTTTTAGCCAAAGCAGAAAAACCAAAATATAAAGTCTCCGTAGGAGAAACTGTTCCAACTCCAGTGCAGACACTAAGGGGTCGGGAAGGTCTCTGCTGTGCAGAGGGTGTGTCGGAGAAGGGGCACAGCACGCAAGCCTATGGAGATAATGGGCAGCCCAGGGATGTTTCTGGTTGTCCAATGTAATCCTTTTGCCCCTGCAGGATCCAGAGCAGCCCGAGGTTTGGGTGATGTGGTCTGAAGAGCTGTGGCTCTCCAGCAGTGCCAGTTGTGTGCCTTTGAGAGACGGCACTGATGTTTGTCCTTGATGCGGGGAGGCCAGAGCTCTTCTGGCAGCTCTCCAGCACAGAGGGAGCACATTGCACACACGACTCCTTCAAAACAAAACTTCTTTCTCTGAAGTTGCACACTCAGAGTCATCTCTCACCATTTCTCTAAGCAGATGTAGTGTATCTGCTGCTGAAAGGGCCTAAGGCAGTAGGAATATTTATTCCCTCCCCCAAAGAGATTTGCTCCCTGAACCAGCTTATGAAGTCAGAGCAGCACCAGTGCTTGTCCAGGGAAAAACAAAGGGGTCTTATGGCTGAGGATAGAGCAGAGAAATGATAAACAGGAGGCCAGCCTTTCCTGGGGTTCGCCAGCTGTGCTGTAAATCTACTCACCTTATGTCTGAGCTGGCAGGAGAGCTGGATGCACATGAAACTCATTGAAATAACGGGGCTACACTACAATAAACCCCATGCAATGGGGAGAAGGACCTGTGGTGTGCAGCAGAAAGGAACCTCAGCTGTTAAACAAGTTTCAAGTTCCTAACCAAAGGAATACTGAGGGAAGGGAGGAAGAGTTAAGAAGCAAGACCCACCATATGGCCTGGGGAGTGAGAGCTGAAAAAGGTGGAAGAAATAGCTCCAGCAGGGACCAGAGCTATGTGACCTCCAAAGAAACCCACAAGGTTTGGAGATACCTGATGAAACAGATTGAGGATTATTCTGGATAACTTCAGTGCTGCCTGAATTGTAGTTCCAGTACCTTCTAGAAATTGTGATTAGTTTCATAAACTAGTGCAGTACTTCCCTAAGTATGGTTAATAAAAGAACTTACACATTTGAGACTGTAGAGTCTTAGACTTACACTATTTAATAAGAATAAATATAAGTGCAGAATGAAATATCTGTAGTTCATGAAGCACCCCGGCTGTATTTAGTTATTCTTCTTCTGTGTTGTCATATATTCTTTTCTGCATTAAAATAAAAAAAAATCCTGCTGCAACAGCTACAGTATTGGTTTCACTTTGAAAATTAAGCTGCATCATTTCATTCTGCTCGTGTGTGTCTCGCCAGAGCAGCCGCAGCTGTTGCCTTACTCACAGGCCTGAGTATGTTTTGCTGGTTTAATACAAACCCCTCTTGTTTGGCTTTTCCTCCTCCTCTTGCTTTAGTGGTGCTGTTCACACAGTTGTTAGGAATTGCATTTGACAGTCCCTCGTCGTTATGTTCCCTGAGTTATAACACAGAAAATGTTGCTCTTGGCTTAGAAATTTCTTGACACCAATTGAGTTTGAAAATATGAAAATATCTGGCAGTTTTTCTGATGCCTCAGATAAGAAATTGCCTGTGAGTCAGTATCTCACAAACCATCTAAAGGGTTAGAGGGGATTTAGATGAAAGAGTAGTAGGAATTACTGTACTGGTCCAGGGAAAAGCACTCCAGGCTGGAAGGAGGGAAATGGAATAAAGCTGGAGGGATTTGGGGAGACAATCAGCAGCTTACAGGCCAAAGCTGGTTTGATGGATATGTAGTGATCCCCTGAGTTTAGAGGGTCTCTGTGCAAATTTTGGTCGAAGACTGTAGTGTTCCTCATTTAGAATATTCTGGAAGGGAAGTACTAGAAGGGATTATGTATTTTTAAAAAGTGTTGTTCAACTTTGCCTACTCTTTGCCTGGACCTTAAATCATGCAAGTTTTGTAAACAGCTATAGCAGACTCTCTCTTTAAAAGCAGATTTTCTGACAGTTAAAAACGGGTTGAGATAAAACTTGACCTGCTTCTCTGAGAGTTTAAGGGATTCACCTGTGCCATCAATGTGGCAGTTGTTAAAAGTCCTCTAAATCATGGTCAGCCTTATCTGAAAAGTTCTCACTTATCTATTAGCCCAGGGCTGGGGGTTGATAAAGATGAATTCTTCTCACCTCATAAATGCTATTGCAGATCTCTAAATAGCAAATAAATAACTAAAGCAGTGCCTGCCCTGGGAAACTTCGATCTGAGGATTTCCTCTTTTACTGATCTCCCTTGGTAGTGAAGAGAAACTGCCTCCTGATTATTTCGAGGATACATGAAAATACAAGGAATGAGTCTTCTGGGCCTTTTTGTTCCCGGGATAAAACGCAGTTCCCGGGGAGGTTCACCTCGGGGGTACTTTTCTCCTACTCGAGGGCTGAAGAGTGGCCAGAGGAAGGAATTGCTTCCCCATTCCTGCCCCCAGCGGGGCTGCGGGTCTTCACGGGTGGCTAGGGAGGAATGTGGCTGCATTGATCTGGGAACAGCTTTACTCTGTTGTCTCAGCTCACTGAACTGGCGGGACGGCCACACCCATTTTAAAATTAGTTTTAGAACAAGGGAAAATGTAATTATCAATTCACGCACCCTGCAAATATGTGCCCAATACGATGACATAACAGTGGGGTTTAATGTTCTGTTTCTGCTTTGACAAAGCTCTAAATCAGGATAGGAATTGAAATAAAAACAACAAACCTCAAATCAAAAAAATGTGTTGCAGTTTTGTTTCCCCCAGCTGTGAGGGTTGTTTCAAGTGAACAAGATACACCAGGAGAAATTGTCCTATGAAAAGGCATCTGAAATTCCATGTGCAGCTGTAGTCAAGCTCCTGCACCAATAATCCAGGTGTCCTAAGCAGCAGGTTGTATCTCAAGTCCTGTAAACCTGAGCCATAACACTGGTCTGTATGTAATTCTTAATCCAGAGATTTTTATTTGGAGTGTTTTATTTCTGCTGTTTTGCTTATTTACTTCACCTGTGGTGAAGGGCATTTCAGCTCCCGGTTGCAGCAGCAGCTCTGCCTGCCCAGGGGCACTGGCAGGAGTTTAAGTTCACCTCAAACTTAGCTGCCGTTTGAGGAGACCTACTCTAGAGAACTAAGTATTGGGTTCTTTTGTTTAAATGAAAATAACTTGTTTATTTTCTTTCCCCTTTACCTGGTGAGATGCAATGTAAAGGGGAATTACAGACTTAATTATTTCTTAATTCACTTTTTTAAGTTAGTGGGAACAAGCTTGGGCTAGAAAGTCTGTTGCACTGGGTTTGATAAAATGCCCAGTGATTCTGTGAAAGGAAGTCTGGGGTGTTGTACGAGCAGGGTGATGTGTCCTGCTGTCACCCTGCTGTCACCCATGGCATCAGGCACAGGCTGGAGCTGTTGGGAAAGAGAGCCAGGCCAGGGGAATGTAATGATCTGGTTGTATCCTGTGAAGCTGAGATTCCAAGTGCCTGTTGATATAAAGGGATGCTGCTACAGACTGTGCCAAACTTCAAACAGAACGCCATTAAAAAAGCAGTGCTACTGTAGCTGAGACTTGGACAGGGTAATGAGGAATTCTGTGGTCTGTATCCTGCAGCAAAGCCCTGGTGTTTCTGATGTTAAAAACTATGTCTGTTGATAGGAAATATTTCATCCCCAGGTGCAGAACTGCTTTCATGCTGCTGGATTGCTCATGGTAAAGTTTTGTAGAAAACAGTGTTGCAAACACTTGTTGTTTATTTGTGTTTTAGCTAGCCTAGAAAATGAGTTATTTCATGCTGAAGGTTGAGAGTAGCCAAGATTAGTTGCTTTAAACTGAAATTAATTTTTTTTAATTTCAAAGTAACACTTGATAGAGTGATAAAGATTAAAGCTTTGTAGGAGTTTCTCACAAGGCAGGCAAGGCTTAGAGCGATAGAAATACTTAATGTCTACCAAAAGCAAGAGTCTCTCTCCCACCTCCTCCCTTCTCACTTTACTTTTAAATATCTCTGACCATCTCGGTGAGGGGCTTCGAACAATGACTTCTAAAAGCATACAGTTATGGACTGCACAGTCTGCTCCTTCCACTGTGCACTTCAGAGGGTCTGTGAGAGGGAGCACCTGCTTTTCCCTGCCTTGTGTCACAAACCGAGGTCACAAAGGGACAGCCATGTGCGGGTTTGCGGGCTGGCTGCGAGGGTTTGTACCAAGGCAGGACTGAATGTTACACACTTCTGTCAGCTTCTGTAAACCATGGTGCTGTTTTCTCTCTGTGAACAAGGAATTTATGGGTAGACACACAGACAACAATGTGATAAGAGCATCTGATACTCAAATATATATTAGACACATGATCTTTACCTCCTGTCCCCAAAAGCAAACCCAGCCCTTTGGAAAGTAAATGTACCACCAGACACTCAGATGAACCTAAATCTTAACATCACATCTCCTAATCCCTCTTTGTTTGGGTTTGGGCTTTTTGCTTTAGTTGCAGGAGAAGCTTTTGTTATTAATTACTGATTGGGTCCATAAATAATAGCACTGTAATCCTTCTTGCTCTGTAGAAAGCTTCTCCCACAAACATCAAAGTGATTTTTAGGTATGGAATAACAGATAGCTGCCAAATTCAAAATGCAGGTGAGGGTGGAGGTAGGAGTATTTAATTTCCTAGCAAGAAATTATTAAAGAGACAATAAAAAAAAATAAAATCCACAAAAGTTGCCAGTGGTAAAATTTCCATAGGAGTCTTTGGGCCAAATCCTGTAAATTGATTTAAGTGGCTGGTCTGACAGAAGAATTCCTGTGAGCACAAAAGGAGCAACTTGCACGTTTGTGTGGAACACAGGGTGTGGAAGGACGGTAGATATGGTGGAAGCATCTTGCAAGGGTGAGAAGCAGGAAGACAAATCAATAAAACAGCTTTTTCTGCAGCAATGTCTTCTATTTGATGGCATTTAGTTTATCTGTTTTTCAGAGCCATATGTTAAAACAGTTCCTATTTGATCCCTTGGAAGAAAAGGGGAGGTAGAAAGCATTTTATACCACTACTTAATTCCTTAAGAAGAACGGAGGAGAGAGGAAATTTATTGGCTCTTGTTACCCAGCTAATATTAACTGAATGGTGACAGCAGAATGTCCTGCTCTGTAGAAAGAACTGGGATTCCTTGTCGAAATTACATCTGTGTAGCCCTGCTCCTTTAGCATTTAGGGTCCCTGTGAGACAGTCCCTGTTCTGTGGAGTCAATAACTGAGCTGAGAAGCAAATTATGTTAACATATGGTAGAGAGAAATAAACCATAAGTACCAGATTCTCAAGTTTTCATGTCAGCTTTTCATTCTGCTAACATTAAAAATGCTTGCAATATAAAGTGTTCATTGCTAGTAAGATTTGAAAATTGAGTATTACAAACTTAAGACATCTTTTCTTCTGTTGAACTTTCAAATGTAACAACAAAACAGTTTTTTCTTTTTTAAAAAAGTAAATCTGCCTTGAAGTGAGTTATGTCAAAAATGGAAATCTATGTATCCTGCTGAAGAGCTGATGCTGGACAAAACTCCTTGGGAAAGTCTTGCTCTACTCAACTAAACCTTTTAGCACATCTCTTGGGATAGGATTTCCTGGAGTAATAAGTCTTTTCTAGTCTAACAGCATAACAATTCTGATTATAACCACTGAAAATACAATTGGTTTTCTGTTTTCTTTTGGGGAAAACAGGTACTCTCCAGAGGTTCAAGCAGATCAAATACCAAATTGTTTAACAAGCACAGAAACCCCAGAGGGTTGGAATACAACTTGTTTTCACATTTATGGTTAAAGAATGGGCATAAATGACAGGGACAGGAGAAATTTTAAAATGTCAATCTTTCTATTGATTACAGTGAAGCAGCTTTGATGTAGAGTTTCTCAGCTGAAGTGTTCACACACATGCTGAGGGAGGTGGCTTATTAGAAACCCTGTGGCTTGAAGGCAGTCAGGTAGTGAAAGGGTTGCTTCTTATTTAGCTGTATAAATTCACCATTTACATGAGATTAGACTTCTTACTTTTACATTCAGTGGCCTGATCTTCAGTGATATCAGAAAATAATAAAGATAATAGGAAAATGTATTTACACCTGAAACTATTCTTGCTTGGTATTGTGTTTTTCGTAAAAGTGACCTACTTTAAGTATTGCTTATCCAAATCCTCTGATATTTCAACACTATTTTCTGTGCCTCTTTGTAAACTAGAGACAGTTTACTGGTGGTTGTGAAACGCTGTGGAACACGCTGTAAGTGTTCAGTCAGGACTGTAGAGTGTGTCATATAAAACCTGTCCCATTCCATGGACCTGAACTCTTCCTTCCAAATCACCATGAAATTTGGCACAAAAAGTCCTGTTACAGAACACTTTTTCAATGCACTTCTCTCTGCTTTTAGAATCAAAAAAGTGGCATTCTGTGAAACACAAAACTTCTTAACTGAGTGAAAACTGTTTAAAGAAAGTTTAGTGAGAGTTCTGCCACATTTTCTCAAGGTTTATTGCTGCAAGGTTTGGGTTTGCTCCATTCAAATCCCCCTTGAACTCGCTTTGATGTGATCAGGTGGGTTTGGGTCAGTGCCCTGCTGCTGTGTGCCCTCAGTCCTCTTAATCCAGAATGTGCTGGCTTTGTTTTGTCCAGCCCCAAAAAATTAATTAATTGTTTAGCCTTTAGTTGGAATGTTGCATTTCCAGTCTCCCAGGGAAATGTTGTTATAAATATAATAATGGCATAATTATTGCAGTGAACCATTGCACAGCAGCAGATGTGGGGCACGCACCTGCAGCTCTTATTGGGCTTTTCAATAGCACAGTCCAGAGAAACACATCAGTGATAACCCACAGCTGCACAAAAGCATAAACCAGTTGTGTTTCTGAAATACTTTCCATGGTACAGCTAGTTCTGTAATATTGAGAACCATTTCATTGAGAGATTATTATTTTTTAATTATTTTTGAACTGAAGCAGTTGGAGACATTCCTCTAGTCATCATATCTGTTAGGAGGCATTTTACACTCTGTTCTGTGTCCTCACTGCAGACTGGCTGCACGGTTCTGTGTTTTGCAATATGTGCTCTGGCTTACTCACCATACTTGTGGTTTTATAAATCAGTTAGTTAACAGAAACAGTCTTGATTTTCTTCTTTTGGTTGGGTTGGTTTTTGTGTTTTGAGCTGGTTGGTTGTTTTTCTCAGGAGCTTTCTATATGATCTTAGATAGGTCCCTTGAGATCCTATTCGGAGTCATAACTAAAGTGGTAAATTCCCATGAGTTGGTGCCTCTATGCGTCTGATTTTTACCCTCTGGTGATGTAATTTATCAGTCTTTAAATGGGAATAGCAGCAATGTTAAACCTCAGGAGGATGTCATGAAGGTAAACACATTCCTGACCCAAAGGGACTTGGATCAGATGCTGGAATTGTTTGAGCAGACAGGTCTGGACTGAATGGGGCCATAATTTGTGTTCCTCACTAAAGGGGGCAGAATGAAATGCCTTAAAAACAAGGAGCCAGAGCTGTGTTTGGAAATGCTGAGGCTTCAGATGCCGAGTTCGGCAGCGGAAATGTTGCTCCTGGGACAGCCAGGTGCCACAGCCACAGTCCTTCCCAGTTACCGAGCGCCAGGGCGGGCACAGGGATGGAAAGAGTTCTTAGATAATTGTGCTTTTTTTTTTTTTAAAGCTGTAGAAGTGAGTCATCAGTTCTATTTGCAAGTCTGGGGGTGCTGAGCAGAGTGTGTCCCTCAGGAATGGCTCACTGCTCTGTGGTTCTTGGCACTGTCCCTGCCGGAGCTATTCCCAGGGATGTGCATGTGCACAGGGGGGTGTTATTTGAGGCTCTGTGCCCTGGCACAGTTCAAACAAGAATAGGCAATGTGCTAATATTGTCAGGAATAGTCTTGCTTTGGCAGGAATATAGATTAGACTGCCCGATAAGTCTTCTTTAAAAAAAAAAATCTGTTCTTTGAGTCAGTGTTACAGTACAAGAAATCCTACTTTAAAAAAGAGAAAACCAACACTGATTTTCTAATTTCGTTTTTGATAGTAAAGATAAAGGTGATCCCAAAGCAATCTTTCTCTAACCCACATGGGGTAAGAAATGAGGAAATATAAAGAGATATCTGCTGGTTTATTTTCTTCAGTTCTTTGTTATGTGTAGGAATGGGGTGTGTTACTCTGAATAATTCAAGCTCCAGAGGCATTTATCGTGTTACTCTTAGAGCAGCACAGTCCATTGGAGCAGCAGCACATGTACATGTCAGGCTTTAGCAGTTCCATGGACTCAGTAAGTGGTAATGTGGGACCAAGCCAGCTCCTGATGTTGATTCCCTCATTCTGTGCATTATGTGAGGTGTAGGGAGAGACCCCAGTACTGTGGAGAAAGGCAGGAGCAGAGAAGGTGCCACCCACGGTGGCATTGTTGGGAGGAAGCTGGAGGGGGAGAATGGGATAACAAGAAGACCAACACAAGAACCAAGGGGGTTGTTTGGGTTGATCTGATCTGACCTTCAGAGGTTGGAACAAGTGACTGAAGTGATGATAACTGTAAAAGGCTGAGTTTGTATCAAGCCTCCCCTCCAAAGCTGGACTACTGGGGACTTCAGATTGCCTTAAAACTGGCTTGTTGGAGCTGAGGGGACTGTGTGGAGACAGGGCATGTTCCAGAGCCTTCAGAGGTCTGTGCTGAATGAGGGGTGAGCAATTCTCCTCTCCCAGCACATCTGCTCTGTGCCTGAGTCACTGAGCAGCAGGAGGCTTGTTGGAGCCTGCTGCCCTCCTGCTCTCTGCCTCCTACCCTGTCCAAGGCTCTGGGCTGCCTTTCAGCTCTGAGGTGTCAGCCTTGGGTTCCCCAGCTCTGCAGGACTGTTTTCCTTATGGGAGGGAAAGGACAGTGGCATAAATGTAAAATTCACCCCAGCACTTTAAATGAAATTTTCACCCCTGGCTTTCAAGGATCTCGAGGTGAGACAGCAGATTAGCTTAGAGTTCCAGGGAAGATAAAAGCAGCACGATTGTGGTGGTATTTTTATCTTCCAGGAGTTTTGAAATTACTCATAAATGGGATTAATCTTTTATAACCTTTAAACACAGAGAGGAGAGAATGAATTTGGTAAATAATCTGAAAACCCCCCATATAAAAGTAGTTTATCAGCAAAATTACCATGGGGTTTTTTTTTGCTGAGAAAGTAGATTTGTTTAATAACCTGCCAAAGTTTTATGCAAATAGTACAACCCGGAGCACAAGTGTTTCTTATTGGAAGGTGTTTGCCTTGGAAGGCTGGTGTTCATTAACTGCTGGTGCTGAGCTGATTGATTAGAACTGGGAGGTGACTTTGGGTGATGGGCTGGTGTTGAAATGTTTCTTTTTCACTTGTGAGATAACTCCAGATCAGCTGAGGATTTCTTACAAAGCAAATGGCAGGGGTGCCTGTTTCAGGAAGAGCTGTCTTCTCTGGGCAGCACCGAGTGAGCCCTGCAGCAGTGAGGGAGTAAAGGCAAACAGGAGTTAGGGATGTTCACCAGCCTGAGCTCCTCAAGGGGAAGGTGCTTCCCAGCACTGCAGCAGCAGGAGAGAGGAGCAAACAACTCCTGCCCTGTACCCACCTGGAACCGTGACAGGAACCTTTGAATGTTTTGAAGTGAACAAGGGGAAAAGTTCTCCTGTGAAATGGCTTCATTCTGTTGGTGATACGTTATCCCTTTAATTAAAGAGCTGGCAATTAATTGGAGTGATGGATGGTTTTTACTAGAAGCCCATGACTAATTTTTTCTTGCCATCCTTGCTCTCTTATTGTTCTGTCTCCCCTCCTCCCCAGGTGCTGCTGTGCCAGCCATGGCCTCCAGGCACTGGTACAGACCAGTGTTCACTCTTGCTTGGCTTTTACCTGTTCCAGAGAAAGCAATTGTTTGCAGATATTTTCCACCTTACCTTTCAGAAATTTTCCATTTCCTCAGAGTTTTGCAATTTTTTTTGTTGTTTTAAAAGAGCCTGGGATTTTTTATGTAAACTTAAAAGAAACTACCCAACTCCAAACTCTTCAAAACACCTCAGCACCACAAAACCCCCCACTGTGTCACACAGAGTGTTTGCTTCATTTAGTACCACATTTCTTACTTCATTAAAATAACTGCCAGGTTCAAAAAGCCCTCCCTGCAGTCATGTCTGTGCTGTAGAGTAACCTGCTAGCAAACTCAAGGGAATTTGAAATGAATTACAACAGGCAACATTCAAAATGGATGTGACTGAAGATATTTCTATTAAAATCAAAGCAACAGCTACAAAGGACTCAGTTTACCTCTTCTCTCTCTCTCCCTTACTGAGAGCTCAAACCTTTCTGTGATGTTACAACACTGATGTGGACAATTCTTTACATTTTTTCCACTTAGGAAGCTTTAGTCTTTTTATAGGAAATTTATTTCTATGGCTGAACTCAGGCATGGATGAGTGGGGAACAATGCATTGTTTGTTAAAACAAATTTTTTTTAAGGGAGTGGGCTTAAAAGGAAGGAAATGTGGTTTAGATTTAAGTTTCTTTTGAAATTTCTTCCTCTTCTTTTACATCATCCCCCCACCCCCCAAAAAAAAAACCGAAACAAAAATCCAAACAACTGGAAGTCTCCAAATGGCTTTTTCAATGTACATATCTTCAAAATATTTGGTATAATCTGGAAAGCAAAAGAAAAATCGTCAGCTTAAAAATTACTGTCTTGGTTATCCTTGCCTTCCCTCCCTGGGTTGTTCTCCCTGGAGAACATGTAGGCTTTGTCTCAGCTGTCCCAGCCCATGTGTTGGGCAGGGTTTGTCTGGCCTGTGTCATGGTGTGTATGGAAAGGAACTCAAGCTTCAGTTTACCCACGTGCTCAAACCTTTTGCTGAACGAGGGCCTTGGTTCTCTGATCCCTGGGTTGTTCATCCATGGGGGTGTTCCGGAAGGAAGAGCCCCAGGAGGGTGAGTGGGGGTGAAGGTTCCAGGGGGAGGAAGCTTAAGGCAGGCATTCAGTTTAATTTTTAATTAGCTCTCTCCAGAGGGCAGTTGGCTGGAAATGTCTCTCTCTCCCTCTCCCCAGAGGTCCTGCGGCAGAGCTGCTGCATGAGCAGTGTCCCCAGCGAGGGAGTGCCTGATGCTGGCTGTCATGGCTGATCCTGCCCTGGAAGAACACGTGTCCCAGGTGCCTGAGCTGTGCTCCGAGTGTGGCCAGTCCCACCTGGTGCTGGACAATCACCTCTACAACTTCCAGGACGAGGTGGACGATGAGCTCATCTGCCACATCTGCCTGCAGCCCCTGCTGCAGCCCATGGACACCCCCTGCGGGCACACCTACTGCTTCAGGTGCCTCGAAAACTTCATGCAGGAGTACAGCTTCTGCCCCATGGACAGGAAGAAGCTCTCCTTCCAGCAGTGCCACAAGTCCAGCCTGCTGGTCCGGAACCTGCTGGATAAGCTGATTGTGCTGTGTCCCTTCAAGGCCGAGTGCCAGCAGACCATGCAGCGCTGTGAGCTGGAGGCTCATCTGCACAACAGGTGCTGTCCCCTTCTGTCCTTGTGTCACACCAGGGTTGTCGTGCTGCTCAGCAGACACATCCACTCTCAGAGCAGCTCCTAAACTGGGGCGAGGTGGGACACCAGAGATGACAGAGGGTGAGGCTGCAGAGGTGGGTGTGTGCAGACAGGGTAATTGTGTGTGTGTGTGTTGTGAGCCCAGCTCACACGTGCTCCTGAGGCCAAGAGTGATCTGCTCACCTGCAGTTCCTCTGCAGACACTAAACCTACCAAAAAATATGTTTGTATATCCTGATCTGGGGCACTCAACTCTGAAACGATTATAAACGTGCTTATTCTTGTTTCACTTGCACAGAGAAGATAGACAGGCACAGAGTCAGCCCTCTGAAAGCCAGGGACCCTGCAGTGTTGCCAGTTTAATTGGTCCAATTAAGACGTGCAATACATAAGTCTTTGATTCAAATAATGCAAGTCCCTCCAAGCTGCACATTACACAGTGTCTGAATCACCTACTTATAATTCCATTATCTTCTCATTCTTTTTCCAAGAAAGAGAAGAAAATGAAAATTAGTTTTCATTTCTGTTTCTGTCCTTGCATAGAGGAAGGGAGACTTTGTGTTTCAGTGCTTCCACTGCTGGTTGAGCTGTTGGCAGGCAGAATGATGTTGCTTTAAAAGAAGTGCAGGTGACAAAGCTGTTGCTGTGGCACTTGAACCCTTGTTCTTGCCTGGTTAATGATTGCAGGACAGGGAGCTAAGTACAAACCCTGTGCAGGTGGAAGCAGCCCTCCCTTGGCACTGTGTGTTCTGTCAGTGGGCAGTGAGAAATTCCAGGGGCTGTTTCCTTCAGCTGTGTTGGAGCTTTTAGTGGTAGTGGCATATTTAAAAAATCAGCCGAGCAACGTGCAGGGAACAGTTACACTTGGGATACCTCTGCAGTCCCTGGTGGTTCTTGTTCATCTTTGGTCCCCATGAGCTGAGAGCTTATGTTAGAGCAGGGGAAGTGCTGGAAGGTGCTTGTGTGCCCCTTTCCCTGGAGCAGTGGAAGTTTACAATCTCCTTTTTCTCGAAGTAGCCCTTTGTCCTGGTTGGTTGTCACCAGGCCGAGTGCTCAGACTGCAGGGCTGGGGCCATGGCTCACACCAGGGCTGGGCCTTCCTCTGCTCTGCAAATCTGCCCTGCTATCAGTAAACTCCTGTCACTCCTTAATCCCTCTGGCACAAGAGTGAGGAGGGAGGGAGGCACCCTCAAATGTTTAGAGAGCTGTTTGGAAACTGTATCATTGTTTGTATCTCCCTTGAGGGGTGTATTCTAGGAAGTGAAACTGTTTCACCTGGGCTGTGGCTGTAGTCACACTGAAAAATGGGGAGGAAAGAAACGGGTTAAAAACTCACCCTGGGATTTGGGTGTTCCTATTTTTCAGTTTTAACTGAGATTAATTGATAGCAGAAGATTTAAGAAAATAAGAAGCATCTAAAAACTTATTTTCTCAGGGGATTTCTCTGCCATTTGCAAAATTAATTTTTTTCTTGCCATCTAAAGAGGGCACAAGTGGATCAATCAGCTCCTGTCTTTAAATTTCAGGATCATCTTACTGCTTGGAGAATAAATGAGTAGGAATAAACCAGAGGAAGTAATACTGGGGTGAGACTTGTTTAGCCAGAATGTAAATAGTCAAGTTTAATTTGAAAAGTGAGTAGTAAACACCCAATACTACCCATGTCTCTGAAAGTGATGATCTTGCATTCACCACCCTCCTCACCCGTCACCTTTTGTATAAGGACTCACAATAAAAGAGCTTGTTCTTCCTCACCCCTTGTGCTGAGAGAGGCTGGTTGTGGTGTATTTGAGCACAGGGAACATTTTGGATGGAGAATTACTTCTGTGTGGGGAGCACCCAGTGGGATCAGAAACTCTAAATTGCTCTCATTGAGGCAGAGGCATCAACTGCATGGACTGGAGGAGGCTGGGGCTGGAGTGTGTCTGAGGGGCAGGGCTCATTCCACAAAACAAAATGCACAAGCCTCCCTTGCTGCTCTTGTGTGCTAAAAACAAAGCCTAATTCAAGGCCCAGCTTGAAACTTGAGCCACCTTCTTTTCATAAAGATACAGTTCATAGTCATCTCTAAAATGTCAGAGCTGAGTATTTGCTTATATTTTAAGTATTGTTCTCTTCATGGAGTGTTTGCCAGGTAAATATTTAGCAAGGGAGACTCACATTCCTCTTATGTTCTCCTTCTTAAAATAATTTGCTTAATAATTTTGAAAGTAGTGAAACTGCAAGCCTGCTCTTAAGCTGATATTAGTACAGGTGGAAGCTGAAGGTCAAATGAGAATAAGTTTTAGCATCTGTGCTACCAGCATTGCAGCTGGTGAGATCTGGAACATACATTTGTCAGCCAGAGCTTGCATGTGCCAGGTCATCCAGGCAGGGACAGCACTGACAGACCCTGACAATCTCTCTCCAGGTGTCCCGGGTTCAAGAAATACAAATCTGAACTACAGAGGAAAAAGAATCCCATTTCCAAAGGGAAGGAAGATCCTCCCACCAAGGGGGAGACAAGCACACCCAAGGATGCAGAGGTACCAGGTGGAGGCTCATCACTTGTGGCAGAAAGCTCTGGAGCTGCTGTGGTGTCACTGGGGACTGCTGAGCCTGGGCTGGTTAATCCAGCTTTTGAGGAGACTGAAGAAGGTGAGAGTTTGATACACAAGTATAATTATGTATTTATCTTTTATAATATAAAAATGAGGTAATTATCTCAGACAGTTCAGTTTCTAAAGTGTCCCCAACACTCTCAGACATCCTCAGTGCTATTCAGCCATTAGCAGCCATCAGAGTAATCTCTTTGCTCAGCTTGTCCTTGAGCAGAAGGGAGATATGTTCATGTGCATCAGGGGTGGCAGGATCTGCTCACAAGCACAGAACTGAGCAAAACAATTTGGAGAGCCTCTGTTAGACAGCAGCGAGTATTTGCAGAATTCTTTGCAGAAACAAAGGCAGTCCCTGTCCATGTGAACGTGGAGCCAAATAATTAGTAACTAGGAACTGTTCCAGGTTCTTTTTAATCTCGTTAGGAAAATTAAATATACAGTTTCCTGTATATTCATGGTCAGTCCCTCCCTAATGGTGTGCAGTGAGTGTGTTTTTACAGCATAAGTTAGGGTTTGGATTAATAGTCAGTTCTGAAAGCCTTGCAGATAAAATAACCATCTCCAGTGTAGCACCGCTTGTCTCAAGCCCTGTTAGGAGGCAGCAGCGTGGAAATCCCTGTGCCTCTTTCAAAGTTACTCTCAGCTTCCAAGTGAGCTGGAGCTGACAACTGCTGTGCCTGGGACAGAGGTAACGCACAGGTCAGTTCACTTCTCTCTTGGCTTCTCCTCAAGTGCACTTGGAGCAGGTTTGGTGACAAGTGCCCTTCACCCTGCCAAGCATTGCTCTGGGCTGTGTCCGTGCTGGGCTGCCTGAACAGCCCAGTGCTGGGAGATTCAATAGGACCTGCTAACAACTACTCTCATCTTCAAAGTGAGGCATTGCTTCATCCTCAGGATGCTGGGAAATAGCCAAACATGACTCCTGTTTTACAGGGGGGCTGGGAAAAGAGAAGCAGAGGAAATTAGAGGAAGGAAGTTGCGGTGAGGTGCCTATGGTAAAGTCACTGCAGCAGCAGAGCAGTAATTACTGGGTAGTCCCCTTCCCTAATGGGCATCATGGAAATTGGAATTTGCTATGTGTGTGCTTCTAGCAGGACAGCTGTCGCAGGAGGAAAATACACCTCTAAAGAGTAGCCAAAACATACTGAATGCCCTTTAATAGAACTCGAGCCATAATAATAAAGAGTTTGAATTCAACATAAGCTAGGAGAAAATGGGAAGCATTCTGGAGGAACTGTAAAGAAACAGAGGGTTTTTAAGCCTTTCATCTGACCTTTTGTCTCCTGATAGCTGCTTTCCCTCCAGGCTTTGAACACAGCCTGCCAGGGGTATGAATCTTGTGGTGCTACGAGAAGGAAAATTCTATGAATGTGTTGTTTTTTCTCTTCACTTTCCTCGAGCAGACCTCCCTCACAGAACGAGTCTTGTGGCTGAAACCGCCACCATTGAAATCCACCGAGAAGACCTGGAGGAGGAGCTGGGGATAAGGATCGTGGGGGGTAAAGACACCCCACTGGGGAACATTGTTGTTCAGGAAGTGCTGCGGGACTCTGTGATTGCTGCAGATGGGAGAATAGCACCTGGGGACCATATTCTGGAGGTAGGAAAAACCCCACTGGTAGTGCCATTGCTACTCCTGACTTGACATGAGGGCTGGGGGAGGAGAGCTGCCTGGAAAAACTGGGAAATTTCCACAGCTGAGGGTTTTAAAGCACTGATCAGACCTGTGTATCAGCAGCATTGTGTATCTGCTGGGGCTGAGGAGCAGACTTTTGTGGCTCCTTACAGGCACACTCATATTTCCCTTGCATATTTGATGGTCTAAATTTAGACCATTTTGGATAAAGTGGAAGATTTCTATCTGGTAATTTTCACGCAGTAGCTCCGTTTCTCTCCAAAGGGCGACGCTCTAGTCAGGAAGTCTCATAATTGCTTGTTTTCCCATGTTGCTTAAGCTGCATGTTCTCCATGGGCAGGTCCAAAGTGACCTTATGAGTGAAGTGAGCATTAGACATGTGATGTGAGCAATGCAGAGCACCAGCCCACAGTCAGGGGAGTTCCCAGGTTAGTCACCTGTGTGGCAGTGGGGGACCAAGGGGACACCAGCTTTGTGCAGCAGGGAGGGGACACCTCCAGCCCTGGCTGCCCAGGCATTTGACGGGCCACGAGGACCTCACTGTCCTGTGGGATCCTTCCTGATGCCTACACACGGTGGGACTCTTGGGGATGGTCCTGTGCAGGGCCAGGAGTTGGACTGGATAATCCTCGTGGGTCCCTTCCAGCTCAGGATATTCCATGACTGTGGTTCCATGAAGGAGTGGCAGCCCCACATGCACAAGTGGCTGATCCCATCTCTGACCTGGTTCCTTAGGGAGACCACTGGAGTAACTTCTCTGTTATCCAGTGGGATTGTACATGTCTCAGTCTTGGCTAGGTGTTAATAGGGCAGGTCCTCACACTTAGTCCCAAAAGACTGCAGAGAGTCTTATGTGACAACTGACAAAGTGAGAACTCTGAGTTACCTTGGTAACAGCGTCATTAGCCGGGTGATTCCAGAAGCTTGTGGACTGTGGACCACTCCTCAGCTTAAAAGGGAGGATAGGCAGCCTTCAATTTGAGCCTTTTCCAAGTCTGTACTGAAGGCTGGAAGTTAAGGGAAAGTTGCCAAGGAATGGAAGGAATGACTGAACACTTTGCAGTGTCAGGTTTGTTGGTATGTGAGGTGTCCTATCTCTCCCTGCCCTCAGTTAATCACCAGCAATTACAGTCTAACTTTATCTGCAGCTTTCTTCATTCTTTTTGAGAAAACTGCTCTCTGATGTGCCTCAGAAGCAGCTGCTGCAGTTAGAGCCTTGCACAGGGAGTTTGACATCCTGCTCCAGCTGGGTGATGTCCCACCCTGTGCACAGAGCCCAGATTCCATGGATCCTGATTAGAGCCTGTGCTGTGTTTGTCTCTCAGGTGAATGGTGTCAACATCAGCAGTGTGACTCACTGCCAGGCTGTCTCCTTCCTGCGCCACCCAGGCCCTGTTCTCCACCTCATGGTCCTGCAGGAAAAGGGCTTTTCCAACAAGACTGCACAGCAGGATTCCAGTTCTGCAAACCGGGAAGTGATCCACGTCACCTTGATCAAGAGAGACCGCTCCGAACCCCTGGGAATCAAACTGATCAGGAAGACTGACGAGGCTGGGATTTTTATTCTGGATCTCTTAGAGGGAGGTTTGGCAGCCAAAAATGGGAGGCTGAGTCGGAATGACAGAGTGCTGTCAATAAATGGGCAGGATCTGAGGCAAGGGACACCTGAGGCCGCAGCACAGATCATCCAGGTGAGCTCAGGTGTAAGATGTGGATGGGAATGCTCTGCAGCTCTTTGGCTGATGGCAAGGCTCCTGTTCTGACCCAAGGGCTGGCAGAACACACAGGAGCAACCTGCATTCTTTCAAATATCTCTTTGGGAAAGTGACTTCCCTGCAGATGTGTGGGATCACCACTTCCACATGAAGACAAACATGAAGAGTGTATCACTGTGAGTCACTCTGACAGCTCTGGGGCCAGGCAGTGGCTCACGTCTCAGTGGTTCATCCGAGGTGATTGGATCTCCTTGGTGCTGTTTGCAGCCTTTCCTGCAGAGGGAATGTTGTCTGCACTGTGTGGATTCATAGAGCAGGGATCAGGACAGCCCTTTGTGATTCAAACAGAGGGAAGGTGCTTGTTGGGAGCTGTGATGGGCTGGCAGCACAGAACAAAACCCTTCGGGCTGATTTGAAGCCCTTTCTTCCCATTTTCCCTGTATTTGGGAAGAGTCTAGAAAACAACGGGGGGCCCCTCAGACCGAAAACATTCCAAGATGCTAAATGGGTAGAGGAGGGGTGGTCTTCCCCTGTACAATTAGGAATTGCTGCTGTTGCAGCATGCCAAATGTTTTGGGGAAAGCATGGGCAAGGAATTTTGGTGAAAGGATTAAGGGTTGCTCGTGTGCAGCAGATATCACATAGATCAGTTTAAGTTCTTTATCTCCTGGGCAAGTACCTCCAGTCTGAGGTTTTATCTGAGGATCCTGACACAATACATCTCATCACACTGTTTACATCCCAAAAGGATGTGAGGTCAGTGCTGAGGGAGAACCAGTTCTCTTCCTGGCAATCAGAGGAGCACAGTGCATGGGAGAAAAGAAGGGAAAGGGAATAGTTCCACTACTGAGATCCCTTTTCATGTTAAATATGTGATTCCATTCTGTGGCCTCTTGGAACTTGTTTGCATCCCACAAGTGCTGCTGTATTTCTGTTGCAATGTGGACACACAATTCCCAGAAGAGGAACTCTGTCTCATCCCACTGGAGCCAGTAACCGAAGTCTCAGAACTGGCTTCATTAGGTTTGGGGATTGAATCCTTTTGAAGTAATATTTTTGTAAAACTGTGACAGTTTTACAAACGTTATCTGTTCTTCTGAGGGCTAACTCCAATTCTTGGTTAAATGTAACTTAAAAAGTCCCTCTTCCAAGGCCAGGGAATTCCCTGCTGCCTGCGTGCTGTGGCAGCAGGGAAATGGGGTCCTTCTGTGGCAAGAAGTGAAGCAGCAATTATATTTCTGTCATGCCCTGCAGGAAACACCCAAGGGAGCACATCCACCCTACCCCAGTGGAGTCCTTCCCAATAAGGGTTTGTCAAGTGATCTGAAAGAACACACCAAACCAGAAGAGCAGTAACAATAGTGGGGACTTCCCCTGTAGTTCTGCCAAGGCCAGACATACAGCTGGTTAAGTGTTTAATTGGCAGCAGACTCAGAGCAGAGGTCGTGTCTTTAGGTACTCTGGGGGAAAAATGGCTGGGAGATGTGGAACAATGGAGAGCACAGGCTGGGAGGGAAAGAGCTTGAAGAAGTTTCTTTACAATGAAAGGAAAGCCTCCAGTGCTTGTCACGACAATGGTGTGGCCCAGTCAGTGTTCCAGCTCTGCTCACCTTGGATCACAACACAATATGTCATTTTGGCTATTTGTACTCAAGTGGAGGAGTTAATCATCCCTTTCCACCTTCTCTTGCTTGGCATTTGTTGGAGAGGGGGGATGAGTGAAGCCTGCCTCTCCTCCTGTTCCTTCTGGCTAGTGTTTGCCAATCCTCTTCTCTTCTTCCAACAGCATTCCCTGGCTCTTCACAAAAGACTTTGCAGCATGTCAAGGAGCTGTTCCAGACTCTGTGGGGATCAATGCCAACCCTTCTCTTTCCCCAGGAGAATGACAGGGGCTGTCCCTAACTGCTCATTTATTTTTCTCTCTGTTTTATTTACACTCTTGGTTTCTCCTGGCAGACCACTGAATCCAGAGTGAACTTTGTGATCCTGAGGCAGCCTGGGGTGCAGCTGCCAGAGCCAGCAGAGGATGGCAGCTCCTCCAACAGCAGCAGCAGCAGCAGCAGTGGGGGCAGCCCTGTCCACCACCGGAAGCGGCTGGACCAGAACCACTACAGACGGAAATCCACCTACCAGAAGGTCAGGCTGGCAAAGGAGGGCAGAAGGGCTGCTTGTTCCTGGCCCAGCAGAGGGGCTGTGTTTGCTCTGCAGTGCTGACTTATCCTGTAAGGCTGAGCAGCAGCTCCATTGCTACTTGACCTGTTGAAAAGCAGCAGGTTTGTGGCTTTTGGTATTGGAGAACCAGTTTGTCATCTGCTGGGAAACATCATTTTAAGGGAAAAAGGTGTCAAAATTTCTTCAAGCGTCTCTCATGTGGATGCAGAACTGGTGTTTAATCCTCTCTTGTCTGGAAAGGGCAATGAGGAATTTACCATTGATGTGTTGCTCAAGACTTGCTTCTCCACACCCTCCAAGCCCCACATGTTCGGGGTGTTGCACTGACCCAGGTGATGTGGGGCCAGAGGCCTTTATGGTGCAGGAGCAGAATCCCAGAGGACACTGGTGCTCTGGGGCTGCAGTGTGTGTTTGTGCAACACAGAAGGCACCATGAGCCAGAGGAGAATCACCAGCCTAGTGTACCAGGAGAGAGTTACTCTGTGTTTAGAACTTCCAGTTGGGTGAGAAAACTTGCTGCATGTGCTTAGGCTTGTGTGTTTGAGTGTCCCTGAGTCCCGTAAGTAGCTGTCATACAGGGAGTGTGGTTCCTTGATTTAATCCTGCAGGAACATTTCCATACTGTTTGTACAGCCTGTGCTCTAATGTGTGCTCTCACTGCAACCTCAACACTTAGTCAGAGCTTGATTGCTTGATAGGAATGGCCTTGAAATGAGTTCAAAGCTTTTCCTCAGTGTAAAATTATCTTCCTCAGTGAGCATCTCCACAGCAAAATGGATGTGGGAACACCAGGACAGCACTGCCCTGGTCCTGCTGGCTCACCAGGGAAACACTACTCTGCATTTCCACCCAGAGCAAAGACATGGGGAGCTGACTTTGCCACCCAGCAACACTGCTGGAATGTTCTGGATAACAGATAAATGTTCTGCGGTTATCTCCCAGGTCTGGGTTCTTGTGTTGATTACATTACTGAAGCTGCATTTTGTGCTGTCATTCCTTTGTAGGATTTACCTCAGGGATATGCAAGTCATGAAAAGACAGTTGCAATCAAAAAGGAACCAAAGGAATCTTTAGGAATAACAATTGGAGGTGGAAGGGATAACAAAAACAAGCTCCCTATTTATGTAACGAGTGTGCAGCCCATCGGGTGCCTCTTCAGGGATGGCAGAATCAAGAGAGGTAAGGAGGCTCTGGGACCCTTTATCCTTTTGGAAATGGGGGTTTTTTTCAGTGAAAGTTGGACTTGGACACCAAAGTGAGGCTGGAAACAGGATTCCACATGACACCTTGAGGCAGAAACGGGCTTCAAAGCAGAAGGTCTATAATAGTCCCTTTTTATTTCATCAACAGGAGATGTACTTTTGAGCATCAATGGCATTGATTTGACTCATCTGAACTATTATGAAGCTGTGGCAGCACTGAAATCTAACGCTGCTTCCCACTCAGTCACACTGAAAGCCTTGGAAATCCTTTCCCTCAACTCGCCAGAGGCACCCCTGGACGTCAGGGAGCAGGGATTCAGCTGGTCCCCCCTCTGGATCACATGGCTGGGACTGCCCAGGTATGTGTGTTCAGTGGCTGTGCAGAGCAGGTAATCACAGGCCTGACTTTCACTCAAACACTGGGAATTAATTGCTTTGTTGACTACCTTGGAAGCATTGCTGGCATTCCCATTTAGCTGTGAGGCAGTGGGAAGCCTTGTTTGCCAATGAGATCACAGTGTAATGAACGCATAAGAAACTTCCACGGCTTTTATGGTGTGACCCATCATTGCCCCACTCCTGTGGGACAGTAACTGTGTGGTAGAAGCTCCTGAACCCCCTTTTTTCAAAGAGAAATAGTCAATGTTTGATCTGGCCCCTGTTCAGGTATTAACTGAATTCCCCTTCTAGATCTCCTCACACAAGCCAGACCCCAGAGCTGTTTGGTAGTTTCTAATCTGCTCATCTCACTTAGGGGCAGACATTCTTTCAGTCTGTTCTTCTTGGCTGTTGTAATTGTGTCATCTTTAGCATGAAGCAGAAATGATTCTGAATAGCTGAGTTTTCCTGCTGCAAGGCTTTGAGCATAGATTGAGCACAGCTTTTAGCAGCATCACGGGATGTTCCAGGTGACAGCACTAAGACTTCCTGGAAAGGTGAAAGTCTGGTTTGCTCACTTGTGCAGTTGCACCAAAATCAACTGAGCTGCGAAGGCAGAGCCTGTTGTCATCCCAGTGACTAGAGGAGGATTGTGCAGGAGATGCACATGGAAGAGTAAAGCCAAACCCTTCTGTGGGAAGCCTGGATTATTTACAGCCTTGTTTCTTGAGGCACCTGAAAGAAGAAACACTTGACAAAGGCTCTGTTGTGTTACCCCTGAGTTACTTAGCAGCCTGTAAATGCTGAACAAACCAGCCCAAGGAAGGGCTTTTGTGTCTGGAGTGACTGTAACTTGGCCTGTGCTCAGCACTCTCCTTCCATTCCCTCTGCTTTCCCAGGAATCCCTGTCTGTGCTGGGCAGGTCTAGTGGGAAGCAGCCCTGAACTGAGCCCAAACTGAAGCACAAACCCTCAGATGCTGCCTGTGTGTGTTCCTCAGGGGTGCTCCTGCAGCACTAGAGCAAGACAGAACCTGGCTGTACTTCTTCCTTTCTTCCTTTTTCCCAGTTTCTTTGGTTGTGGGTGACCTGCAGCTTCACCACACCCTGTTCTGCTCCAGGGACTGGAGTCCCTCTCTGCTTGTGGATCACCTGCCCTCATTTCAGGAGTCTCCTGGCATTCCCTGTCATTTAATACATTGCTTGATATTCTTTGCTGCTGGTGTTAACGTTGCCCCCCTTTCTTTGACTGTGACTGGACCTGGAGCAGGATTTCAGGTGCCCTTTCTGCTCTTCTCTTCCTTTTGCTCCAGCCCCTGTCCTTGTGTACAGTTCTGATCATGAGGGTTTTCAGAAGGCACCTGGTGAGGTCATTTCATTTCAAGAACTCACCAAATCTTCTTCCTTGTTTCCAACAATAAAAATTCCTGTGCTTCCTCACTCCTTTTCCCATGTGCTCGCAGTCAGACCTGGTAGGAACTGGCTGGTGAACCACAGACACCGCTGTTGGTCCCCTGGCAATGCTACCTGGGGTTTCAGGTTTCAGGGAGGTGCAGCTGAAATGAGGATCCCTCCAGTGTCCCCCTGCAGTGTTTGGGGTCACCCCCCCGAGCTGGGTTTCCTTGGGACAGGACTGACCCTGCAGTGCTGCAGAGGAGCCCATTGCACAGACCCCACGTGTGCCACCCTGACCCTGCACTGCAGGAATCCCCTGCAGTGTGCCCCAACTGCCCCTGTGTCCTCAGCAGTGGCACCTGTTCCTTTGGGCTGCCCTGCTGAAGGGCCTCAGTGTGCCAGAACCTTCTGCAGTGCAGTGGGAGAGTTTAATGCTTATTGCATGTGCAATTTTGGGTTTGTTCAGCTTTTATTTTTTCAGTTATTCCTCTGATCCAGCAGAAATATCCCTTTGTTTCTAAAGGAATGTATTTCTTTCTAGTTTGAACCCAAACTAGGGAAGTATATCTGGTTGTTGCAGCGCTTGAGCCCACAGTGCTTAACTCAGGCTTTGATTCTTGATCTGTGGTCCCTGTTTCTGCCAAAAGCTGCCACCTGGGCACTCCTGGGGATGTGCTGTGACAGTGGAGCCCCTGCAGCCTGGCCTGGGTTCTGTGCCAGGCACTGCTGTGGGTTTTAGGAGAGAGAGAGAGGACAGCCCTGGTCCTGTGCCCTCTTTGGGACCCTGGGGAGGAGCAACTCCTTGGCTGTGCTGACCCAGGGGCTGGCATTTCTTGTCTTGTAATGCAAACCTGCTGTCCTCATAAACTCACTGCCCTCCATTCTTTGCGTTAACTGGTGGCAGTTTACTACCAGTGGTTTACTACCATTTATTGCTGCTGCTTGTTCGTCACAGATAGAGCATAGAAACTTTGATTTCTTGATGGTATTATGTTAAATCAATACCAGCCATAGGCAGTACAAAATACCATCTCAAATGCTGGTTTGGAGGGGGTCTGTGTCCTAAACACTGCACCCTAAAGGTACCAGAAATACCAAGGTCACAGACTGATGTATCTTTTCTCTGTAAAACCTTTGCTTCTTGAAAACAGTAACTGTGCACAATATGGCTTATGGGTAACTCCTGGGGGTGGAAAAGCAGTTTTCCTCCTGCCTTCTTCCCTGGTTTGTCCAAGACAGGGACACAAAGTTCGAGCTCTTCCCACACCACTGTGGTGCTCCTGCGTGGGCCCTGCTGGAGCTGCACACTCCAAACTCCCAAAGGGCTGAGGAAGTGCCAGCTCAGCATCGGGCTTGGCACTGTAAAACCGGCACCTCCACCTTCCCTAAAGTCCTCAATTCTTTTCCCACAGTCATTTTACATAATACTAAATTAATGTTTCCCTTCCTAAAACCTCTTTTTTTGTACTGAAAACTGATTTCTAGCAAACTGCCTTTATGTCTGATGCTTTGATTTCCATTCTGTGCACTTGCCCCTCTTGCTCTCAGGGCTGTTTATTTGCACTGCCCCAGATGTGTCTCAGAGCTGTTTTTGCACTTGTGTGGTACCTGTGGAAGGAATCCACGGAGGAATCAGTAAGCTGGAGCTGGATTATGTGTATTTATGTGTGAAAAACTCCTACCAAAGTAAACAGTTTGAAGTAGATAATTGGATCTTTCTCCTGGTGAGAAGTGAACTGAGAAGGCTTTTGAAATCTGAAACTCCTCTGCAAACGGCTCCAGCGAAGCCCTCGAGGCAAAAACGTTTATTAGGAAAAGCTTAGCTGCTGGAACAGCTCAGGGGTGAGGAACAGCAGTTTCACACCCAGCCCTGAGTGGCAGCCAGGGCACACGGGACGCTTCTGCCACCCCCCCCTGCCTGGCCAAGGCTTTGTGTCACTGTGCCACCTGGGCAGCAAGTGCTGCTGAGCACTTCACATCGCATTCCCAGGCTCCCTGAGGAGACAAACCTTCATGGCCAGCAGCCAAAAACGGGCCTGGCAGCTCTCAGCTTACAGCCACCCTGCATCCTCAGGACAGGCCACGCTCCGAACTGGCAGGCAGAGGAAAGGCAGCTCTGCCTCCCGTGTTTGCCCTCTCCCAGGGCTGGACAGCTGCTCAGTGCCTGCTCTGTGCTTTCCTGCACTCTGCCTGCCCTTACAGCTGGGACAGCAAGCCCTGCTCTCAGGAATTGTGTGGCTGTAGCTGCTGCTCACCGTTAGTGTGAGTTTGTCACTGGGCCATGTGTTCCTTGGGAGAATTCCTGAAGGTATTTCAGGTCACAGACCCCTCCAGAGAATGGGAATTTCCTGTTAACTCTTTGACAACACTGAGAAAAGAGTCCAAAGGTCTGGCATGGTCAGATTTTAGAATTAGCCCTGCAAAGGGGTGTCTCAAATCCTGGAAAAAAATGAGGCTGTGACATAGCTGGATCCATGTGCTTTCCCTGAGGGGAATCAGAAGCTTCCGGTCAGGCAGTTTTCCTTCAAAGGCTCTCACCAGCTCTCTCTGTTTCTGCCACAGCTACCTGCACTTCTGCCAGGACATTGTCCTGAGTAAAGGGAACCTGGAGAGCTGGGGCTTCAGCATCGTTGGGGGCTTTGAGGAGAGCAAAGGAAACCAGCCCTTCTTCATCAAAACCATCGTGCCCGGCACTCCTGCCTTCCGAGACAGGAAGCTCAAGTAGGTGTGAACTACCCGGGTGGCTGGGGGGCATCACAAACAGTCCCGGGGTTTTCCCTTTGCCCCTTGAGACCAGCCCAGCTAAAAGTTAATGACTGTAATTCCTACACACTCAACTGCACAGTTAATGCTGATGCCAAACATGTAACAAACCAAGTCCTGTATTAAGGAGTGTTTTGGTTTCTCCATAAAGGTGCAATGAAAAGGAATTAACAGTTAGGTTTTAAAGGGCTGTAAAGGTCTTAATTGAGTAATTAGGGAAAAGTAGAAAGGGGATGTTTGAGATGAATCTTGGAGGTTCTAGAATATAATATCTCTTGGGTAAGCAGAAGTATCCCAATAGAAGCAACAAAAGGAAACTTAAATGGAGCTTTGCTGAGCTGTTTGTGATTGAGAAATCCCCGAGGGGAGGAGTGGAGCTGGAGGAGCCCCAGTGCTATCCTTGGGAAGCAGGAACTGGCTTCCCACAGGCTGCAAGTGCAGGACTGTGAAGGACAGAGGCTGGTCTTAGCAGGGGCTGTGGTTTGGGTGGAGGGAGCCAGGCTTTGTTCTCCTCAGAGCTGGGAGAGGCCAGAGCTGTGGTGGGAGGACTGGGCTCAGTGGGAGTGGGAGGACAGGACAGGGATGTGTCTCCCCATCAGAGCCAGGGTGAGGTTCCAGCACCTCCCAGCCCTCTAGAGGTGCTGCTGTGCCAGAGGGGCAGATCCCACAGGACCCTCAGCCCCTGCTGTCCTGAGCTGCAGGGTGACAGTAGAGCTCCAGCCTGCAGAGCACCTCCCCTGGGGGACTGTGCCTGACCTGCAGCACTGACCTGGGTCAGGAGTGTGGGACAGCACAAATCTGCCCTTGCAGCTTCTCCCTCTGCTGTCCCTGCCCTGGTCGTGCTCCTGGGGCCATTCCCTCTGCCACCAGCAGTGTCCTCCCTTTCTCTTCCCTCGGACTCACAAGGGAACAAGCTGCTCCCAGGAGCAGTTGGTGACATTGGCTCAGGGTGGGTGATCTGACCCTGGGGGCTGCAATTCCGGGTTCCCTCAGCCTGCCCAGTGTGTCCTGTGCTCCCAGGTGTGGAGACGAGATCGTGGCCGTGAATGGAGTCCCGGCCATCGGAATGAGCAACGCAGAGCTGATCCCGATGCTGAAGGAGCAGCGCAACAAAGTCACCCTGACGGTGGTGTCCTGGCCAGGGAGCCTCGTGTGACAGCTCACACCATCCAGCGCTGCCTGCGGGATCAGGGACCAGCTGCCACCACGGGGGACACATGGACCCGGGGCCTGCTCCACTCCTGCTCCTGGGGCAGTGCCAGGGAGGACTCTTTGCTTCCTTCCTGTGGAAAACATTTTCCTGTGCCAAGGTTGTCACCAAATCTGGCAGCTGAACTCCGAGGAACAGTTAATCCAACAGTTGTGGCTTCCCAGGCTCATTAAAACTCCTTAGGCTGCTGTTGCAGAGGAAGCTCTTCCCAGCGTTTCTCACAACCTGCCTTGGAGGCTGGTCAGGCACTTCTCTTGATTTTAGGGCTCAGCTTTCCTTTTCCTATTTTGATCAGGTTAAACCAATGGCTCTTAGGAGCTGCTAATAAATCATTCCGTAGGGATAGGGACCCACTCTTGATATTTTCAGGTTTCAGTAACCCAAGGAATGTGTTAATACATTGAAAAAACCAATGGTAACTCAGAGCTGGCACCTGAAGAGCTGCTGGGGCAGGATGGTGGGGCTGTGTTGACCCGTACGAAGGTCCTGTCATAAATCCTGGTTTAGGATCCTGCCAACTCCACTGATTTATTGCAAATGGACAATTTAAATAGCTTAAAGAACTCCTGTCAAAGGGAGCAGCAGAAGTGGTTTCACTGACATGTGATGTTGCAGAGTGTGACTTTAGCAGAGGGCGAGGGCAAGGCTCACAGAGAAGCTTCCCTGGTTTTATGACTTGATAAAGCAGCTTTTCCCACAGAAGGCAGGTGATTCAGTAAACAGGCTGTAACCAGCACCCTGTGTCCCACATGCTGTCTGGGATTCTCTCAGCTGCCCGGCTTTCCCTTATCAATCCCAGTGCCCAAGGCGGGGTTGGGGCAGGGGGAGGAGCCCCTGCATGGTCAGGCAGAGCAGATTTCCTCCTGCAGTTCTGTTCACATCCCGCTCACGGCTGGAGCAAAATACCAACTCACTGGACCAGGGAGGCTCCAAGGGCCATTGCTCCTTGGCCACTTTGTGCCCAGGGCAGCAGGAAGTCCCTCTAGGACAGTGCCCGGCCTGGCTTCAGTTCACACCCTCTGCACAGGGAAAATGTACCTGCAGGGCTGGAGCTGGGCCAGGGGGGTTGTCCTGACAGCCTGCCACGTTCCTCCTTTCAAGCTCCACCTGAAGCAACTCATCCTCTTCCAGCAGGTCCTTAGTGAGCAGGAGCAGTGACAGGTCCTTCTCAAACCGGGCTGCACTGAGAGGTCTCCCCTCTCCTGCTGCCTCTGCTGCACCTTTTACAGGACCAGCTTTGTACGAATCAAGAGTCCCCTCTGGCGAAATGCTGAACTCCCTGCAGTGCCCCTGCAGGTGGAGCCCGTCCCTGGCTGAGCGAGGCTGCCCCTGGGGCTGCTGCAGAGCTGGCCCTGGCCCCTGCACACACAGGGCCCCCACTGCCTGCGCTGGAGCTCCAGGCAGGCACAGCAGGGCTGTTTCCAGAGCCAGCACACAGCAACAGTTCGGGATCCAGCCCCACAACAGCCTCCCTCTGCCTGACAAACAGCCCTGGGACGCTGACAGCACAGTCGTGGTTCCCTGTTGTTTCTCCTGAATGCTGAGAGCAAAATCATTCACACAGGAAAACTCCTCCTCGACCTTTGCTCCGACACAAAGGAACACAAAAACCTGAAGCAATGTTTTGTCTCTTTCCAATCAATGTGCAGAACCTGTGCCTGGGGTGGAACAGTAAATATTGGTGTACAGAGAGGGCCATTCCTCCTGCCTGCACCACGTGCCAGTGGCTGATGGGCAGGAGGAAGAGCTGCTGGGCAATGGGAGGGAGCAGGAGCTGCAGAAGGATTTTACTGTTACTCCACCTCCTTCCAAGGTGCCTTCAACTTCACCAAAATGTCCTCATAATTTAAATGTTGTTTCAAAAATCAGCTTGTTAATAGATGTTGAATTTGTTTTGATGCCTTTATAAATTATTGTAATATTGCTGAAAAATATGTGTCATAGGTGTGGTTTTCACTTTTCTTTCCAGTGTATCAGTTAATGCCCCCTGAATAGGTGACCTCAACAAGACACTGCTCCAGGAAGCTGGCTCTGGGCAGCAGGAAACAGCCCCCAGGAAAGGAGCTGGACTATCCTGAAATACCCTGGGGCTGGGAAAACAACCCTGACCAACAGTAGCCCCACATCCAACAACAGCAAACCTGCAGCAGCTTCCTGGTGCAAGCAAAGATCGTTTCCCTGGTATGAAGGGCAAGCATTTGATCTCTATTTATTTAATTAAAAGAGAACAATAAAACCTTAACTTCCTAGCTGCCCCTGGCACCATCACCGGGCTCCCAGGAGTGCAGGACCCAGGTCCAGCTCCTTCAGTAGCTCAGGAGGAAGCTCCCCCTGCTCCATCCCTGCAGGATTCCCCATCTCCCTGGTGCAGAGGGAAGCAGAGGGATGTGACCACCAGGAATTCAGTCTGTTTACAGCAGGCTTCTGTCACCTCCACAGGCTGTGGAACAGCTCTGCCCACCCCCGGAGAGGCCCCAGGACACCTGAGCCTGCAGCCATGGCAAACATGGCCCTGGCCAGGGCCACACCCCACTGCCCTTGGCAGGACACGCTGTGCCAGCCCCTCTCTGACCCAGGGTGGGCTGGGGCCACTGCCCGACCTCCTCTGGCACTGCTGCCCTGCAAGTTCAGAGTTCAGTGCCGGAAAAAAACAACCCCATTTCACAATTCCCAAATCTGGGCTCTCTGTGGAGCCCAGGGAGGGCACAGACCAGGCGCTCCTGAGTCCTCACCAGGCTGGGTGTGGTTTCTCCCTGCCCAGGCCCCACCAGTGCCATCCTGCTGACAAGGTGGTGAGGGCTCAGAGGCCTTTTCCAACCCCAGTGATTCCGGGATCCTGTAACTGCATAGAAGCCAGTTCCCCCCAAGCTCCTGAACGCTCCTGGGCACTCTCAGCTGAACTCCAGGAGCATTGCCCCTGGTCCCCCCCCAGTGCCAGGAGATGAGATTCCCTGGCTGGGGTTACCCCTGCCCATCCTCTGCTGCCCCTCAGAGACATCGCGTTCCCAAACCCTGGGGTCTGCTGTGGCTGCAGAGGGAGGAACAGCTCCAGCCCCATTCCAGGCCCTGCCCCTCATCTGGGTCAGGGCACACACATTTCCTGTGACCTCAAAGCACATGAAAAACCGCCATAAAAACCAAAACCCAAGACAGCCCCCAGTTCTTCCCCCTCTCCCCCAGGCTCTGCAGTTAAGGACTCATCCCAGTGTCACCCATTCCCAGAGGGCTCTCCTGGCTCAGGTCTCAGCCCCGACACTTCACAGCACACTCAGACTTGCAAGTTTACAATACCAAAATATACAGAACATTTCAGAACCATATTATTTTAGGACAAATATTTAAGACAGTTTTAAATAACAAGTCAAAGAAAAATGAGACACTCGTGGACTCACACAAACTGAAGGGTGGGATCCTAAGGACCAAAACCCTTAAAATTATCTCCCCTGTTCTCCCCACCCAGAAACATCTCCTTTGCCCCTCTCCCCAACCAATACTAAGTCCAAAGAAACTTTGGAATTCGACTAAATTTATTTTGGGATCTAGGGGAAGGAATTCATCGGACAGGAGTGTCGGTGATAACCAAATAGAAACGCCAACCCCACGAGGGCAAAATGCTGGGACTTGGTGCTCTCTACTGCCCTGGGTTATTCAGCTCAACTCAGGAAAGAAAAAGGAAACAAAACAGGCAAGTCAAAAGTAATTAAACTCTTACTACAGGTCTTCATCGATTACACCACTCAGAGGTGTAACATGACAGAGCTACCTTTGCAATGGGTAACAAAGTGAGTTTTGGGGTCTCTGCCCACGCTGGGTGAGTGTCAGGCGGAGCAGACCCTGTGCCCAGAAGGCAGAGCAGACCCTGCAGCTCCTCAGCCATGGAGAAACCAGAGGCTCTTTCTGTAGCTATAAAGGAATTTATCTGGGATGAGACTTCACTACCACGTCAGACTCTAGGCTGGCTCTCGGGGTCTAAGTCACACTGTTCTTTGGACAATAAATTTCAAGTTGCACTTACTGTCCTATTGAAAAAGGAATGATGATGACAAAAAAGAACCAAAAGCTATTACCTAATTGTGTTAGTTTCAGCTGAAGCCATCTTCCATCAGAAACCATAGGATCTGATACACCAAAGTCCTCCCTAGGGATGTGTATGAGTAGAGTAGCTCAGTGCTTTGTAACTAGTACTGCTGTATTGTCTTGTATCAAAAACAAAAAACAACAAAAAAGGAAGTTTAAGGGCACGTGCAGCCTCAGCTCCCCGAGCCCTGTGCCGTGTCAGGGCTCCCAGTCGGCCTCTTCCCTTAGAAAAAGTAAAAAATAATAAAAAAAAATCACCCCCCACCCCAAACATCAGCAGTGCCAGGCTGGGGGCCCAGGAGTGGCTCCTCCCGAGGGCTGAGGGGGCCTGCTCACTCCTTGGTGTCCTGCTCCTCTCCCTCCTGGGCCCCGTCCTCGCTGGCCTCCTTCTCCTCTTTGCTCCGTTTGTTCTTTTTGTGCTTGTGGCGCCGGTGACTCTCCCCCTCCTCGCTCTCGTGCTGCTTCCTGTGGGGAACAGAGGGGACAAGTGACACCTGTGCCTGTGCCAGCACAGCTCTGCCACACGAGGGACCTGCACGGACAGGGATACACCAGCAGGGCCTCCCCGGCTTTGTTTGGGATGAGCTGATCCCGCAGGTTGTGCCAACACCACACGTGGCAGCGGCACAGCCCGGCAGGCACAGCCACTGCGGCTCTGTGGAACATCCACGTCCCTCCACTCCACGGGAGCTCCAGCAATGCTGGCACAGCACGGAGCTGCTGAGAGGAGGGAGAGCCCTAAGTCCAGAGGGGTTTGGAACCTTCACTCCTCTGAACACCTAGGGGAAATCCTGGGACTTGAGGCAAGAAAGGGGTCAATGGAGCGAGGGAAATGTGGATTTCCCAATGGGAGGCAGATCCTCTTTCTGCTTCTGCTTACTCACACATGACCTGGCTCTTCACTGGCTCCATGCTCCACAACTCCTCTATCTCCTCACCCGTTTTCCTGATGCAGGTGGAAAGCTGGGATTGTTGGCACAGGATCTCTGTGATGTGGGAGGAATCCCAGGCAGCAGGGGCTCGGACTGGGCCCTGGGCACAGTTCTGCCTCCCACCAGGGGAAGTGGGAAGGTGGGAGCTCTGCTCTGGTCCCTCCTGGGAGGAGATTTTCTGCTGCTTCTCCAACACACAATTATTTCTCCTCACAGGCTGCAAACCAGGCGAGCTCTTGAGAGCTGAGCATGGGGTGAAGGTGGCAGAGGTAAAACACAGCACAGAGCACAGGAAAATGCAGATGAACATCCCAGCACAGGCACAGCTCCACGAGTGGGGACAGTGTCAGGTTAGAGACAAATCCTGACATGGCTGGAACATCGGTTTGGCAGCACAGACACCAAACTGGCTGAATCTGGCTGAAAAGCTCCTGGCCTCGAGTAACTTTCTGACTAGTTTAATGAATGGTTTCATAGTCATTAAAGGGGAAAAAATCAACACCTTCAGCCACCCCGTGGACAATGTGTCAGTGGGTTGTGCTGGGACAATGGGACTGGCCTTTAATACTGGAACCAGCATCGGTGATTTCCTGCAGACTGGGCACTTTGCAGGGAGCTGGAAACTGCAACCAGAGCCTTTCATGTGCCTGCAGATGCCTCACCAGGCACAGAGCTCCGTGTGCCTCAAGCAGGGACTCTGACACGCACCACAAGTGGCCTTAAACACAGTATTGCCCCTGTTTCTTTAGCTCACAAACACTGCTCATCTCACTGCTTTGAGTCAGAGGGAGCATCTGTGTGTGATTTAGGGAGCAGAGGAAAAGTCTCCCGGTTCCCACTTTGTGCCCCAGCACATATGTGCACATGGAGCTCTCAAGCAGATCTGCCCCTGCTTGGGTGAATTTTACCCTGTTCACAGAATCCCAGAATGGTTTGGGTTGGAAGGGACCTTTAAGATTATCAAATTCCAAACCCCCTGCCTTGGGCAGGGATTCCTACAGCGAGGTATCTACTACAAGGTTTCAATTCTGAGTGGAGGAAGCTGAGAAATATCCCCTAAAGGCACTGGCTTGTTCATCTGGTACCAGCCCAGCTTCCATTTGTTCTGTATTCAGAACAAATTCAGGTGGTCCTGGCCTTTCTTCCCAACACTTTGTTTCCACCCCTTCAGCCATCAGTCCTTCCCTGATAACTTCCTCATCTCCTTAAGGATGAGAACAGCCTTTTACTTCCCTCACTGTGCAGGAATTTCTGTGATACCAATTTCAAAATAAAGGTCATCACCTACAGAGCTGACCCAAATTTCATCTAAAAGAAGGAAGTAAGTTGAAGCACCAAGCAAAAGGAGCAAGAACAAGTCTGCTCAATCCGTTACCAGGATGTGAAGTGACACAGGATCTGAGCAGAGAACTTGCCTCAGCCCAGGGAGCAGAGCTGCTGCTAGAACAGTGCTCTCCCAGGAAGATCATCTGTTGCAAATACATTTTCTCCAGAAAAACTGGGATTTCAGGACATCTGGCTGTGCCTCAGCAGTGTCTCACCTTTGTGCAGCCCATCACCAGCCTCGCTGTCAGGAGAGCTCTGATCACACATTTCAGATTGCAGAGAGCTCTGCCCTTGTGCACAAGAGCAACAGGACCCACAGCACAGGTCACCCCTCCTCCACTCCTCAGTGCTGCCCCTCTTGAGAACTCACAAGCACTGAGGGCTCCTCTCCTGTTACAGATGTTTCCTCCTCCCGAAGGCTCTTGCCGTCACCTGGGGCATCACCTCTGAGGACATCAGCAGCTCACAGGATGAGCCAGGGCGACACTTCACCCCGAGAACATCAAGCTCCTTGTCTACAGCCAGGAGCGTTCCCATCCCATCCCATCCCAGCCCTCACCGCCGGGAGGACTTGTGCTTGGAGCTCTCCTCCTTGTCGCGGTGCCGGCGCTCGCGGTGCCGGTCCTCTCGTTCCCGGCTGCGGTCGCGGCTGCGCCGATAGTCGCGCTCGAAGTCGTAGCTGCGCTCCCGGCTGTAGTAGCGGTACCGCTCGTCGTCACTGGGGGGAGAGAGCACAAGTGAGGCACAGGAACACGCCCCTCGGACCGCACTGTGACCCTCCTCACCGATATCTGGCACCTCGCACTCTACCCACAGCAACTGGGGGTGCTCCTGAAAAAACCTGCAACAGGAAAACAACACAAACAGGCTCCTCTTACCACTCTGCTTCCCCTGCTGCTGGGTTTTCCCTCACCACACCAACACCCCAGAAAATCTGGAACTCTTTTCTCTGAGTAGGACTAACGGGCTGTTTTCTTCTGTGAGCAGAGCTGAGGTGGTTCTTCTGCCTACAAAGCATCTCATTCCATCCCCATACAGGAGCAGGCACGAGTTACCCCAAAATGAGACACATCCCCCATCCCCTTCCCTCTACACCTCACAGTCCATGTGCAGTTTCTGAAAGCCAAAATATGAAGGGTTAACAAGTCCCTCTGTGAGAAACAACATTCAGACTCTGACAGAAAGGAAGTCCAAACGTTGTCCTGATGCTCCTGGGAATGAGCTGGACAAATAAACTGATGATCTGGGAGTGCTCCCAAGGAGCACACCGAGCACTGCCACTCATCCTGCTTTGACAGGCACGATCTCAGCTCCAGAGTGCTCCACATCACCCAGAAATGCCAACAATGTGCCCAGGAGTGCTGATCCCAAGCCTTGGCTGCCCAAGGACCTGCTCAGGGAGTGGGGGACTCTGAGTTCTTCCCAGTTTGGCAAATTTGCCATCTGTTGTGTTCCTGCCCCTCCCACCCACAGTGACCACAAGCTCATAAGTTCCAAAAAAAAAAAAAGGGAAAGTAAAAGAAAAAAGCTCAGGAACAAGTTGCCCTGTTTGCTCCTTCCCCAGGCTGGGAAAGGTCCCCAGCAGGAAGCACCCCATGTCAGGAATGCACATTCTGATCATGTTTTGAATGATTACTGGCATTTCTGGGCCTGCAGAGCACTGGCACTGCTGGTGACTGAACACCCAAGTGATGGGTTTGGTTTAGGAGTCCGTGTTGCCCAGCCTCCAGCTCAGCTCTCCAGGTCAGGGAGGCTCCAAGCCTCCTCTCCTTCCCCCAGTGCTCCCAGCACTGCTGCCACCCGAGGGCACAGCAGTTCCCACCAAGGTGGTCTCTCCCGGCTGCTCCCAGGCAGTGGCACTCCCTGCCCCAAAGCCTCTCCAGGAGAGCAGAGCGGGACAGGGTGTCTGTCCTTTGATCTGCCAGTGACATTTAGAGGACAAGAAGCAGCAGCTCCTGCGCTTCACAGGGAGCTGTGAAAGGCCAGGTTAACACAGAGGGGCTGTTTCATTTACTGGCCTGGTGGGAGGGCAAGAAGAACTGGTTCTGCTGGATTTAAACAAAGAACCCCAACTCCAGACACAGGAAATCAGCCAGTGACACCAGCTCCTGGTCTGTCCTCGAGTCATTGATCCAAAGTATCCCTTCCCCAGACATTTCAGAAAATTCCACTGGTACCATCCACAATCCCACCCTGTGGCAAACCCCCTGTGGGGCTGTGGGGCAGGGCCAGCCTCCCCACGTGAGCAGGATGAGCAGCAGCACTCACTTGTTGTATTCACTGGTGGTGGGGGTGCGGTCCCGGTCCCGGTCTCGCTCCCTCTCCCGTTCCCGCTCCCGTTCCCGCTCCCTCTCCCGCCTGGAGCCCGAGTACTCCCAGTGGCTGCTGCTGGAGCTGCTCGTGCCCTTGTCCACCGTGGTCACCCAGGGAGTGTGGGATGTGGAGATGGGTGGGTAGCTGATGAAACCTGAATCTGCAGGAGAGCAGAAGCCTTGCTCATCTGAAGCAGCCACAGCATCCCCCCTGTCCCTCCCCTTCCAAAGATCCCCTCTGGCAGTACAGCTAGATCCAAGGACACAATGGTCTCTCCTGTCCTTTCCCTTTCCCTTCCAGCAGTTTGCTAAGAGCAGAACACCTTTTCCCCGAGGCAGACACAGCAAGAGCAGGTAATCACAGGCAGTGCTGCACAACCTCTGCTAGCCCTGGGCTCTTGGCCTCCTGTCTCACCTCTCACCAGGGACCTTCTGGTCTAAGGTGGTACCTGGGGAGGGCCAGGGCCACCAGCTGTGAATGAAGGATGTCACCTGATGGGCCCAGAGCCAGGGGCTGGGCTGCTCAGCTGGGCCAGTAAGGGGGTATCCCGAAGCAGTGCCAGCTGCTGAGCAGCAGCACACCCAGAGCTCCGGAAGGACTGGCACTGCTCCAACCCCTCCTGCAGGGACACACTCTGGAGCTTCCACCTGCTCAGCACGGCAAGGAGAGGCCGCTCCGAGTGCTGGTCACTATGGACTGGGAGAGAACAGGGCACTGCTGCCAGGGCTGCCCCAGGGAGGGATCCTGCTGAATTCCTGGCACTGCCTCTGCCACTACAAAACCAAAGGAGATGGTGCCTGTAGGCAAGGCAGAGGGGGAAGTGGGCGAGGAGGGATTCAAAAGCTCAGGGAGGAGATGCCAAGCTGATAGTTGTGGATGGCTGTGCTTGTCTCTGAGGGTGGGGAAAAGGGAGAGAGTGTGAGTGAGGGAGAGCACGTTTGTGTGCAAACAGGCACGAGGACACGGTGCTGAGGCACCTGGGGGAGCTTCTCTGGTGCTGAAAGCTGGCCTGAGCCTCAGCACTCAGCCACAAAACTGCACCACCAGGGCTGCCCAACATTCAGCTCTCCAAGCACTGCCCAGTGCAGTCAGACTCAGGGTGTGTTCCTACTGACTGGGATCAGCTGGGGCACAAGCAAGAGCCTGAAGTTAAAGCAAACCTGCTGCCTGTCAGCTCAGAAAAGCCTGCACTGCCAAGGACCAGAGGAGAGAGAGCAGCAGTCTGTTCTGGGCAGTGCTCACCTGCGGAGTTGTAGCCAAAGGGAGGTGGCTGCCTGTTGTTGTAGCTGGCTGGCTGGCTGGGGGAGAGAAAAGGAGGAGTTACCAACACCAGGGAGTCCCTGCAGGGATGTCTGTGCTGCAGGGTCACCCCACTTTTTCTGGAGGTCTGTGGAACATCCTTATGGGAACCCCCCCTACCAGAAATGCACACGGGTGCAGGGGCTTTGCCACGGCTTTCAAACATTCCATAACCCCACTGCCTGCCCTGCTTCACCCCAGCCAGGCTTCCTGGGAAAGTACCCCTGCTCCCAAACTACCTGGAGAATCTTTATAGTAACAAAACATGCCATCAGCTACCCCAGATTTTGCCTAGATTGTATGGACTCCTTCCTGTGCCTTGAATGTGACGAAAACAAATGCACAGAGGATTCCTGACAGACTCTGCTCTCACCCCTGACCCAACCCAAGACCAGACCATGAATCACTGTCACTGCTTTTTAACCTTTTTTCCTCCCTTCCTCACTCCAGCAGAGCTGCACCCCTGGCTCAGCCCAGGTGTGGTCTTACCCATCCAAGGTTGGAATGAGAAGAGCTGGTGGCGGCGCCAGAGGCGGCGGGAACAACCCTAAACACAGAAGGGTAATGTCAGCACAGAGGCCCAGCTCGCACAGGGGAGCCACACTTCAGTGCTGTTCACAGTTCAAAGCAGTTAAAGAACCTTTTACTCTAAACAAGGCCTTGTTTGAAATGGAATCATTTTCCTTTAGGGTTGTATCTCCTCCCATAATTCAAACCCTATGGCTGTGTTAGTTCTGTGGGGGTATGGGAAGAAAAACGAAAGAAAAACTACCTTGTTTTGGCTTATAAATCTTAACCGTAAGAGTCATCAAGGAGTAAAGATTAACCCTTACAGTCCTATGGAAGAAAAGTAGGTTTTGGGATGCAGATATGTCACAACTACAGCAAAAGTTTTATTGCTCCATTCATTAAAATGAGTAACTTTGTCCCTTACAAAGCACAGAATTCACTGTCAGCCCTGGATTTTCAGAGGGGCAGCACCTGGTCACACCTATTGCTCCAAGTGCTCTGCTCTACCAGCAGCTAACTGTTTTCAATGGCAAAATTTCCAGTAGAAAAAAAAAACAGCTAGAAACAATTTAGTCCTGAATTAGGGAGTTCAGCAGCTCTGAATTAGGGGCTTCTTGACTTATACACAAGATTAGTTGTTACATTTTTTCCTTAGTTTTCAGCATCTTTGCAACGGCCTCTGCTGGAAGTGGCATTTGTTCTGCTCAGTCTCACACTCCCAATTCCTGCATAAAGGAATCCCAAGAATTAAACCATTTCAAATCTAAGTGGCTTTTGCCATGTCAAGTTCTCCATTTCACTTTTTCAAATTGTCTTCAGAGACAAAACAAGACAGAATTTATCCTTACGGATGACTATTTAGGTCCAGAATATAAGATCGAGTTCAACACTGCATTGGAGTTCATTAGTCTTAAATTAACTGTGCTCTGAACTGGTGCCATCCTATCTCAAGTCACTCACTCCAAATGCTCAAGTAGGGCCACTGTGTGTTCAGAATTGCTGCTTTTACTGAAAGCAAGGTAACACCTACCTGGAATGGGACCTGGAGGTGGCAGGCCTGTGGAAATCAGCAAGGAAAACAAGTGAGGACAACAGGGAAAGCATGGCACCTCTGTGCCTCAAGCTAAACCTCAAGGACACTTTGAATAAATGTCACATGTTGGAGCAAACAGCAGCAGAAAAATTGCTGCTCCTAAGCAGGAACTACCCTGCAAACTGTATCATTTTCTCCAATGATGATCTCTTTACCTTTATGCTATAATTTAAAATGTTGCTGCCCTCTTACACCGGAGAATTCCTTTTCTAAGTGTCAACACATGAACAACTGACTTGGACCTCAGAACAGAGGAGAACCTGCTGCAGGCTCCATCCAGTGTGTCCATCTGGATTTTGCCAATCATTTTAATGAAAGGCAGTAGGAAAAGTTACCAGGAAAAGTATCAGTGAGTTCTGCAGGAGGAATCCTCCTCAGACAGGGGTTACTTCATGAAGTGCTCCTGGTGACTCCTCTGAAGCCTGGCCAGAAGCCCAGAGCATGGCCCCTTCACTTAAAACTGGCACTACTTCAGCCAGAAGCAACAGGAGCACAGACATGACTCATGTAGGATCAGAAGATGCACAGACTCAGTGAAAAAGTGAAGAGAGAAATATGTGCCTTTGGCCACGGCCACTATATCTGTAAACTTGCACAGAAAAATGACCCCGAGCCCCTGGAAAATGCTGCAGATTTGTCCTTTTCCACTGCAAAGTTCTTTGTTCTCTCAACCATTTGCCTGGTGCTAGAAACTTATTTATACTACTGATACTTTGTTTTGAAAATGAAGCACTGCTCTGAGGTCTGCACTGGACACTGGACTCCTCTGGGAGCAGCAGAATCCCCCTGTAGTGGCAGCTGAACAGTAAAATGCACAGAGAAAGGTACCAATTTTGGTATTTCAAGGCATAAATCAATCAAGGCCTGAAAAATTATTTGTTACAGCTGCTGTTGCAGAATTGCCTATTCCAGCATCACCTTTGAAACACCTACAATCAGCAAGAGCCAGAGAGGATCCTGACCTGAACAATCTGCTGATCTGACCCAGGAGAGCAATTCCAACATCCTCCACTTCTTGCACAGAGAAAGAGGAACCCGTTCCTTTACATTTATCAATAAAGCAAATGGCTCAGTAGCACTGAAAGGTTCTCTCAAGGAAACAAAGTCCAGAGCTGTTTTTTTGAAGGACCAGCTGCCATTTTTTAAGTATTCAAGGGCAGATGTTCAACAGGCTGATGGAGACACTGAACAGAGCCTGGCCAGTTAAGGAGCCGTTCCCTGCCTACTCAGCTGCCTAACAGCACCTCACCACGGAACCTCTGGTTTGCTCCAAGCCTGGGACGTCCCAACTCGCGTTCCTCAGAGCGAGCACGTACCTGGAGGGTGCAGGGGAGGTGGAACAGAGGTGACTGGAGGAGGAGGGTGCAGGAAGTGTGGTGGAGGAGGCCCAGCGAGCGGGGGAGGCGGAGGCCCTGCTGGTGGAGCGAACGGCTGCTGCTGAGGAGGCTGTTGGGGCTGGGATGGCTGCTGGGGCTGCTGGGGAGGCTGTGGTTTACTCCCGTGGTCTCCAAGGACCTTAGAAGGCAGAGGAATGAGGAGAGAGCATTTTAATTCCGTTGCTCCTGCAGCAGGGACCTCCCAGTGCTGGCAGGAAGCAGGCGGGGGACGATGCCTGGGAAGAGTGACCAATCTGCAGAGGCACCAGAGGGACCTGGAAATGCAGCTCTTAGTGCTTGTAAGGGCCAGGAACAGCCACCACTGCCCAGCAAATGCTTTCTCTCAGGCAAACTCCTCTTGTTGGCAAGAAATAAACTGACCACAAAACCACATGTAAAAACAAAACCAGGAATTGTTCCACATTTGGCTTTTCTTGGAGAGTTAGAAGTGGCTGGTAGGAAGAAGAGGGTTAAGAGAAGAGCTTTTGGCAGATGGTCCTCAAACCTTGCACACAGCAGCTTCCTACAGAGAAGCCAACCAGAACATGATGGTCATACCCCGGGCATGCAGGCTCGGAACTGAGACCAGTTTTATACCCCAGGCTTTCATTCCTTACAAGGGACAAGATCCAGTACCACAGGCCCAGCCTGTCTGAAGCGTGGGCTGCACCAAATGCTGCTGAGACTAAATGTTACTTCAAAGCAAAATGAAACACCAGCCCCAGGTACAAACCCTCCACTGCAGAACTGGAGATTCCACCCCAATAGTGGGAAAGGGAATGATCCACAGAAGAGCTTCCCAGCTATACAGCCCAAGAAATACTCTGGGAGAGCTGACGAGGAAAGGAACTCAGGCCTTGCCACTCTGAAGGGAAGACTAGTCTTTGAAGGACAAATCTGGCTCCCAGCAAGACCAAGTTTTTAACCCAGAAGTGAACTGAGCCTGCAGGAGGGAACAACCCATGCACACACCCCTGTAGGGTCAATACATCACCTGCTGCTTTGCAGGCAGGAACTGGGACGGGAGGTCAGGAGTGCACAGACATTTGCTCAGGGTTCAGCAGAAGTGCAATAGAGTCAGGAGTTTGCCAAGGCAGCACAAAAACTTTACCTGGATGGGGTTCTCCTCCGAGGCGTGTTTATCCCGACGTCTTCCTTCCACCCTCCGAATGGTGCCTGCCTGGCCCCCGATCACATCAATGGTCCCACCCAGCTTCCTGGTACAAAGCAGAGGCACCTTTTTAGGCTCAGAGACATCAGAAGGAGCCATTTTCCCAGACTTCTCTCGTGCATTCTTTCCCAACAGGCAAACATCTCCAGAGACAGCACTCAAATTGACAAGAGGCAAATGAAAAGCCTGTTTTCACTTCTGGGAACTTCACTTTGAGCAGGGCTGAGTTTGGTCTCTCTGAAAATCCAGAAATACGATCCAAAGAATCCCCACAAATGGGTGTAATAACAGGGACTGCACACTGGGACAGAAATAGCCCCAAAGTGCTTAAATGCCAACACACTGAGCAGAGCTTTAAAGCTTAAACTCAAAGCACAGAGCTGGTTCTCAGACTAAGTGTAGAGCTGGAATGACAGGCTGGTTTCTGCAAGGCAGGTGTGCAAAAGCTGATTTGGGAATGAAGCACCAGAAGCCCCCAGAGCACAAAGCTCTGGCCTGTCAGGTTTCACACAGCTTTGTTTGTTTTGCAGCTTTTGATAAACCCATGGCTCTCAAAAGGGCCAAGTGGTTTCCCCAGCAGAGGCTCCCATCAGTGACTCAATTGTTTTACCACAGTCCAGCAGTGTCACACACAGGCTCAGGAACCACCTCTTATCCACTGCCAAACTCCAAACCCACTGCCACTGGAGATTACCATCATGGGAGCAGGGATCAGCCAGGCCAGCACAAGCAGTGTGCAGGGTAAGCCCTCAGAGCTGAGGGGTTTGCCTTGCTGCCTCTGCTCCCAGAGATGTGTCCCATCAGCTGGGATCCAGGACTCCCTCCCTGCACTGACAACAGCACCAGGAGAGGTGAATGGGTAGGCAGGGGCTGTCTGCTGAACAGCTTCCCAGCTTCCTGGGAAGTTTAAAAGCTTCTGTTCGAGGCTTGAGGAGGTTCAGATGTGGCCCAGGTGGATCCCAGCTGCCCCCAGGAAGAACTTGTTCATCTCTCACCTGTTGGGAGGAGGCCCAGCCTTCATCCTTCCTCCCACCAGTGCCAGGAAGTCTGTTTTGAACTCTGTTTTGATGATGTTGTTTTCCACCTCTTTTTCAGCATTTCCCGTTCTCCCCTGCTGAACCTGTGGAAGGCAATATTTAACAGACAGCTTTAATGCTCTTTCAACTGAATGTAGCACCAGAGAGAACCCTCAGCAAAAGAAAAGGAACAATCACAGGGCTCTTGCCACAAGCCACCTATTCTCCACTCAAGGCACAGACATTTCTGTGAACTAGAGGCCATTCCAGCCTTCCTGCTGGCCACTGTCTCCTGTTAGAAGTCCAAAGGTTTAATAATCTCATGTCCCTTCTCAGGTAGTCCTTAAGTCAACACTGGAACTTGTAATACTTGCTGTATTGACAATTTGGCTGAAGTTCTGGTTCCCAGCTGTTGGCCACCAATGGACTCTGCAAAGGCTGATGGCCAAAGCAGCCTCCAAATACAAAAGGCAGCCACACAACTGCAGCACTCAACAGCAGTGAGCAGAACAGCCATGGAAGCCCAGCTCCCCTCCCTGCACCTCCTTCATCCACAGGATATTCCAGCCAGACACCCCTATTGCTGGGGAGCCTCAAAGTCAACTGGAAATTCCCTCCAGTCTTGCTGCTGTGGTAGTTCAAACCTGCCAGACAGACAGAACTGAGAGACTCAATCTTTAAAGACTCGTTTTTGTATTTCTAATCTCTCAAAGAACACAGAACAGTCTGGAATTGAGGCACCTTCTGCTTTCAAACCCTTCTCTCTGTGATTACAGCCCCAAGAGTCAGTTTTCCTGGAGCCATGAGCAGCAGGAACACGTCACCCACCGTGATCTTGTTCTCAGTGCTGATGGGGGGAGCAGGGTCCAGCCCCAGCTGCAGCCGCCGCTGCTTCTCACAATAAGCCTTCCATGTTTCTTCATTGAATCCATAATTAAAGTAATCAGAGAGATCAGCACCTGCCAGAGGGAGCAGAAGTTACACAGAGATTCTGCGGCCTGGCATCCTCCAACTGTTCTTTAACTGCTTAAATAAAGAGCTAAGAAAACCAAGATTTTTCTAGAGAGCCCAGCTGGCTGTGCATGTCACTGTCACAATCTGCTGAGGCCAGAGATGGCAGAACCTTTGGTGGGAGGGGGACACCATGAGCACCACGGGACACCTGGGACACAACACAGCACCTACACAGGCCATGGAGAGCTGCTTGCAACTACTTCTTCACCAACCTGATTTTTCCAGATTGGTTTCTTCCAAGTGTCCACATGTGGTGAGTGCTGGGGAGAGCACAGGAGTGACAGTTCCCCAGCTCCCAGCACAAAAATGGGATGGTGTCACAGAACCTTTTCCTTGGCAGAACTGAGCCCACACATTCCCCTCCTGACTATCACTGCCTTTGCTGTTTGGTGAAGAGATTCTGGGGCTCACCCATTCCATGAAAGACATCTAAAGTTCGAGTTTTTTATTGATATGTCCTGGACTGCACAAGTAATTACAGTGCAGTCACAACCCTGATTAGTCATCCAAGATTGTTATCTCACACTGACAGTCTCCTGTGCAATGTGCCCATTCAGCACCAGCACTTCTGAACAACAGAGGTGCCCACAAACTGCTTTGCCAAGGATGCAAAGGGACAATCCTGGCTGCAGGAACTCCCTGAGCACTCCTCCCACCTCCCCCCAGGAAGCACTACAAAGCACCTCCTGCCCCGCTGAGGTGTCCCTCAAACATCCCCCACACAAAGATATCCCTACAGAGACCATTCCAGAACAAAGAGCTGACACAGGGCTAAGCAAAGCACTCTGAGAGTGGTTTAAGCTGTGAGGTCTAAGCAGTGAGGTTTAAGTTTATCTCCTAGGCAGGCCACTCTTCCTGTTGTACCACCCAAACATGCAAATTGCACCAACACCGACTCAGCAACACCACATTTGCTCATCTATTTTATCAGCCTCTATTCCAGACCCCTATCAGCTCCTCCACACAGGATTTATTCTTCCTCTCCCTCACTCAAAGGGATCCCAACTTGCTGAGCAATTAACTGTAAAGGATATAAACTCAAAAGGCTGTTGAATAACAAGCTACTTGCCATCTCCAATAAATCCAGGCCACACACCTCTGCAGTCACCTTCCCTCTACTCTACTCCCACAGTGTTTTAGGGCCAGCTGGCTCTGTTTTGGTCTGGGAATGGCAGCACGGCTACAACCATTTCCAGGCTTTACCTCTGAACTCCACTGTATTCTTTCTAACTAACTTTCTTCCCATTCCCCTCTTTCTCACCTCACAACCAAGGGAAATCCCTGCAGGAGAAAGGCTACATGTTTTATTCTGCCTGCACTTGCTCCATCACAGGGAGCAGCTTTAGTGCTGGTTTGATACCCTGACAGAGTTATTAGCTCTGGTCTGTACCCTGATGCCTTTCATGTGGGCAAGAGACACCCAAACCACACCACAAACATCCTTAGAACAGCACCACTTACTCAGCACAGCAAGAGTTCTGAAAGATAAATAAAATACAGGGGCAGGCAGGGAGAAGAATTATTTCTGAGAAGAGGATTTTTTGTTCCAGGTGACATTTCACCAGAGCACATTTTATGAGCAGCACAGCACACATTTGGATCTCTTGTCCCTCCAATTCATTTTGTGTCAGATGAAGAGCAGCAGTTCATTTGTGGCATCCTACAGCTGTCCTGCAACAGTGGAAATCTCCCTCACACCAGGGAGTGTGGGCAGTCCCAGGACTCAAACCAGGAGGAGACATGGGGACAACTCTGGGCTTGTTCTGAGACACAGAACAAGCTGCTGCACAGGAAGAGGAGAGCACAAATCAATACCCAAATCCTGATCCACTCAAATGCCTTTAAGGCCAACAAACATTACTGGATTGGTATCAGTGCAACATTTTCTGGAACTAGGGAATTAATAAAACAGATCATTAAAAAAACAGCTGTTCCCTTTAGCTAAATTATTAGAATAAATGCAGCCCAATTTTAGAAAGAGCATGGCTTGTTCAATCAGTAAATGCCACTGATTGTCTAGACAGGCATCAGAGGCTGAGCAACACTCATTGTTCCAGCTGCCCTGTTCCCCGGCAACAACAAATGGACAGAAATGACATGTGAAATTAAAGAGAGACAACTAAAACTGCAGAAAATATTTATCACAAGGAACTGTGAGGCCCCACCTGGTTTCCTCCATGGCTTGTCTTCAAATGAATCCAAATCCACTTCTATAACAGGCAATCCATTTATATTCCCTGCGGCATCCAAGTCAATACCTTTGGGCTGCAACTTGGCTTTGGAGAGAGAGAAACTGTTACTACTTTTAATGCAATGCCTTTAATCCTCTCATTTGCTGAGCAAATTATTCCAGTCAAAACCAAAGAGCTGTTGTGAATTAATCCCTGGCTTTGCAGCACACAGGTAACCACAATCAACTTTTTAATAAATATACTTCAGTCACTCCACAAACAAACAGCCAGGGTGTGCAGCACTTGCAGCTGAACAGCAGAGAAGCAAACTCAACCCAGATTGGTACTACAGACAGTAAACCATTAGATCATGCATGAAATTTACCCCAAAGGAAAATAAAATAAAATGATTTTTCTCCACAGGCAAAATATTTATATTTTTGTCATTACTGACTGTGGACTAATGGGAGTCAGCAAAAATCTGATACAGAACCTTCAAGGAGAATTTTTCTTATTTTCTCACTCAGAAGAGAATTCATTTGGATAAAAAAAAAATTAAGGGAAGTAAGTAGATGAAGCCCACAAAAGGACAGTCTCACATGTGTGGAAGGAAAGAATCCCAGTCTCAACATACAACAGACACTAAACTGAACGGGGGGGAAATTTCATCAGCAGAAACCTGTAGAGCTGATACTCGAGGCCAGAGTTTGTTTCTTTGAGTATCCCACACTGCAAGCAGCTCAAGACGCGGAGTAGAGTTACAGTCCTTCTCCAGGCAAGCAGTGCAACAATACAGTTTAGAAATATTCTGGGTTTTCTACTATAAAGTAATAATGTACTTTTTTATAGTTTAAAAGGAACTATAATCACCTTGTTCAGCGATGCGTAAATAAATCCCTCCACTGCATCCTGGACCTTCAGACTGCCCTAGGAGCACTCATCTTTAGGAAAGGCACTATGCCTGATTTACATAAGATGCACTAATTCTATATCCTTCTAAACAGAAAAAAACTGCAGCTGCTGCAGCTCTCAGTGCCAGGGGAGTGAAACGTTGCAAAAGGTAAAGGATAAAAACAACAGTGGTACCTGAAGCAGATGCTCCATAGCCTCTACCCGTTTTTAAGTTTAGGTTCATAGGAGTTCCCCTATTGGAAAAGAATCACTGCATTGGCATTTGAACAAATGACTTGGCTGAAGATTCACATGCAAAATATACTCAAGCCCTGACACCCTTCAGAAGATGCTTTAGTTCACCTGGGTTTGCTATTCATAGTCATCCATCAGAGTGAAACTACCTTTACAACAAGAGAAGAAAATTATCCATAAAATGGAAGAACTAGAATATGCAACAAAGCACAGGTAAGGCATTCCCCTGAGAGGAAGGCTGCTAGCAGCAAGCAAGAGCGCTGTATTATTATTTTTATTCAATGCACATTAGGCAGTTTTAAAAAATTCCATCTCCTGGTTCTCAAATCCAGCCTCACCATTTCTGAGCCATGAAAAATCTGACAGCTGGGAATTAGTAAATCCACAGCTTTATGCAAATTCTCAGCAATAGAGATTTGGGTTCTGGAAGTTTTCACAGATGAGTTAAGTGTGACTTCCCACCTTTGATTCTGCCCCATAAAGCACAGTAATTTGTAGGGTAATTTTCCAGCAGCAGACCCATGAATACCATTCCTATTTTACAGATGGATTCTCCAACAAGCAATTGCAGGACAGAGCTGCCCATCAGCTCCCAGTCCCATTCCAGTGCTCTGGCCGTTACCCCTGTGTCTCCCAGGAGACAGAGCAGCTCTTGCCTCATTCCCAGTTCAATCCCAACATGCTGGAGCCACCTCAGCCCCAGCATCCAACCCTGAGCAGCAATACCCACATGTAGGACGGTGCTCCCGTCTTGATGTTGCCAATGGTCACTTTGACATCGTCATCATCGCTGTCGCTGTCGCTGTCATCTTCATCATCCTCGCCGCTGGGGAGGGCCTGCAACAGTGCCACCACAGGAGCTCAGTGATGCACACAAGTGACAATGCCCCAGGACACTCAGCCACATCTGGGAAAGCTTCCTGAGCAGTCCTCACACCAATGGACAGAGAAACCCCTGTGTCCTTTGAAGGCATTGCCCCAGCTCTCATGGAGGGTCACGGTTCTGAATGCAGGGAAGGTTTAGCTCAGGTCTAAGAATGTCACCACGTCCCTCAGCTCCTCTGCCCCACCCTTTATGAAAGGGTTAGGGCTTTTCTGACACACCTCCCTCACAGCTCCACGGTCAAAGGACATGACCACAAATAAAACCTACCAAAATACATTCACCAGGCTTCCCCAAAAAACCTTCAGGCAAATATTCTCTCACAACTTCTGTGGTAGGAAGCTGCTGAGCAGTTTGCCTTAGCTGATTTAGCACAGTCAGTCCCCAGGTCCCTTCACTTTACAGCTGCTGATTTGACCCAAATGAAGCCTCAGTGCTGGGGCACAAAAATGAAGGAATAGGCAAGGAAGGTTTCCAGACATCTGGCAGTGCGGTTCTGTGAGATGCATGAGCTGAATTAACACGTCACCCTACAAAAGGGCATGAGGAAGGTGTTCCTTCCCTCCCTCCTTTTCCATGGCACACAAACCCTCTGTTAGCCCTCTTGATGTGCCACAGTGGCAGAAAATAAACCCATCAAAGAGACCAGGAGAGAAGGGAGGGGAGAAGCAACCCTCCTCCTTCTCTTTCAGCACCGAGCCATGGATTGCATTCTAAGAGGTCTGAGCCTGAATCAAAACTGATTCCCAGCACTTTGGGCTTTCTATCCCAGTGTTTGCCAGATCTTACTGGCCCTTGAGAAGTCACATTGAATACTGAGCTGGAGGTAACACCACGTTCTGTTTTTCCTGCCAGACTGCAGCACCAGAGCTCCTCATGCGCCTCCTGGGTGGGCACAAGCAGAGCTCACACCAGACTCCCTTCACACTCCTCAAGGCAGGCTGACAAGAGAAGTGTTGCTGGCACTGGGAATGGCTGTCAGTGCATCCTGACACTACAAAGATAAGGCATTAGGCAGTCCAGGATCTTTACAGCTCATCTGTTTCTCCAGGAGTGTGGAGCAGCACAGCCCCACCCTGTGCACCGTGGGCAGGGGACACGTACGTGCTGGGACATCTCCCGGTCCTCACTGTTGACAGGCCGGCTCTCCTGGGGAGCATCCTGCAGAGGATGAGCAGATTCTGCATGTCTGGGAACACACAAAACAAAGTGACCATGACACAGAACAGCAGGTGGACAAGCCCAGCCTGGAGGTTCACCTACAAACAGTTCTAAAACCTTCCTCCAGGTGACTTTCACGTAACACCTTATTCATGTCCTGTGTTTGCTCCGCTGGCACCCAGCTCAACTACATGGCAAAAATTCCATCCTCCTGCCTTGGTTTGGATTTGCTTTTGCTGGAAAGAATCAGTTTCACACACCCAGAGAGCACCTGATAGCACTCCACAGCTAATGTGTAAGTGGCAGCTAGAACAGCTTCCAGCTTTGGTCTGGCACAATCACAACTGAGAAGAATAAGACCATAAGAAGCAAAATTTCCCCTCACCCTTAAGGATCTCATCATTACACAAGTATTTAGTAAGCAGCAAGGGCATCCATCCCAAAAAGTGAGGAAAAAGTGATTTTAGTGTGTCTGCAAATAGTTTACAGTAACGAGAAGTTAAAATTCCAAGAAGAAAACACAGATAATTATCCACCCAATCTTCCCACTCATTACAAATTAGCCCTAATGCAATGGCCAGGTTTGGATTTACCTCAAATAAAGAGTTTGTGCAAACATTAACATTATTTACTGCATTGGCCAAGCAAGAATGTCAAATTGGTGCACACATGCTAGAAAAGAGTATGCCAAGTGTCACAGAACTAAAATACAGAAAGAGGTCATTTGTCTCTAATGTCAGAGATAAAACCCGGTAGAACTTCATAACAATTCTGACTTTTCAAGAGAGACAATTAGAATAGCCCAGAAAACCCAGTTCTCCACAAGAGCTTTGTGGAGATGTTGCTATTTAAAATCCGACATCGAACAACAAACATACACAAGACTGACAAACAAACAATTTGAGCAGAAACTGAAGGCCCATATTGGAAAAGACCCACATACAAAGAAATTCATAAAGCCAAGATCAAAAAGAAGGGCTTTGCAGCTGCCCAGGGAAGGTCCCGTGGTCACCATGTTCCTGATGTGACACCTGCAGACACTTCCAGGTATAAAAAGCAGCCAAGATGTCAGAGGGAAAATGAGCCTCCAAGTATTTCCACGCTGCAGACACAGGCTGGGACAGGAGGACCAAAGGATGGACCACTGGAGAAAACCTCTCTGATGGAACCAAAACCTTTTGCCCAATCCAATCAACTCCTAACATTGACCTCAACCCCTGAATTTCGTTTAAGAATCTGAGATGACTGTGACTCCTGACTTCAGAAGAGTGACAAGTATTACCTTCAGCTTCAAGTCACATGAGGGATCTGTGGGTGTGCATTAAAATTTATGAACTGGAGTTTAGAGAGACATTTGCTCCCCAGCAGCCCTTCCCTAACCTGTTTGCTTCCCAGGAATGAGCCATCTGGCAGGTCCCCAGCACCACCTGCACCCAGAAAAACCTCACGGCCTTTCACTGCCCCAGAATGCCAACATCATCCTGGGCACTGCTGCTGTGAGAGCATCCTGCTGGTGTTCAACACATCCCTGAGGCTTGGGAATGTTAACGGACACTGCAGCCCAAACTACACGGATCTCTGCTCCATGGCTGGGGACAAACACTCCAGACAAACCAGCAGAGCATCCCTGGAGCTGCAGCCGTTGACAACAGAGCAAACAAAGAGTGGTTTTTCTTAAAACACCCCCCAGCTCTTCATTTAAGGAGATTCTCATTGTGCAACGAAGAAATGGGGAAAAAAAACAAAAAGAGGACAACAAAAAAAAAAGGAGAGCTAACATGAGCACTAGTACTTCTCCTTCCTGCATCTTACAGTTATTGAAGGCAGTTGCTGGAAATTCAGATTTCTAATCCTGCTTGTGAAGTAAAATTCCATTCAGATGAATCTGATATGGAACAATAGATTTATGCAAATCAGCAGTAAATTTCTGTCTAAAAGTTGTTCTTTCCTGCAAAGCTCATTTGATGATTTTAGGTAACAATTTACTGAGTTTTTTAGCACTTGTTTATTTGCACAAGTTTTCGTATTCCTTAAGCACACAAGTAGGACAGCATCCATAAAAATCCCAGAAATTCTAGACACTGAATCCATGGCCACAATAAACATTAGACTGAACTTTGGCAGGTGCTGAGCACACAGAAGTCCAGTGAAGATCATGTCTTCTGGAAAATGCTCCATTTTAAAATGGCAAACAGATAATATTGTGCTGAGAGAAAGCTCAACAAAACATACAGCTGCAAATAGAGAGGAATTATGACCCAGGACAGACAATACTTTCCACACACAGAAACCCAAACTGATCAACGAATTTATGTCCAAGTCTTACCCAAACCACACACTTTAGACACCTCACAGAATGTGCTGATTTGATCATGTCAAGATTTTAACCCAAGATGTTTTACCTTTTCCAGGCTAAAGCACAGGCCACAGTTTCACCAACGCCAGGCCAGCACAAAGGCCAGTCCTCAAGGCATCATTTTTCCCAGGGCATTAAACTGGAAAACAGATCTGATTTAAAACTAATTGGTGAGATGAAAAAAGGGCTAAAAGTTAGTTTTAAATCAAACCAGTTGACTGAGCTAGTCCGCCTTCCACATCCATAAATGTGTGCCAGCCGACCACGGTGGCTGCGGACGATCCCATGGGATGGGGAAAGGACAGGCTGCTGTTCCTGGCAACAGCACCAGTCTAAAGCACTCATGAAGCTCTGCTTAACAAGTGTTTATCTTCTTTGTAGCATGTACTGTTAGAGTGAATAAATAGCCTCTGGACTCACCCAGAAATTGGTCCATCTTCTTGCTTACCAGTGGTGTCATCTGCAAAAACAACAGCAAGAACAAAGAAATTATTCAAGTGAAAGAAAAAAAAAGTAAATTTAAGCACAAAAGGCATCACAGGTACAGAAATACCTCCTGGTGCCAAGGCACCATAACCCCAATGCTCTCTTTCCAACAAAGTTCAACTAGAAATGGAGCAACTAAAAATAAACCCAATCCAACAAGCAACATCCATCTGCAGAGGTGATGCCTCAGCCACTGGCACAGAACAAAATTCAAAATATACATCTAAAGTCTCAGAGAGTAGAGACAAACATCACACAGGAAGATATGAAGGTCTTTATATAGAATTGTAACCTGCCAGGGAAGAAGAAACACAAAAGCATTCATGTGGAAAGCCCAGGGGGAGGACAATAGGGTTTCAGTAAAGTCCTGTGGTTTGCCCTGGACACATCGGAGCCCTGTTAGGCCAAAAGGTTTGGGCGATTAGAGAACTGCAACTCCAACAAAAGCACCTCGTTAACCTCCCTGCACCAGTGATGGTGATAAAAGGACAATAACACACCGCCGCCCTATGAGGGGACGGGGACGGGGGGGGATAGCGGTCCCTGTGAGGGGACGGCGGTCCCTGCGATGCGCACAGGGGGCCGATGCCGCTCCCTTCCCCCCGCACACCGCGGGGCCGCCCCCGGTGCCTCCCCCGGCCCCGCACGGCCCTCGCAGGCGGGGGCGGCCCTGAGGCGGGGCCGGGCCCGCCGCCGGCCGGGCCCCGCGGTACCTACCCCCGTACAGCCAGTGCTCCTCGTCCTCCTCCGCCTCCAGCGGCGCCGCGCCCGACACGGCGCCGGCGGCCGGCGGCTCCAGCTCGGTGGCCATGGCGGCCGCGGGACTCAGGGGAGCGGCGGCGGCGGGAGGAGGAGGAGCGGTGGCGGCCCCGCTCGGCTCCCACCGGGCCCGGGCGCGGCGCTCGGGCGGGGGATCGGCGGCCGCGCTACGGCACCGCCATCGCTGCTGCTGCGGCGGGAGAGGCGGCGGGACCCCCGCGGGGGCGCGCTGGGGCCGAGCACCGCCCGGCAGCGCCGCGGGGTCCTAGTACCGCCCGCAGGGCTCCGCAGGGTCCCAGTGCCGCCCGCCCGCACTGCCCCGCTTATCCCAGAGCCGCCCTGCAGGGTCCCAGTGCCGCCCGCCCGCACTGCCCCGCTTATCCCAGAGCCGCCCTGCAGGGTCCCAGTGCCGCCCGCCCGCACTGCCCCGCTTATCCCAGAGCCGCCCTGCAGGGTCCCAGTGCCGCCCGCCCGCACTGCCCCGCTTATCCCAGAGCCGCCCTGCAGGGTCCCAGTGCCGCCCGCCCGCACTGCCCCGCTTATCCCAGAGCCGCCCTGCAGGGTCCTAGGGCCGCCCGCCGGGGGCTCAGGCGCATGCGCGGTAGCTCGCGGCAATGGCGGGAGCGCGCTCCCTGGGTCGGGGGACACGGTGGGATTTCTCCACAATTTCAGCCTTTCCACCTCTCAACCTCCCACCGCCACGCTCCAAGGGATGAGGCTCCGCACAGTCTCGGCGAGCAGAGCCCGAAGAGCCGCTGTGGCTTTTCCCGCGCGGAGCCCCCTGAAGGGCGGGAGGAGTCCAGCAGAATTCCCGAAGAGGCGTTGGGAAGTGATGGGGGCAAACGACGCTGTTGTCAGTGCCACTTCCCAAGCGCCAGGGGCTGTTGTGTCGGTGCAGCGGTGGCAGATTCAGCACTGTCTGGGCGGGGTTGACACTCCCCAGACCTGGCTGTGCAGCTCCGCAGGGAATTCCACATCTCGCACCCCCAGGAGGCAGCGCCTGCTGCTCATTCTGGACCTCGGAGCCATCTTTGCTTCTGCTCTGCAGCAGCTGCACCAGTTGGTCCCACCCTGTCCGAGTGTCAGGCCCCCAGCTCCATCCCCCTGGACACGCAGCGAGGGTATTTTCAGCACTGCTCATTATGACAATTCCACAGAATCCTGAAGCAAGGCACCTCTTCCATGCACTAAATAATAATGGCCAGTCTTCGCGAGCGAAGATTTGGGAAAGGTCATTAACCCTTCGAGCCTGCGCAGTGGATTTTTTAGGTGAGAGACAGCTTGCGCTGAACTGAGCCCACCCTTTAATCCTGAGGTTCATCTGCCGGGGCCAAGCACGCTTGGACAGTGGCAGTGAGGGTCTCAGGATGTAGGTTTGTTTAGAGTGACCTTCTCTTAGATGGATTGCCTCACAGGGCTAACGAGCTCCATCTGCCCGGGGGGCTGGGAATCGAACCCGGGTCGCAGCGGTGAGAGTCCTGCACCCTAACCACTAGACGCCCCTCCATGCACTAAGCAACGACAAAAATTACCTACCAGGTTACTTCAAGAGTGGCTCTCTTCCCTGTGGTCCCCGTGTGGCTCTGCTCCGTTCCTCCTCCAGTTCGGAACGCTGGGATGCTCCCGTAGGAACTGGAAAAGGAATTGGACATCCCTGGGGCCCCCGCAGTCCAGGGGAGCTGACAGATCCCTAGTTATACCCATGGCTCCAGGTTAACTCCACAGAGGGGGGAAAGTGCTGCTTGTTCCGTAAACCTCAGCAGTGCCCAACACTGTTTTCCATTAACATCGTTTTCCATTTTCAAAACCAGAATTCCTTTTGATTCTTATTGCTCTATTCAGACACTTCACTGTCAAAAAAGTCCATGGAGGTCCCTGTAGACACTGCCTGGAGAACCAGTGGTTTTCAATGCCTTACTCAGGCTTGCACGTCACATAATTTACACTAAATACAGATCAGCCATTACCTTTTGATTAGTATTTGCCTTTTAATTTTAAATTCTTCTTAGTCTGAGAGGTACTGTAATTCCTCTTCCCAATTTTACTACAATGCTAGGTATGCCAAATGACTCAAAGTGTTCTTAAAAAGTGTTTTTTCCCTAGTTGGAATCTCAGGTTATATTTGTTATCACTGAACATAGAAATATAAATCTATTTCCTGCAGAAACTTTAATTTACTGCTCAAAATAGGCTACTATGGATTATATGGTTTACAAAAAGAATGTGAGATAAAATGTGAATATATTAGAAGGATAATTATCTAAACAGATCTAGCAATTACAGAAAATGCAGAGAATTCAGCAGTTTAGAAAACAAACAGCTGTAAATCAACCAAGTCCAGGTAGGTTGGATCTACTAGATAAACCTCAATGAGGAAATGACGGGTTCAGTCGCATGGAGAAATAACAGAAACATTTCATCAGGGACTAAGCAAAAGGGCTTTTAGAAAATGAGAAAAATTCAGGCATCAATCTAGGAACTAATGTTTTTAGTAAAACCATTTTTGTTAACTTTGCAGATGAATCAGTCAGCGACAAAGGCTTTTTACAGGAGGAATGGGAGCACTTCCACAAGGACCCCTGTCATGGAAGTACTGAGGAATTCACTAGTACAAAGTGTCAGGTGCTGAGTCTGGACTAGTGGGACTGGTAATGAGAGTGCCTGTTGGGAGCTCCTATAAACTACAAGTGACCGAAGAGAAAAAGTCTCAAATTTATCGTGGAATGGCTGTGAACCAGAAATACAATACAGCCATTAAGGGGACAAATGTGGTCCTTTCAATATAATGGATCATATTCTGTTCACAGAAGAGAGGAAACTCTCAACACTGAAATCCCTGGTGCCTCAGCCATGAGCCGCTCTCTGGAATATCCCATTGTTTCTGGTCACCTCCATCCAAGGAAAATTAATTCAAACAAATAAATACAGATAGGATGACCAGGAACAGAGAACTTTGCTTTTGAGAGGAGACTAACATTTAATTTTGTCTAAGAAATGAAGGGTTTAAGTCTCTATAAAGTCAACTGAACTGAGGACAGACACACAGCATTACAAATACACTGGCGCAGACATTACAGGAAGCTCTAAAACTGCCTCCCAGGAGAAGTCAGGGCCAAATCCCAAATATTCCTAGAATGGACCTTTGCTGCCAGTCTGGGCAATTACACCTCATAAACCCCATGAGGGAGTGAACTCCCTGACTCAGCCCCACATCCCTCTTCCAGCCAAACCCCACAGTAACATTCTCTGCTTTCTGGAGAGGAATGCTGCAGGAAGAGATGCCTTCAAGAAGTCCTTCCAACAGAAGGCCTGTAAACCCATCAAGCAAATCATGGAATTGTTAAGGCTGGAAAAGGCCTTTCAGACCACCCAGTCCAACCAGCACCACCTCCATGGTCACCATTAACCCACGGCCCCAAGTGCCTCATCCACACGTTTCCTGAACACTTCCACCTCTGCCCTGGGTGGAAGGTGGAGCATCTGGAAAGCCAGCTGTGATGATCATTCCGCAGTTTTCTTCTCTGGAAATGCCCCCTAAGCTTTCCAAGTGTTGTTCTTTAAATAAGCCCTCCCACTTACACTCTGCTACAGGGAGAGACGCAAAACATTCCTATTATTTTTTTTCCCATAAACACGTTGCACTATTTGAGGTTTTCATCTTTAAATTTAATTAAAGAAAAATGTCTCAAAGTGATGAAGCATGTCTGACTTCCAGCTTCTTTCAATGGCACAAGCCAGTGCAGTAAATTGTAGAAAGCGAGCTCAGTTAGAATTTTCATTTAAAATAAAAAATAGAGAGAAAACTCTCCAGATGTGAGGTCCTGTTAAAAAAGTGGCTGTTCACTTGTAAACAGAATCAAAGTGTTAAGAACACAGTTTCATACAGCTTAAACAAAACCACTTTTCTGAAGCAGTACAAGTATGTTACAACACTGTAAGAACACCAAAAGCAGAAAACAAAAGAATGGCAGAAGAGTCACAAAACATTATTTACTAAAGTGATAAATAATTTACGTTGAATGTTAATAGCTTGACATTTTATTGCTCCAATGGTAATGCTCCAAGGAAATGTAGTAAACTCTCATAGTGGGACAATAATAAACATCTATTTATGGTTTTGCATATGGAGTTTTGTACCTAAGCAAGGAAAGCAGAGGAACCTTTTTTGGATTTATCAAAACCACACCAGATTTAGCAAAAATTTTTTTTTGTGTTGTTAAAGTCACCCATTTACAACTCAATCCACACTTCCCAGACTTGTCTGTGCATGCCTTGGACACTTTTTATGATACTCCTGTGGTAAAACACCTTCCCAGGCATAGGCAGGGGATCAGCAGTAAGAGCTCTGATGCTCTGCCAGTGTTCTTTACTCCTCCAATACTCGTTAGATACCAAACTCACTGGATACAAACCCAAATATTTCCTGGATAAAAACTAGAAAGGAAAGTTAGTGTCAACATGTTTATATGAAAAATTAAACACTGATTTGGTAGACAGTAGCTGCTTTTAAAAGTCTGCTGCAAACTCCCCCTCCTGAGGTACCAGTTCCCTTCTCTCCTCACTCTGCTGTTGGAACCAGCCAAGGCACTTTCTTTACCACTTCCACTCACTTTGCTGACATGAATCTCTGTTATGTTGCTACAGATTCTTTCTCCAGCTGACAAACATCCTCCCTAAGCAGGTTTACCAATTCATGCTGACGGCTTTATTGTCAAAAATTACATTTTCAGAATTACCTGGGGATGTTTTTATGTTAAAGCAAAGGAGAGCCCAAGCAAAGCAGAACCTGTGTAGAGAGCTCACAGCAGCACTTAGAGCTGCCCTCACCTTTCAATGAGCTTGGATCTTTCAGATGCAAATATAGTAACGGCTGCTGGCTTTGCATTTTAATGCAAATTTATCTACTTATTAAACATGGACCTTAATGGAAATGGCAGTTTTGGCTCTCCTTCTTTACTAGTTGCTTTATGGCCACATAGTTAAATGTCTATTAAAATACAAAAGAGGAGGCCCATTCATGGTTTGGAGACTGCACAATTAATAATTAAGGACAAAGTAAAATGTACAGAATTTACATAGTTAAAATGTAAACTTTAATGTGCTGAAGTGCTCAAGGCCAGGTTGGAGCTCTAAGCAACCTGGAAGGTGTTACTGCCCATGGCAGGGGGCGGGACTGGAGGAGCTTTAGGGTCCCTTCCAACCCAAACTATTCTGGGATTCCACAGAAAGTGCCTGTTCTCAAATGGAAAAGTACAGTTACAGAAAGAAGAAAATAAGAACTTGCTGGGATTTCTTGAGTTTCTCGCACAAAACACAAAAATAATTGACAAAGTTCTGGCATAACAATAAGAAACTTCCATTGTTCTGTTAATTAAGCCAAGCTCCCTTCATTTTCTCCAGAAACTCAGGGAAATCCAGAGAACGGCGTGTGCTATTTCAGTTTTGGTTTACCCTGTGTTTTTCTGCCATTATTTTCTCTGCTTCCAGTTAACACTCATCCCAAAAAAATAAAAATAAATTGGAGACAACACTTTGCTTGGTTCTGTGATGGAAATGCAAGTTGTAAGGTGTAGCTGACATTAAACTCGAACCACACAAGAGGTTTTTATTTGTATTACAAATGCAATTACACACTCAGCTGTCACCAATCTACCAGTCAAATGAAGCTGCTGCATGAAGCGTGCAGATCCCAGACTCTGATCCTCCTCAGCTGTGCAGGAGGAACAGCACAAACTTTGCACAAAACTGGCCTTCTGTAAACACTGTGGAAAGAAATCTGACCTACTACACATATTAGAATGCAATGGTCCTACAAATACTGTGTTTTAATACCATACTGCAAACCGAAAGGATGCAAATACATTCAGAGGAAATCCCAAGTCACCCTGAAACTAAAAAGCAACTTGGGATGATGTTGCAGAAAGTCAAGTTGCTGCAAAGAAATGCGTAGACACTGATGATAATATTCATCCCAACTCGCAGATACTCAGCCGTCTGCTGGTTTAAATTATTTGTAGTTAGGAAAGGGAGAAAATTTGCACCAATTTTCATTTGCTTTCTACTATCAAGTGGTCTTGCTTAGGTCAGTCATTACAGGAAGTTCTTCTACAATTACTTCCCTTCCTGAGATCAGGCAAACAGGGAAGTATCCAAAATAATACTGAATTCCACAAGGCATTTGGGGCTTTCCAGACACTGCCTGACTGCCAAAACATAAGCAGGAGCCCTTTCAACTGCTCCACTTCCTCCCTCAGCATATTTGGAAATGCCACTGATTTAGATAAAATTCATTTCCACTGGAAAGGATGTCATGTCACTTAACTGTTAAAATGCTGAAGTACAATCACACTACAGTAACAAAGGTGTTACTTCAGCTTTGATTTTCAGCTCTTCCAAATTTTTCTCCTTAGTAATGAAGATCTCCAATTATGAGACCTTTTTTTCCCCTTACTTTAAAACAAAAATTGACATCCAAATATTCCTAACTCAAAAAGAGACTTTAGAGTATTTTTTGTTAAGAGCAGCTGCCACCTATCCCACAAATGCAGCTTTTTCAGAGGTGGACACATTTCAGCTTCCTATTTCAGGTGCTGCAAACACCACCTGAAATGCTTTTTTAAAATAAAAAGACAGACAGAAATGCTCTGCATTTTTCATCCATTTACTAAACAAAGTGCAACTGAGCCCTACACATCTGAGAGTACGTACAAACTCCTTATGGCTTTCCCATAAAACCACGTGTGGGTGGGTCTGTACAATCCAGGGACACGAGCAAATGAACTGTGGGACTGTTGGCAAGAGAGTAAGAGCTATAATACATTCTGTAAACCTTGGCATACCACACTTTACATTATGCAAAGAGTCAATATTTACAATTCCAGAGTGGGTAAACTAATGTCTGATGATTTTGCAAGGTGCAGGACAAACCCAGTGCTGTTGATTGCAAGTCCTATGCAAGCAGGTTATACTAAATCATCACTACGAGACAATTACCTGGACATTCCTACTGAGGGGTTCTAGGATTGAGACATTTAGGATGGAATAGAGGATGACACAGCCTTAGGATGCACGTTTTGGGGACAGCAAATAATTGAGAAATTAATAAGGCAGCATGCTCAGAACAAGCTGAAGCAGCACTGATGTCAGATCCCTAGTGGCAACTCTATCAGTTATTATGTTAAAAATTCAGAGTGCAACATAGAAGCCTCGTTTAACATAAAAAATGTGCAAATTGTTCTCTTCTTAACAAAAGAAAGTAACAGCGAGGAAGATATTCTACTGAAGAACATTTTAAGTCACAGCAGAGTAGACCATCTTCTTTCCAAAATCATCTACAAGGCACTAAGGGTAGAAAATGACAGGTAACATAAAAGACCAATGTTGTTCCTCAGTCAGGTCGAAATATGGGATATTTTGGTAAGAACTCTATTAATATTACCTGTTGAAGAAGGGGAAAAAGACAAGAACAGAACACAGTAACCAAGAAGTTCAAACCTTCAGCACAATTTCCATGCAGCATTTGCTAGTTCATAAGACTAAACATATCTGAGATAGTCAGAAAGGAGGGAATGTTCCCCAGGGGAGCAAAGCAGAGATTCAAGTCATTTGGAAACAGAGGGATTCTGGATGCCTGAATTTTTGGGGGGGACTATCTTTTCCCTTAAAGTTTACACAATCTCCACAGCTATGTGTTAAAGTGGAGGGGGAAGTAGTTTGAATTCTGCTTTCCTGAAAGGCCTGTCTCGTTTAAAACTTTGTGAAATTTAGAGCTGGCAAAGTAAGAAAAAGAAAAAAGGAAAAGATCCATTTAAAAAAAAAAAAGAAAAAACCAAAACTACAAAAATGCAATATTTCTGCACAAATTATTTGAATCAAAGTAATTATGAATACCACTAGAAAAGGGGGATATGTGTTAAAGAACTAGGGACTGGTGCTGGGGTGGGAATCACACCAAGGCATGAAGTGCCAGCGGGTCTCCTCCATTCCAAAGGATAGACCAAAACAAGTGTGTCTGCCCTGCAAACACAGAATTGTCATGAAGGACAAACACATCTGTGGTGACAATGCCTGAGTCCCAATATGTGCCCTGGCTGCTGTTGTTAAGAGAGGCCTTTCTGGGTGTGTGTCAAACCCAACTCCACGTTTGTCTGAGAGATTTTTTTGCACAGGGTCAGTCTGGCAAGTTAAGGATTTTCTCTATGAAATCACAGTTATAGGGAATAGCAAATTAGGAACAGAAGTAATACTTACATACTCCATCATATTGCTAGTTTCACATTTCCTTTTACTCAGCTTCCAGTGCAAACCAAGCTAAGAAAATAATTAACAAGGGATTAACATACCACATAACACAGCCTTGTTTGGGTGAGTAATGCCACAAGCACTAGCAATACTGAATTATTAACAACTAGAACACTTTGGGATCAGTACAAAGTATTATAAGAACAATATTATTCTAATATTATTATAAGAATTATAAGACGTAAAATTTCTTCATGCCAATATTCTTAAAGCTGAAAAAAACCAAGCACTCTGACTTTTCTTACCTTATGATATAGTCTGTTATTTTCCCATTCTAATAACTTCTGAATTGATCTTCTAGTCTAAAAAGTAGAGTCAAAACTGTATTATAAATGGTTCAGTAGCCATTCAGAAGAATCTCACTATGACATTTCTGGCTAAGATGAATTTATAAGAAGTTAGTTTTAGATAAGTAGAACCAAGCAAAAGAGAAATTATCAATGGAAGTCCTACCACTTTGACTCCCCACTCCTACTTTTTTCAAAAAAGGAAACACCCATGGGTTTTTTATTAATTTAGGACTGCAAATCCCTCAGAATTCACACAGATAGGAAGAGACCCTTTGAATTTAGTATTTTTACCTATCACAGGCAAGCCAACAAAACCAAATCTCCCATATTCCCTTGGCCAAATTCTGCACTCACTACAGGTGTTCTCCTGACAACACAGCATTTCCACACATGCAATTTCTACTGACCCACACATCATTTACACACACATAATTCCCAGATTTTTCTCCTGTAATTGTGATCTGAATCCTGAAAAACTCTCCCCACCACAGAACTCCAGCTCACAACAAACCCTGTTTGTATTTTCAACTCTTGGCTACCAAAGTGAGACCTTCCTGTTCTGCTCTTTCCATAGCTGTGGGAGAGGAGCTGATTTTTGGAGTTTCAGTGATTTTTAGGGTCACAAAAAGACAACTGTGGTGACCCTGCATGGTATGCACAGAATTCCATCACCAATTCCTTTGCTAAAGGTAATAATGGAGGTGAGCTGCAGCACCTCACTGAAAAAAACATACAAAGCTATCTGAGGCAAAGACTCCATGGTGAGGAATCCACACAAAGCTACCCTTGGAATTTAGAAGGAGGTGTTGTTTCCAGTGCCAGCTGTCCCAGTCTCACTTTGCAGCCCTTGGATCTCTGCTCCCTTTGTTGCTGGGGAAATGTTCTTCCCAGCAGTTTGCAGGACTGGCACAGTGCTGATCCCCAACAGTGTGGTGGCTGTTGCAGAGCACTGCCCGAAGGGATATGCCATCCATGGAACACCAGGCTCAACAGGACAACTGGGGGCTGCTCTTTCCCAGCTCGGGGATGGGCCTGTGCAGGGCTGAGGGTTGGACTCCACGATCCTTGGGGGTCCCTTCCAGCTCAGCACATTCAGTGGGTCTGTCAGTGATTTGTCTCTTCATCACTTGGGTTTTCTTCCCTGTTTCTCCTTCACTTATTAACTTACGTTTTTCTTATTCTTCCTCTTGTGATTCTCTCCCCCATCCTGCTCTGGGGGGCAGGGGTGTGTAAGGGAGAGGCTGGGGGGAGCTCAGGTGCTCTCTGGGTTCAACTCAGAACAAGAAAAAATTAAGAACCATCTTGTGATTGTTGGTGCTGAAATACAATCAGACACCCCCCACGCACCCCCCCCCAGAAGCCCCATTGTTTTCCCTGCTTGTGTATCTTGTATATATTCTGTAGCCTTGAGAATGACATTAACACTACACACCACATGGGCATTTATTTTGATTTTCACTAGCACAAGAATGTCAAATATGGCTTTAAAACTGCAAATACTCCATTTGCCTATCTCAGGTCCATTCCTCTGCAATAATTACATTTATAAAGGCAGTTAAAATGAGCTAAAACAAGTCCTGTGACTTTGTAGTGATACAGCTTCAGCAATGAGCAGTCAACAAGTTAACATGTTATGCCTTTAATGCATTTTATTTTATTATTTTAACTAAAACCTCAGTGCCAGTCAATGCAGCTTTTTCTTGAGCAAGCTGGAAAATTTGGCAAAACATTTGTAGTCTGAAAGCAAGGCCCATTCCTTGTTTTTGCTTTTGGTTTGTTTTATTAAAGATCAGAAACTCCGAAAAGCCAGAAGGATTACTTTTTAACAGATTTTTACTTAAGATCTTTTCCCATAATTAAATTAAAAAGTGTAAGAGGTTTTTCCCAGTGCACCTAAATAATATTTGCATTTGAGGATAATAAGATTTTATGGCTACAAGTCTCACAAACTACATAACTGCAAAGAATATCATCACAATATACCCACTTACGTACCTCCTAAACACTTCCTGCTGTGAGAAATCAATCTAAATGTAAACCGCAGAGATAATTAAATCATATTTACTTGGTATTACTAAAGTGCTTTTCAAAATTATTACTTTGGACCTGATTATAGGAGTGGTCAATTCTCTGTTGTGGGGGGAAGTCTTTAAACTTCCCAAATAGAAAACAAATTTGTGCTTATTCTTACTAGAAACAGCACAGTAAAATAGGTCAGATGAAGCACAGCACTGAAATGTTACGGTATCTGTTGCATACAAAAAAATTACTTTTAATTTAAAAAAATATTCGGGGGAGGGGTGTGAAGAGGTGAAGTGATTTTCAGTCCAGTTCTGGCAGTCTTGGAAGGTCAGTGTCCAGTTCTGCACTTATTTAACTCAATTCTTAAACCTTTGGAGATCCTGGAAATTCAGGTTCTGTGAACTGAGGTGGAAGCAGCTATTCCTAAAACTATTAATTCAACTGGTAATTTGGTGTCACTTACTTCATTAACAAACACATTTTTCCTGTTTTCTGAGGAATGGAAAGCAGAATAACCTTCTGAATGCGAGTGAGGCCAAAGAAAGGTCTTGAAATTGGGATGACATTATTAGAAATTATTTTATACTGTTTTTAGTAATACTAATAATTGCAAAATCAATCGAATAAGAAGGTGAAGCAGGCACTCACTCTTTTGTTAAGACAGACTACAGGCCAGAGGCTGCAGCCCAGGGTGCAGCAGCAGCAGAGGCAGCCACAGAGCAGCCACTTCACATTGATGGGCAGGTTCTTCCTCAGACAGGCATTCACTCTGCTGATGCTGGTCTTGAACTCCTCGGGGGCCACCTGCAACACAAGGGCTGGGTCTCAGAGGACAGGGGCTTGAGCCAGTAACTGTCTCTACAGTTTACAGTGGAACTGGAACAGAAGCCCACGACACAACTGGACCCCACCTCCTAAAGCACCGGTCACCAGGGAGCAGGAAGAGTCACTTCCCTGTGCAGGCCTTGCACAAACCTCATTAAAAAGCTAAACATGGCTTAGATAAACAGCCTCATCTGAGTTTATTGCACCATTGATAAATCAATTGGCCTGATAACACAGTGGCCCCCAAAGAAAATTAGAATTGGGACCCAATACATGCACTGGCTACACTGACCAAACCCAGGGAACAATGACAGAGATCTGTTTCCCAAGGGAATGTGGGGCAGCTTTGTGGGAAAAGGATGTATCACAAAAACAGATAATATTATCCAGATTCATTTCATACCAGTGCAAGTCTACACTGTGCCTGGGTAAGGTGGACCTCTGCCCACAGACAAATTCCTGGTCCATACTGACTTGAAGCCACAACTTCCCTTGTGGCTGCTTCCTAAAATAGGGAAGCCTGGAAAGATATATACTGGATTATATTCAAGGCAGAGCACTGCATCTTGTACAGGGTTATGGATAAAGCTTAGCTGTTGAAAAACAACTGCTTTAAAATAAGGCCTATTCAGCAGAGCTTAGTCAAAATAGTATTTTCTATAAATTGCTACTGCAGAGTCACAGTGGAAACCCCCATTTTCTATCAGAAATAAACTCATTTCTACAATAGCAGCATGTTTCTTACCTATTTACATACCCCAAATCCCTCATCTCTCTACAGGATCTAAATAACTTGTATCTGGCAAGCCAAGTATGGATTTGAGGCACTGTCTCCAAGATGACACCTTTAACTGTAACACAGTCCAGGAAGAAAACACACAAAGCAAAATAATCAGCTCCAACTTCAACAGACTTGACCAGGCAGGCACAGCTCAAAAAAATACCAAAAAAAGAAATCAAAAAATCTTCCCTAACTACTTGCAAAGTTGATGAAAAAAACCCCTGGAACGAGTCTGTACACAAATCTGTGCAACTACACAAGCCCCCAGCCCAACTCTGTCCATCTCGGTCTGCAACACCACCAGAAGTGTTAATTTAGTGACAAAGATTCCTTTGACCAGGAGCAAAGCCCTGGGGCAGGAAATGTAGAGGACCTGCTGCTGCCTCCTCCTATTCACCAGAGCTAAATTTGTTAAAGCATTGCAGGAAAGGCAGCAAATAAATCCAGCATCTGTTTCCTGGCCATTGGGGTGGCGAGGCAGCAGTCAGGGGGCAGCTGGGCTTGCACACAGGCCAGGCCTAAGTTAGTAACATAAGGACATGATTTAACATTGGGATTATTTTATAAATATGAAGTATTTATTCTGCACTAATATAGGCTGCCTCCCTCCCATATTACATAGACTGCCTTGGTTTACACACACAAATGGAGCAATTAAAAACATTTCTTTATCTATTTTACAACACACACCTTAGTTTAGGGGGGGAAAAAAAGAAAATGGCAATAAAAGCCCAGACATCCTTCCTACTTATTTTCAATGAAAAGAAATCCCATTGTAACGTGGAAAATTGGCCTGGACTTGCATGTCTCTGAAACAAGGTTTTACAGCCCCCTTGGCCAATGCCAGCTGTTGCATTTGGGATATCACAAATACCAGACACACATGAGCAAAAACCTTTCATCTTCAATGTAGGAGAATGTTTTGTAGGAAAGAACAACTGGGCTGTTGCTTGCAGTGACCTGTCCAGCTGCTGCAGGCAGAGGTGCCTCAAAGTAAATTGAGATTCCTACATTAATTAACATTCCCCACTCCTAAGGAAGTTTCCACGTGCCTCATATTTAGGTATCTTTTGGAATTTTACATATATCATTCTATTTGTTTATTTGAAAGATTTAAAAAAAAAAGCAGTTTTTTTTCTTGACCCTTTAATACTTTTGCAGTGAAACCCCCTGAGAAAAGAGAATGTCTCCTTTTCCATTAGACACAAAGTTTGCTGGACCTTGACAACACCACTTCCCAACCCCAAATCCAGCTGGACAAACCTACCAAAGGCCATGGAATCTGATTTAGTTTAACAAGAATAACCCTTATCATCAGTGATGACATCCAACATGGAAAGAACTCAAAACAGATTCTTAGATTACAACTGGCAGAAAATCGTAGGCCCTGACAAGAGAACACAGGGATGGTGAGATTCCCTATTCCTGGGACCATTTCTAGGGAGTCACTGTCCACACTTTGATTCTACTTTGTAAGAACAATGTTGAAGTTCTCTCCTTCCTGTAGAACAAATGGCTACACTAGAAACCAAGTAAGGAACAGAACATTTCCATTTCAGGAATGCTGGTCTGATGGTTACCTTAATACAGTGTTATGAAAGCACAGCTATGACCTGCTAACTCACCAAATACTTTCATTTAAAGAGAAACCTCTTGGCTACAACAGAAGATGTAATTACTTAAGATGGTTTTGGCTAACCCAGACTATTGGATTATTTCTCCCTTTAGGAAATGTAATCACAATAAATATTTCTGTCACTTAGTGACACATCTTCATCTGAAACTAAAGGAACTGGTGAGGGAGATAAACCTCATATTGTGATAAAGAGAAGTAAGGAACAGTTTGTTGCTGTCAGTTTACAGCTCAGTAACAGTTAAGCTTTGTTACACAGTGATAAGGAACAAAATACCTGTAAATAAAAGAACTGTTCTAATTTAACAATAAAATGGTATCCAAACGAAAGTCACCAAAGAATTTTGTTGATTTTCTGGCATAACTTTAAATCTCACCTTTCCTCCAGGTACAGCTGTTGAAAGGTGGGTATGAAATGACTAATGCATTTCAAACAAACAGAGAATTAACAGCACCTCCTGCACAAAGAAAGCTCCCTAAGAAAGGGCAGTTTTGAGTAATTCTGGAATCTCTTGGAGGGTTGTGTCTGGCTCCTGAAAAGACTGAGATAAGCACAAGGCTCCTGGCTGTGCAGTGCACCTTGTGAAGGGACGGCAGTTCCTTTCAGGCCTTCAAGGGAGGGGAAAAAACAAAAACATAAAAGGAAAGGAGGGGGTGTCATAATATTTTACAACAGGATGCAGAGGATCCACAAACACAGGAAGAGAGCAAGGAAAGCCCAGCAGGCCTGATCTTTCTCCTTCAATCACCAGGATCACAAGCCCTATCAATCACAGGCTGCAGGCGATCACAATGCCCAGCCCACCCTTTATGGCTCCCATTGCACAGTCCTCTCTGGGCAGGACCCTTTTTGTTTGAGAGCAGAGCAGGAAACTCCACTTTCTCCCTTAAGGTTCACTGCCCACATAGTTTTCTGGTCACCTGGAGCAGTGTGTGCTATTGTGCTACATATAATGAAGAGTATTTTGTTAAAAGCTTGTTTTAAAAGAATTAATAATCCTGTAAAACTGCAACACACAGAATTTAAATGTAACTGGAATTTAAATTTAGGCCAATGTCCAATTATGTTACTAATAATAATGTAATCATATAATATAACATTATTACAAGTTAAATACTGCCTTTCTATTAAGTGTAGTTAAATCTTTTCTTAAAACATTCCTTTGAAAAGAACACAGGTTGAAGGCCTGGCTCAGGATTTCTGAACAAGCTGAGCTTGTATCTCATCCTGCAAGATGAATATTAAGTCAATGTGGCTGAATTAGCCAGGCCACATTTCTGACCTACCTGGGCTCTTCCTTTATTATTTTATTGTCTGGGCTTTCTCCTCCAATGTACACACTCACCTCCCCCAGGAAAGCAAGAACCATCTCAATTAAACACTGCAGATGTAGCTACAGGCACTGCAGCTCCAGGCTGACTTACAACAGCTCTCCAGGCTCCCAAAAAACTGGGAGACTGGGAGGGAGGGGAGGTGGGTGAAGAGGGATAGGTATTTCAGATTTCAAAAAAAGAAAATTAGCAGAAGGTTTCCTACCATCATTATGTGGATGGGCAAATTGAGGGGCAGGAAGCTGAACAAACTACTGACACAACTTAGTGGGGCATAAACCCCAAAACTTTGGGCTTCTGGGACAAAGGTGCAGCTGGATGGTTTTCTCTATTTAGGATTTTTATTGTGTATTGGATGGATTGTCATCCTCTGCTTAAAAACCTGCCTCTGTTACATCTGTATTTATTAAAAAGGAAAGCAATACCATAGAAAAATCCATCAAACCCATCTAAGGGCTTCATCTCTTACACTCCATTAGCAGAAGGGATATATTATTAATATTAATTCACAGTGGACAGCAAAGCCATTAAACTTAATGTTGCCCAGACATTCTGAATAAACTATGCCATTGCCTTCCAGCAGCTGAGTACTAATGCAAGTTCACAGTAAACACCTTAATCACAATTTGTTAATATAAACAGTCACGCTGCAATTCATAATGTTAGATTTCATAAGAAGGTAAAAACCAACATTTTAAGAACAGAAGAAGATCTTAAAGTGGTGTCTCCATTGACTACAATGCTGATTATTGTGAATTATTTAGCAGGGTATTGGAAGAAAACCTTCTTACTGGAAAAAAGACCGTATTTTCATTTTCACAGAGATTAAAATGATTGACTGTCTCAACCAGAGGAAGTAGCAGATTATTTATGTCTTGCAATTCATGAAAAGTATTAAAAACCAGAAGACCCGCAACTGTGGTTTTTAATGTCTTCCATGGCACTGTGTGGCAGGCAGGAAGAAAAATGGGTTTACTATCTTGTTTCATTGGTGTTCTCCCCTGACAAAAGGGAATTCATTTCCTTTCAAGGCCTTCTTGCTCAGAAAGCCCTTCAAATCCCCAAGATAACAGGATATCTAGACTCTCAGCAGAAGCACATCCCCACACACAGCAAACCCCTGTGCACATCACCCCGTGCCACTGGGACATCCACAGAGCAAATGCCGAGCACAACAGCTTCCTCTCTCCTCTCTTTGCTAACTTAAGTCCAAGCAGTCAACTGAACTTGAAATTAAGCTTTTGTTCACTCTCTATTTAACAAGAGGAGGACAATCAAGTGGAAAACGTGACGGGCTGGTATTAAGAAGTGTAGGCTTGGAGGGTTGGGTTTGGTTTTCAATACACACAAATATTTTAAAGAGATGAAATTATAGAATCAAATTAATTTTTAACATTTCTTGCTAGGGATTTTCTATGGGCTTATTTATAACAAACTACAACTTGAGTATAAGAACATGAAATTTTTCTTTCTCAAAAATTCTGTGGCTTTCCAGTGATCAGAAGGAGCTTCCCAGGAAAGAACAAGCCTTAGACATGCGAGGGGGTGAAACGCAAACAGTGTGTGGTATCACCAGCCCTCCTATGAGACACTGTGCCATCAGGAAGACTTTTCCTGTCAGGTTTAGTGAGATTCTGAAACAAGGCCACAATTCCCAGGCTGACTTTTAGCAGCCAAAAACTCCTGCTTTTCAGTGGTGTTGCTGGCACAATGCTGGACAATTCCAACACAAGCATTTTATTCATCATACTCTGGGGGGAAAATGAAGGAGAAAACCCCCAGCCTGATTTGGCAGGAGCAGGAGACACCATCCAGCTGTGTTTCAGTGCACTGCTGGAGTGACTCAACCTCTGCAAGGGGCTGCAGAGGATGTTTAGGATGGCATTAGAAAAAGTAGGAAGAGCCAAACTTTTTCCTTACAAATTCTGGAAAAGATATACAAAGGGGATATAAAATGAAACAAAGCACTAGAGAGTGAAAGAGCAGGAAGAAAAAAAAATCCAAGAGAAAAAAGAACTAAAAATTTTAAAGTCTAAAAAAATACAACAATGAAAATAATTTAAAACCGTAACTAAGACTTTTGTGAAGATTTAATTAATACTTACAAATTATTGTTTCTCAAACCTGCATTTAGTTAGGTGACAGGACTCCAGAGAAAGCAGGAGACTTGTCACTATTAATCTTCAGAACTAAATCATCTCTGAAAATGAACTAAAAACGTACTTAACTTGTAGATTTAACACTGCGTTTTGTTATGTAAAGCTTCAGACCAAACTGATTCTCTTCCAGAGATCTGTCTAAACACACACTCAGGGCTTGTCAGACCCTCAAAAGAGAGGTGTAGTATCTGAACTCAGTAAATGCACACAGGAGGGAGCACAAATTCCAGGTATTTACAAAGCAAGGTGAAGTGAGTCCTGCTTTCCTGGCTGTTGCCTGCATGGAAACAGTGGTTTTTTGCTGTGTTTAAAATGTCAATAATGATGGCAATTCCTGCAAAGCTTTGTTTTCTTGTTTAAAAGTGCACTAGAGGGATTGGTCAGCAACCAGCTGGTTCACACAGGGCAGAGTTAACAACCTTTAGTGGGTTCATGAGCATGTATCTAACACAGAAACCACTGGATGCACTGATCTTCCCATGGAAAAGAACAGTTTAATCTCACACTTACCTTCCCTGTCAGAACAGAAGGAAATTCTGTATCAAACTTGTTGCTCAAGCCAAACCTTGAAAACAAAAGAGACAAACAAAATATATTCCACCTAACTTATTTTGTTTCCCTTAATCAAAAAATGTAATAAGATTTTTTACTTTAGAAAAAAAGAAAACTCTTCATTTCTTTTGCCTTTAGATTTACATTATTTCATGAGCTTTCCATCTCAGTTTATATAAGGTCTCATGTATCCTTTAAAAGGTCATTTCTAAGACAGAGAAATACAGCTTGCTGCCTTATTTAATAACTCCAAGTCCCCAAAAAAATGCAAGAATTCTGTTACAAGTGGATGGCAGGAAGTTTCAATCTTTGCTATCTTTACAAAAAACCCTCCAGCTGTTAAATTCCAGTTTTACTGTGTTCAATAATTCTTTGACTCATGCAATTGTTTCACATGCAACAGACGAAGCTTGTTATAAGGAACCCATTCATCATCATCATCTTAGAAATTTATAAGCATCTGGGTTTAAAAAACTGCTTTGGGATGAGTTAAAATGTCTCATGCAAAACATGTAAGAGCCTCCACAAAGAACAGTTTTACAGCTGTGAACTTCAAGCAAATTAAGTCTCAGGTATGACTGTGGCTGCTCTTCACTGGAGTGTTCTGAGTTTTGAACAAGAGGGTTTCATTATAACCAGGGAAAGCTACAGGGAACTGGGCTTTGCTTGGAAACCTGTTCCCATCAGCTCCAGAACTCCTGAACCTTCACAATTCAGTGATTTAACAGAATCCAGCAGCAGCTGGCCCTCAGTACCTGGATGTTTGAACAGAGCTTCATGTTACATTTGGCAAGTTAAATATCTTGGATATCAGGTCCACCATCAGCTCTGCTGAACTATCTCCTGAGTATTTGTCTTGAACAAAAGAAAAAAAAACCAAAAGAAGAGCACAAATTCATTTGGTATTGCTGTATTTATTGTAGGAACAAACCTGGAAAGTACTTGCTCTGGTTTGGGTTGGAAGGACCTCAAAGCTCAGCTGGTTCCAACCCCCTGCCCTGGGCAGGGACACCTTCCATGAGACATCAGCCTCCACCATTACATCACACACACAGTCCTGGGCACCCTGCAGCAGTCCAGGTACCCAAAACTGACCCTGAAACTTGTTTACAAGGATCAAAACGAGTCAAACCAACCTTAAAGAAGAGAGAGGCACAACAGAAGAACTTGTGCTGGCTTTAGAAATCCAGCAAGCTCATTGAAATGTTTGGCAACACTGGTGAAGGCCAAGCCAGTTCTGCAATGAATAATTTAAGTCAGAGCCTTTACTCTTGTCAAGAGCATCATATTGGAACACTGGTTGTGTAAAACATGAAAAAAAATCCACCAAAACAGTACAAAGGTTACTAGTATAGCACATTTCCATTCTCAGTGAATGTAATCTGCCAAGTCAGCCTCCACATTTTGTAGCTTTTCTTTTTAAGCTGAAGTCTTCTAAGTTTTGTAATATATATTTAGTTTTAAGGAAGCTTGAAAAGCAATGGAGTAATCCTTTCAGTCTTAAAAACAGCCAGAAAAGACTAACAATAGGAAACACACACACAAGGCTGTTTTGAGGAGCACAGACTTCTCTGTGCATCAGCAAAGAAACCACCTGAAACGATGCCAAAGGAGTAGCAATCAGACAACATAATAAAAGAACTACCGGAAAGTCCAGGTGATACTCAGAATTATTTACTCTACCCATGTAAGAGACTAATTCCACTAAACCATGCCAAAGGTCCACCTCTCCCAGAACACTGACTCTTACAGGGGCCAGGAGCAGAAGCCTAGGAGACAGCAAAAAAAAAAACAATAAAAAAGCAAACATGTACCAGCAGTGCCCCAGAATCCACCCCTGACCTTCAACAACTCTTAGTTCAAACACTTCCCAAGCCACAGGTAGTGTCTTTCATCTCATCGATCATATATGCTCATTAAAATTCCCACTGCACCCCCAATTTCCATAAAGAACAAGATAAATTAGTGCTGATTTAGAATTCTGATTAAGAATGCAAGATCACAATATATTTTATTACGTTCAGTTTGAAGGTTGATGTCATGAAACACGTTTAAAACCCAAACCTTTTATCAGTTGCCAAAACATTCCCTTCAGTTGTAGCACATCCAAGAAACTTCAGTTACAGAAAGGCACCTCTCACACTGACACCTGCAAATGGCTAAAAGGATATAAAAGTTTTAACTACACTGAAAACAGGACTGTGCCACATTAAAATACTGCATTTAGTCAGCACCACTGATGGCCTCTAGAACACTTTCACTAAAGTGTCTCTAGGAGTTTCACAGACTCTCTTGTGATTATTTACCACAGTTTAGAAATATGAAACTCCTGTTAGGTAGGGCAGTGGGGTAGTGATTCAAGAACTAAATAAAATAAAAGATTTGAAGCAGGATGTTATACAGTTGTACAGCTTTGCAAGCAGCTCTGTAAAAACACTGAAGTGTTATTGGAATATTTAATGTAAAAAAAGTTAAGATTTAAAGTCTTGTTCAAGAGATAATATTAGACTTCCTACAACAGACTAGTGATCTAGCGTGATCAGGCCTACAGAGCCTTCTAAAATTCAGTATATTTAAAAATCACTGTGTAAAATCAATTCCAGTACCTGTTCTTAAAGTCCTGGAAAGCATCAGTTGGTGGTGACTTATTTCTAGGCCAGTTCTCTGACTCCTCAGTGAGAGCTGCCCAAAGCGTAACATTTAGAAATTCAGATCAGTCACCCACATACTTGGGTTGCACTTTTCTCACTGCATGACAAGTATCTCTAAAAGCAAGGCACTGTTTCCTACAGGCTGGAACAGAACTAGGATGACCTCACTTTCCAGTTCTGTCCCTCCTTCCCTGATTTCATGTCTGGCATCAGACAAGTCCCATCACCTCATTTTCCCCCATCAGTGAAGTGGGGAGAACACAACTTCTCCAAAGGAGCTGTAATAAGATATATTCCTAAATCCCTCCAATTAAAGACTGAAAGGAACACCCTGAATCACCAGTCACAAACCCCGCCTGCAACAGGTACCACAACAGAAACTTCTATTAGTGCACAAAGCAGGACCTCAGGTTTCTGTGCCCAGAAGATTTTGGGAAACACTCTCATATCTAGAAGGGACATATTTACAGGTGCTTTGTCTTTCTTTTTTTAAATTTTGACTTAAACAGTGCTTCTTTCTCCTTTCTCCTCTCCTGTATTTATAGATAGTAATCAGCCTCACTGGACTGCACAAGCTAAACCCATTCAGTGAAGCTCTCCAGCTCCTTTTTGTTCAGCTCCCCACACCTAATCCAGGTTACATTGAACCTCCCTGGAACAGAGGAGCTCAGGCCCCACACACTGCTCTTTAGGAGGCATCGGCTCAGCTTTGTCCAGCATAAAGATGATATTCACCAAGAAATGAATAAATAATTAAATAAATATCCAGGTAAAGATGATATTCATCAAGAGCCCTGAGCTGAAATCCTATTGAACAACTGGCATTTCTCTTCCTAATTTCGGACATTTTCCTGTGGGGCCAACAGAACTATCCAAGGGTGTCTTTACCTATGGATGATGTTTTGGGAAATGAAGTTTTTGATACGTAGTGGGAGCCTGAAGTCATTGGCTCTTTGAAATATGCAGAAGATGGAGTAATATCAGACAATAGTCAAATGTCATCACAACTGGATCTTCCCTCCCTTCCCCAGCTGATGACAACAAGCTTTTCATCAGCACCTGGTCTGTGGGTCCCTGGGGCACTCCCACACCAAAAGTTAACTTCCAGCCAAAACTAGGAGGTCTGCAGACTTCAGCAGGAATCACAAGCTGGATATTAAGGGCAATAATATGCATAAAGGCTATTTCATGACCTCATTGCCATCCATCCATATGGACTTAATGATATGGAAAAATCACATAGGATAAATAAAACCTCATAACCAAGTTACAGTTTGTTTACTACTCTGTTTCTGAAAGTTATTGTCTTTGCTTTGCTGAGCAGATGACTCAGTCTTCACTAAAAATGCCTGTGTTGAGATATTTGGATACACCAAGCAGAGTCCCATTGACCATGCCAGAAACAGCAAACAAGGGGTTTATAACTCATCAAAATGGAATTTCAGAAGCAAAAGCATTTACTAGGACCTACTAATTCCTCTGTGCTAAAAATCAAAAGCTTTCTGAAAACAATAAATATGGCTGAGAGCTAATTTTTTCAAAGTAAGAATCTTGAACAAGATGAGAATAAATTTTGCCAACCACTTTCACATACATTCTCTCTGTCTTTCTCTCTCTGAGTAAAATAAAACAAATACACTTTTCATGGTCACTCTTACCATGCACAGGGGTAGATGGGTTAGCAAAAGTCAGTGGAAAAAGCAAGATCCTGCTAAATACCATGGGAAGCTTCTCACTTTATGTTAAGTACTGTTGGATAATGCAGAACAGCTCTGTCAGGGAGAGCAGCTCACTGACAAGGGCAGAAGAATAAAAACTCTCATGCAAGAAACTAACACAGAGTTTGAATCTCCCAACTTGGGAGTTTTATAAGAGAACTGTACATGAAAAGCTGAAGCAGAAAATGACCCTGGAATTTGAGAATTATCCCTTCCCTATACTCCAAAAGTATCCAAGAAAGCCAGTGTCAGCTGAAGAACAGAAGGCATCTGAAACAATGGGAAACAATGGCTTTATAAAGATAACTGGTTTTCTTTACTAGTGTCTGACTTGTCAGGACAGAAATTTTTATCAGCAGTTGTTCCAGAGAGGTTCAGAAAACAAACACAAGTTTTCCTGGCTGACGTATTCCACCTCAGTAACTGGAACAGGCTGATTTCAAAAGCATCTGTGTGATCAAAAACTGACAGAGTTCCAGCAGTGATACATACTAACCACAAACTCTTTGGGAAGCAGAACAGTTCCCATTCATAGGGAAGTTCAGATTATGTTCTCCATGTCCAGAGCTTACTTGCATTTTATTGGTAACATCCACTAACTGGTTTTATTAGTTTAAGGGGATTTAAAAATACCTCATGAGGTGATAAAAGCTGCCTTCTGTCACACAGGTGGGGATACCTATTACAGGAGGAAAGCTGAGGAGGGGTGGGAGAAAGGGAAAATGAGTTGAAAGGGATTCAGCTCAGGTGGCTGCAAGGGTAACTCAGGATTTCCATTGAGGAGTACTGCTTTCTTCTGATGGAGACACCCCTCGTTTTGGGAGATGCTCCTGCCCATCCCCAAGAGGTGCTGGAGCCAAGCAGGAACTTTAAGGAACATCACTAGCACAGAAAAAGCAGCACAGAGGACAAAGCAAACAAGTGCGTAATGTTTTTTCCAGGTAACTCCTAAGATGGGTCCATGGCATTATGACAACTTTGCTTGTGTTCCACCTCTCCTTTAGTGAGGCCACCAGCTATCTGGGGTCAGGGCAGAGGGAAATCCCATCAACAGAGCAAATGCAGTGATGCAGCAGAGCAACCCCCCGCTGGCACCAGCTCCATGCAAACCTGATTCAGACTTACAGGAGGACACAGTACCACATCCAACACAAGTTCCCTTGGGACAGGAGAGCCTTCCCCACCCATTGCTTTCACTGCAGAGTTAGATCACACTGCACCTATTTACAGAAAGAAACGTGCATTTTATGCAATCCAAAGGCAGAGCCAAAGCAACACAAGATGGGCCTCTGCAATACAGCACCTTCAGAACTTCCCTCCCTGCCACGAACATCAATGTAACAACCAACAGCTTGTTATGGATGTGCTTGGTTCTATTAAATCTTCTGTTTACAGGAGTAAGAACGTTAAAGATTACTACGAGTAAACATCACATATGAGAAAACACAGTTTGCTCATCCTCTGTTCAATGCTGAAATGAGCAGCAAACATTCTGGCTCATGCTGTGTTCCTGGATAAAAACACTCAATCTGAACCCAACTCACAACGAAGTTTGGAGCAGATAAAGCCCAGCCCAGCCCCGAGCCTGCTCTGCAGTGCAGTGAGGGGGTTCCGCTAGGGCACAGCGACATGGTCTGAACGGGCTGCCCGTCCTCGCATCGCCTGGACTTTGCTTTTTATCGAACAAATTGCTTGGGTAAAGCGGAGCCCCAGGGAGGGCTGATCCACCTCCGCACCCACAGCCAATTCCCGCTGCTCATTCACGGCCCGGGGCTGCCTGGGGCTACGGGAGCACCGAGTCCCACGTTTCCACGCGTTAAGAGCACAATTCCGCTCACGGAGCGGGTGCCGGGGGCGCAGGGCAGCGCGGCCCTGCGCTGAGGGGCGGTCGGGACCGCCAGGGCCGGGCACGGAGCTGCCGCTGCCCTCACGCTCCCGGCGCTCCCGCCCCGCCACGCCGGCCCGCCACGCCGCCCGCGCTCCTTCCTTACACGGTGATGTGCCCGGCGCCCCGCACCGCCACGGGGTCGGGCGCGTCACGGGGCCGCGGCAGCTCCTGGCTGCGCACCACGGGCTCGGGCTCGTCCTGCTCCTCGTCCTCCTCCTCCAGCTCGTAGATCGTATCGAAGTCCGCCATGTTGGGCAGCAGGACGCTCATCGCCGGCCCCCCGCCCTCCCGCCGCGCCTGCGCACCGCGCGCCGGGGGCGGGGCCGCGTCCGGGACACGGCGGCGGGAGGAGGGAGCGCGGCGCGCAGGCGGGTCGAGGGAGAAGTGGGCGGGGACGACACCGGGGAGTGTTTGAGCGCGGTGTCTGTGTCAGTGTCCTCGACACAGTCTGCTGGGAGGCAGTGCCTCCGCGGAGATGGCGGGGGCTGGCGAGTTGCGCCGGTCTCGGTGACCGGAGGGCGGCTGCCTCCCGCGCCCCTCGGGTGCGCGCGCGCGCGCCTGTTCCTCCCCTCAGGAGCTCCGGGGGGGGTCACGAGTCGGCGCGAGGCTCTGCTGAGGGAGGTTGTGTTTGCCGGTTGCAGCCAAGCCGGAATAACCTCACTGATTTTTGTTTTCAAACATTCCGTCTAAGCCTTCGGCGTACAAGGAACTCGAATGTCTGTACTATCGTCAGGATTTATAACTCCCCCCCCACTTCCCGCCGCGCTCCCCTCAGGTGCGCGCACGCCCCTTCCCGCCCCTCAGGAGCGCCGCAGCCGGCGCGAGGCGCTGCTGAGAGAGGTCGCGTTTGCCGATTGTAGTGAAGCTGGAATAACCGTGTTGAGTTGTGCTTTCAAAGAATCCGTTTTATCCTTCGGTGTACAAGGAACTCGAATATATACGCTACCGTTAGGCTTTATAACTTCCCCCCCCTTCCCCTCCCTCAGGAGCGCCCCGGCACGAGGCCCTTCTGAGGGAAGTTGTATTTGCTGGTTGTAGTGAAGCCGGAATAACCTTGTGGAATTTTAAACTACTTTTCAGAAGTTCCCTCTAAGCCTTCAGTGTACAAGGAACCTGAGTATCTATACTATCGCTAGTGTTAAAGCTTCTCGCACTTCCCGCCGCCCCCCTCAGGTGCGTGCGCCATTTCCCCCCGCAGGCCCTCAGGCGCTTTCAGCCGCAAAGGAAAACTGAAGAGGGTCGTTGAAAGCCTCAGTTCCCAAGGTATTATTCTCCAGCTTCACCCAAGTGAGAAGGAGAGGTTTTTGCCAGCCGTCGGTTGCCGGCTGGGCTGAGGGCAGCGCTGCCACCTGAGGGGGCTCTGTTGGCTGCTGTGGACACCCCCATGTTCAGCTTGGGCAGAGCTGTTTAAAGGTCTTCTGCAGACCTGTTCTGCCCAAGGAAGGCATGAAAAGCCCCAAGGAATCCTTCCGTGTCCGAAGCATTGCTTGCGGGTGGCACAGAGAGAGGGAAAGGACCAGGTCGTGCCCTCTCGCCCGGCTCCCTCAGACTCAGCACTGAATTCCCCTCCGCTGAGCAGTGACCTCCCTTCAAGAGGTACTGGGTTCATTTCAGGGCAAATCAGGCTAAGATCAACACCTTCACTGTGTCTGCTCAGAGAGAGGGAGCAGGAGTTGAGGTTGGAGCGAATTCGCAGCCCTTCGGGTTGTGTGGAGGTGGAATCGTGGCTCATTCCCCTTCCCCCTCGGGGGCGCGAGGGGTTGTCGAGGGAAGGCGGGGGGAGGTGCTGATCCTCCTCTTTTTAAACCCCTTTTCCAGGTGTATTTCTGTGGCGATTTGAACAAACCCAGCCCTGTAGTGCTTCCGCTTCTTCCCCGTTCATTTTTCCCAACTCGCGGCCGAGGGAAAGGTGAGGGAGGGTTTGGAGTTTTCCCGAAGGTTTGAGGTGGTTGCCTGGAGTTTGGTGATGGGTTTGGAAAGAGAGTTACATGCAGGGTGGTAGAGTGGTGAGAGAGAAGAAAATCCACATAGGAATAGCAAAATTGGTGAAAAAAACCTCTGAGAATAGCCCCGCCCCAGCACACAGGTGTAAATTATTATTGAGGTAATAAGCACTTAATTACTCTCCTACTGCAAATGGAAAGTAGCCAAAAAAATTATTGGCGCTTGTAATTGCAGTAAAGGAATGAAAAATGAGATTCCAAAGGGGGGATTTTGGTCTGGTGGGTTTTATTTTATTTTTTTAATATTAGTGTAGCTACCATAAAGCATTGGGTCTGGTATGTATCCAAATCAGAATTCCTGACCCACAGCTACTGTAAGGAAGGAGCTCACCTCCTCCTACACTAGAAAAAATGTCTCCATCTCTGTCTGCTGTTTTCAGGAAAATACTTCTCTCATAAATCAACTTTACTGTTTTACAGGTGTTTCTAGACCGCAGCAAAATGCAGATGACTTGACTGTGAAAATTTTTGCTGCTTCCCAAAGCAAAATTTTATGAGCTCCAGTTTTATCAGTGCTCCATGCTCTTCCTTCAGCACATTATCTATCTTATGTGGAGCTGCAGGTAAATCATACTCTAATGACTTGAGGAAAAAAAAAGAGACAAGTTGTTATAAAATGAAATTACGTGTTCTATGTTCTCCCATTTTTGTCAAAACACTTTTCTCTTGTTTAGTGATGAATACTGTCAATATACTGCAGGAAAAGTAAGTCATTGATCAAATATTTAGAAACCTGTCAAAAAAGAGAAAATTATTCTATACCTGAGGATCTGATATTTTTCCAAACATCTTCATCTTTATGTAGATTATTGCTGTTCATAACCCATGGAAATAAAATCCTGAGACCACTGAAATAAAGTTATATATGGGGTTGTTAATAAGGTACTGGCCTTTATTTTACTCTCACTGAAATTCCAGGTCTCTGCTTTAACTGATGTAAAAGCCGAAAAGGTAAATCTCATAACTGAGGACACAGGAAGAAATGATAATTCCGATGCTGTGCATTATAGGCTTGAATATTCAGTTGAGATCATCTTAATTCTTGGCAGCTTTGGTGAAATACTCATGAGAAAGGTAGTTATATTTAAAATATAATCACAACGTATGTAACCTGATGTCCCTTTGGCCAGTGTTTCCTATGAGAAAGGGCTAAATGCAAGCCTTTGGGTTCAAAGCTACGTGCTTTGTGAGCAGAAAAGCCAGACAGCTCTGGGTCTACTTCATGGAAAAGTTAAAACTCTTGTTCCTGGTTTATTGTGGAATCATTTCCCATCACTGTCCCTGCAGAATGCTAAAAAAAAATATGAAAATTAATTGCTTTCTCTTCTTCATGGTGCTACAACATTTCATTTTTGCTCAAAGCTTTGTCTGGCTGCTGATTTTTATTAACCTTGCTGGTGTCTTTCCATTTCTTAGACTCTTCTGACCTGGTGAGCAACGAGTTTTTACACGTGTTTCTATACTCAAAGGAATAGTTTGAGTGGAGGGCCACAGGTGGAGTTTTGAACTCTTACCCAGCTAGATGTGAAATGCATCCTCTTAAATAATTAGAGTAAGGTGTTTATAAGATATTTGGTATCTTTTTCTGTGTTTAGCTAACTACTGGTGTCAGTAATTCTTATTTATCATCGTTATTTCACCAGGACCGTGGCTTTGCAGTGCTCCCATTAATGGAATTGTGAGTGCATCAGTGGCAGGGATTTCTTGGCATGGAAAAAAATAGAAAAGATTTCTTGACCACTTGTAGCAGCATCTCTGTAACCACATGAGTTAAGAGACCCTGCCCCATCTGCTAAAGGATGTTTATGTTCGTGTGTTTTCATAAAACTAAAATGACACTGGCAGTGATTTCGTTGATATAAAGTGTTTGGATTTCAGAATAGGTTCCGATTAAAATGCCTCTCTGCTGAAATGAAGCTGTTTTGAGGGGAAGGATAACTTAGTGACCTTCTAAATGCTAGAAACCCAGAGATAATGATAAAGATAGCCCTCATACTCAGGAGAACTTTCTAATGAAGTCCAGCAGTGCTGTTCAACATGACTCTAAATGCTTTGGAATAGCAGGTTGCCACTGAGGTGTCTCACTGACTTTTGGCAAAACTGGGTCTGTACTGCACAGAGCTCAGGAGGGTAAGGGACTTAAACCTGTCTCAGTGCTGTCTGACTGTGTGCTCATTGCTCTGCATAACCTTTGGATGCCAAAGGGAGAGAGGAAAATCCTGGAACAGACAGCTGCAAGTGGCTGAGGAGCAGTCCACGGCCTTCTTTTGGGAATAAATGAGAGCCGAAGAGGCAACTTGGGAGGGCTTAGGCTGGAATTTCCCATGGTCATGACACCATGCCGTCCTGGAACGATCAGCTTTCGCTGGGATAGGCACTGACTTGGGATGTGGATCAAGCCCGTTAAGAAGATTTTTCTAGAGCCTTTAGGATCTCCCTTGGGTGCTATAAAACCAAGCTCTCTTCCCATTCCTACCTATTATGTGTTCAATTTTGTTCAAATAAAAACCTCTTGGAAATTTTAGAAGGGCAAAAGAAATGAGAGAGAAGCAGTGTGTGTGCCAGAAAGGGAAATAAACCCCAGGGCCTTGGGCAAGGATTTACCACCTTAGCATTAGATATGACAGTGGTGAGATTCAGGTGTCAGGGAGAGGTGTGGCAAACAGGGAGCCACCCAGCAGCAGGAAACCTCTTCAGGTTTCACTGAAGAGCCTCCATTTTAATGCAACCTGTGTTCTGATTTAATAAACAAGCTCGTGTTCCAGCCATTTCAATGGATGTTGTGCCAGGAGGGCACATGTGATGGATCAAAGCTTGAACTCCATTAGGTGCTGAACAGGTGGGACAGCAATTTGCTGAGTTGAAGGGTGGAAAGAGCAAGTGTAGAGTTTTGACACAATATATGTGTGTGACCCCTTTCTCGTGAGTGAGGGATTAGCAAACCACAAAAGGAATCTCTTTAATTGGAAAAGGTACTTTGCTATACCAGCTACATATTTAACATCTTGTGCTTTTAAAGTAATAGGTTGAAGTCAAAGTTCAGCTGAAGTTTCAGGGGACTTTTTTTTTTTATATGTTTGTGTGTTCTCTCCTGTAGGAATGATGACTGTGGGTAAAAATAGACCATTTTAGAAAAACACCTTTTGTAACCCATGCCTGTGTTTGAAGTATGTCTGCTGAATATTGGGTTTGAGAGGTAAATACTACAGGGAATTTTTTTCAGCCTGATTTATCGAACTTTCTGTCTTCACAGGAGGAAATATTTACAAGTCTCATTTCAGTACTGTTTTAGGATGCTGCTTATTTGATGAAACTATTATGCCATAAAAACTGGGTGATTTGTGGAGAGATGATGGGCTCTGGCAGTGTTTATCCACCCAAATCACTTCCTTTCTTGGAATCAAGTGTTCTTATGTAGAGCATGAAACACAAAAAGAGAGCAGGAAAGAGAGGAGATAAAGCACAGTATTAAATAGAAGCTCTATTGAGAGAAAATAAAGTGAATGCTAATGGGGGCCTGAGAGATTCCAAGTCTTCCAATGTATTTTTTCCTTGTTTGTTCCATATAAATCCCCACCAGTCATTCTTCAGAAGGAAGGATATACAACAAGTGATGTCATATTGGCTGCCAGAATTCCCTCATTTCCCACACTTGTGTGTTTCAACAGAGGAGGAGGTTGTTGGATGAGAGGATTATACTCTTGGAGTTTGGAGAATGTATTTTAAGTCTGGTGGACAAACCATCATGTTTCTTGATCAACTGATACAAACTCTTTTCCCAAGCTGAGTTGCATCTCACGGCAAATCCACGTCATTTTGCTAAGCAATAGAAATGTGTAACTCATTAGGCAAATTTAGATACGTTCAATTGCTGAAGGAAGGCAAGTCAAGAGTGATGGGAGAGGTTTAATGAAATTGAGTTTGTGACACAAATATTCTGTAGTGTCTAGGAGGTTTTTGTGCAGGGGTGTGCAGCTCTGTGCTGCTTGTACTGAAAATGCCTGATGGAGATCCATTTTCAAAAGTAATCTAAGTTTCAAGAGGTTGTCAGGTTTCTGATCCAGGTTTTTGCTTGACTTGTATGACTACTACAAGCAGCCAGTTAGGTGTTTAAGTTATGCTCTCTTCTCTGCAAATTGATATTTTAAATATCTTATAATGAGGTCCTTTCCAATTTCTGGTCTAAACTATCTGTCCTTACTGTAACTATGGACAAATCTGTATTTTTCTTTTTTTTCTCCCACAGATCAATATTTAGAAGTTAGTTAATAAAGCCAGATCACTGTGGTGCTACACTGAGTGTCAGCATGAGCAGTTTGTGGCAAATTGTTCCTTCTTGATTAAGTATTTATAGGCAGTGGGACTGAGAAGGGCGATTGTTGCCAAAGCTTTGGCACCCCTACAGAATTCTCCTAAGAATGAAGATGATTCAGATAAAGGCCAGGAGGGATTTGCTGGCTGCTGGTATCAGACAGTTGTGTGACGCAGAGTTCTCGTTTGATATCAGCTGGTGTTCCAGTGGCTTGCTGCTCTGCAAACTCCAAACACCAACCAAACAGCTGAATTTAAACAGTGGGATGGTTTTCTATTTACATAAAGGGAAAAACACAGGAAACTCAGAGAGCTTGGGGAAGGTCCCCACTGGGTGAGAAGGGTGGCATTTGATTTATTATTATTTTAATTGCCTAACAGTGCTAAGGGAGAGTCTAAAGTCCCTGGAGAAGCCTTCAAAGGGGGAAAGATAAATATTGAAAAATGTTATTTATAGCCCTTAGTGTTTCACCCATGTAAATACAAAAATGAAATACAAGGTCTGATCACATCTTCTGAAGTTTCTCCTTCGCATAAGCAATGCTGAAGAGGCAAACACAGCTGCCCAAAAATAATGGCAATGTGAGGCCTTTGGCTGTGTGTCCTCCACCCAACTGCCTCTCCCGGCCCTCGTGTTCCCGGGCTAGTGTTGGCAGAACGTGAGTGTAGGATGGGCTCCTGTCAGGCTCTCCCGTGATCCATAATGAGCATTGAGATGTGCCAGCATTAAGTGCTCAATTGGATTTGATTTGGGAATAATGGCTGCAGTCAGAGACAGAGGAGGATTTTCTGCTTTCAGGTTCTTGCCATTCCCCCTCTCTATGGCCTCCCAGCCTCCTGGTGTGGAACTCTGACTGCATGGTTATCACCCTCCGATCAAGTTTACTAAAAATTATTCTAATCAGTCCAAAAGTGTTTAATTTTCTTTCCCTAGATTATTTTGAGAAACAGCTGTGTTGCTGCACTGAGACTGAAAGGGGTGTTATGATCTGGGTGGGGGTACCTGTGCGCAGTACAAGGTAGGGGGAATAACTTCTTATCTGTCTCAGTCATAGCCAGAGAAGATAATCCAATACACTTTTTAGGCTTGGACACCATTATCTAGTGCATGAAAGAGACTGTGTCCCCCAAATATTTATTAATATATGCTTTGGAAAAAATTCATGATGAAGATCATGAAAAAGGAAAACACTTTTTATTGACAGGATTGATTTTAAACATGCCATAGGAGGTGCTTTGTATCCCATTCCAGCTCTGGTTTGACACTTAAAATAGGCTCATTTTGAATGATTCCTCAGTGGACTGTGGTTGTTTTGAAGTCAGTGTCTCCTCTGTCCAGTTTGTCAGGACTCTGGGGTGTTTGCTGCCTGCCTGGCCAGTCACGCAGACTGCAGCTTCTTTAGAATGTGTTGTATGGGAACATGGTAAATAACCACGTCAGATTTGTGTCTCAGTTTTGACATAAACGAGAAGGAAAGAGCAATCTGAAGTTAAGGAAGCATTTTTAGCATGCAAACATAATAAATGATGTGTTGTGTGTTAGAGCTCCACACTTGCCATTCTTTCTTGTTGTTATGATGACCGATCCCAGAAAAAACCCCGAAAACTAGAAGAAAGTGCTCTCTCTCTCTCTCTGTCTCTCTCCATTTCTGTGCCACCAATAACCCTCAGAACAGCCCTTCCCTGCTCTCCACAGAGATGGACTTTCTGGGGAGTTGGGCTTTGCATACCAAGGTAAAGGTACTCTTCCCTTTTTCTTGTGTATCTAAAGTATGAGTTTCTTGGGAGATGATTTGATCTTGTACCTCCTTCAGGTATAGAAGTGCAACACTTCCATGACTCTAAACAGAACTAGATCTCTTTGTGGGTATTCTACAACTTGCTGCTCAGTCTCCTAAAATGTCCATCATCACACTGGAACACCAGTGGGCAGATTTGGAAGATCCTGAATCAAAGCCACACAGAGTCTCAATTTCTCATCAGGCTGAGTTTTGTACCTGTTTATATACACAAGATTTTGTGTTTACAGTTTGTTTGCATTAAGATACACCTATTTGTTTGAGCTATATGATAGGAGATTATTAGAAAATATATTGGGGAACCACCCACAAATGCTTACAGTGAGTAAATTCTTATCCTGTGTTACAGGATTCCTTCCTAGTTTAGTTGGAGACATGCCTCCAAATATATAATTCAGTATTTATTTTTGAAGAGGTTATTGTGACTCCTGATAGAGTTGCTTTCATGGAATTACTCTTAACAGAGTTATTTTTAAATTATTGGGGAACAGTGAGACACATCTTCAAATATAAGTCATCTGGTGTATGGAATGCAGATGCTGAGAGCTTTGGCAGGTTCTGTCCATATTGTTCAGTGCATTTTGAGTGCTCACTGAGACAAAGAACAGCAGAATTTAATCTGCTGGTTCTGAGAACAAGTTTGATATTACTGAAATAAGTGATGCCTGACTTTTCATGTGCCAGATAATGCTGATTTCTGTTTGTTTTCCACTCTTTTCCCTTTTTATTACCTTTGCTCCTCTTGGCCTTTTCAGTAATATTAAATTTTTCCAATAGAGCACTTAACTTGTGTGCTATCAAAAAGCTCCCACTATGAAATTCCAATGAACAGTACTACTGTATGGGGTTTGGGGTTTTTTTTAGTGCTTTGGGTTTTCTTTCTCCTTTTCCCAGACTTCTAGATATCATTGCTGCCTTCTCACCTGCCAACATGGACTGATAATTAAAGCAAACCACACCATGAGCATGTTTATCCTTAATTTGTGCTCTTTCAGGAGTGCCCATGAAGGGAACATTTCTTTGGTGACATTCCTGCACTTTGGGAATGCTGAGCTGCAGGTAACAACTTCAAAATAACACTGTCAGCTACTTGGGGGTATTTCTTGCCCAAAATAAGTGTCATATATAAAGTCAGTGGCCTAAGACTGCTAGTATTAACTTAAAATGTTTAGAGACATTAAGCAAATTCTTTATTTGCTTTTTGGGGGTTTGGTGGTAGTAACAGTCCTGTTCCCATTACCTTTTTGCTCATATTTTTGAGCAGCAGTATATGCAGTCATTGAAGATTGAAATAATGCTTATCTTCCAAATTATTTGGCATTTCCTAATGTGCATGAGAAATGGCTTAATTTCCTACAGTGGGACAGATCTTGGCAGGTTTGGTGTATTAGGTATCTGTAACTATTGCATCCTTGAATACAATGACATAGGGCAAAGATGATTTGTGTTATTTAATTAAATGCAATATGTTGGTATAGCGACATTATTATTTTTTTTTGAGTATTTAAATGTGTTTTGAATGTTTTTGTTGTTTTCAGAAAGTAGCATTCTTTTCAATACATGTAAGTGTAAATATTTATTAACATCTACTGTTTACTCTAATTATATAAATGTAACAACGCAAACAAACCCAGCTTCTTATATTTTCTGCAATAATACTCTGTTTTATAATCAGTCCCCTTAGTTCTCTGTGGGTATATGTGATCGGACTAGAACTATGTTTACTTGAACTTTTGTTGTCTCATTCTTTGTGTCAGTGTCTGAAGCAAATTACGTGCTGTTCAAAGATATTGAGCGATGAATCTTAGCAGCACAAGTTCCCTGAGATTTCTGCAACAATTAAAATACTTTGACAACAGTCCCAGATCCCGTGCTCAGAAATCAGCTCTCTAGAGGCAGTGAAATGAGAAGGGTCCTTTGCATAAGTGAGTTTTAAAGGTGGGGAAATCCATTCCTGCTTTCTCTTTTTTCCTGTTTTTTTTTTTTTTCCTCTGTTCATTCTGAAACCATGACCTGGTGAATGTCACTAGGCTGTAATCCACTGATGCCGTGGGGAGGTGGGAACAGGGAGCTGGACAGTTCGGTGGGGCTCAGTGACCCCGAGTCGCTCTGGGCTGAGCCCCCGCTGCCATCAAACTGCGAGATTTTCTTCTTGAGCAGCTTCCTTTCCTTTGCCCGCCGGTTCTGGAACCAGATCTTCACCTGGGGCATTAGAAACAGCATCGGATTAGTGCAAAGGGCTGGGCAACCTTTTACAGCAATTAGAACAGTGAAAACGGAGAGAAGGTAAAAAACACTAGGAAAAAAACCCCAAAACCTGAAGCAAGGAAATGAACAAACAAAAAGCCCCAAAACACCCCCCCCCCACACAAAATGACCCCCCCTCGCCCTGCCATCAAAAACCCACAAACCAAACCACTGAATCTGTGCAGTGAAAACTTTTGGCTTTCCTCTGTGTTAACTTTCTGCATTATAATCAATAGAAGATTACTTTCTATTCTTGGGCCTGGTGTGAAGGGAACATGCTGTGTTATATGTGAGAACACAGGGATCAACACACTCCTCAAGACTCAGAGACTCCCCGAGTTCATCATCCCAGCTTTGCCAGTGGCTGTGTCACACTTTAGGAAGATGCAATTAGGGAATAATTTTGAAGATTTCTTTATTATCTGTGTTACAGATTAATTCAAAGCCAAGTACTGAGGGTTCTTTTTCTTCACTTATGTTGTGAATGACTTCTGTGTGTGCATATATTCTTATGTGTTTTTAAAGCTTTGATTGCTTTTATTATGTATTATATATTTATATCTCTATTTTTATACCTGTGTTTTTCAGATACACACATACAGCCATGTGTATAACTAGATATCAGCATTACCTATTGACATTCAATTTCCCAGACTAATTGTGCAGGTGTAAAGACTCCTGTCTATTTAAAACCTGCTTTTAGTTTAAGTATTTATATTTTATTTCCTTATGTGAAAGTGTGAATGAACAGAAAGTTTGTGTTCATACTTAACAGTTTTTATTATAGCATAAAAGGTGTGTTGAATACAATATGATAAAGTTGTGCCATTGCTTTGTATTCAAAATCTAATTATTATTTTCTATTTATTTTTATTACCTTACTGGTAATGGCATTAAGTAGCATTTAGCTTTGTCTGTCGTGAGTCCTGTAGAAATACAGATAAATTAAGTATTTTGTCTCCATTATACTTGAAGGAAACTTGCCAAAGGTTGGGTGGCATTAGGAGCAGCAGTGTAAAAAGGAACTGCTGATTTTGTGCAGTATCTCTGGTGATTCCAGGCATGTCTGTGTTCTAAGTCAGCCAGCTTGCATAATATTAAGGTGCAGGTTTTGAATCTTTCATAACTGCAGTGCTCTGAAAAATTTCCAACGCAGCTCTGTCCTACTGTGTGACAAACTTTAGTCCATCCGTGGTTTCCATTGTCACTGTCTGGGGCCTCTTGGAGTCTGCAATCTATGCACTCCTTGGGTCTGGGATTAAATGTCACTGCACTAAAATGTGTTCATGAAAATCCAGGGCTTGATCCTAAAATACCCTTGGTTATCTGTGCATCCCCACACTTCCTCGACTGGTCCCTCTCTATCCCATGCTCCTGCACAGACTGAATGCAAAGGCAGAGGAGGCCACTGAAAGAGAATATTTTAGACAACTGGATGTGTATATTCAGAAAGAACAAATGCTTGTAAAATACTAAAAAGAAAGATCTCTAGTTTGGAATTCGCTGAGGGCAATAATCTGGTTGCTAAATGAGATGCCCTATTCAATATCACCTTATCCTCCAGCTGTAGTTCTGAAGGGTTGGATCCAACAGTTACTGCAGAGCTGTGCTTTCCAACACAGGGATTTTAGGGAATTCTTATCCTGAATTCCTCTAGTCTTTGTGTGAGCACAGCTGACAGATCTGGGCCCTGCTCAGGGGAGTGTCTCTGTTCAGGACACAGATTAAGTATGTACTCTATGTGAACAAATGCAGAGCTGCTTTCCAAGGAGGTAATGGATCTAAGTATGCCCTTGAACATTCCCTGCCTGGATAGTCTTGGCTACATGTATTTGTATAATAGTATCAAATGTGGGACCAAACTTTGCAGCCTAAAGCAGCCTGTATGTAGGAAGTTTGAACTACTGCTGTAGGTGAAGGACCTGTGAAAATGATAGCAAAATGAGATCCTGACTTGAAAGTCCAGGGCTGGAAGAGCCCCTTCAATATGCTGAAATCTATGGAAGAATGTGGCCTGTGGGAGCTGTGCCAATACATTTATGACAAAAAAAAGCCCATAAATATCTCATTTGGTTGCTCTTTGAATGCTCAGTTTTGATTTTCCTGGCTTACAGCTCAAATGCATCCAATGCTTTGGATTTTTTTCCTGGCCATTACTTTGTGTGGTTTCAAGAAGAAATAAAGTTATGAATGTCAGGACTATTGGGAACATAGCTAAGGTAGCATGAAGCTGAACTGTTTAAATTCTATCTGTAGAGGAAGGTAGAAGGTAATTCTAAGTCCTTTGTGTAGTATAGATGAATTCCTAATGCTTCATTACCTCTAACTGGAGGTTTCTGTCAAATGAACAGTTAATGAGTGTGGGGGGTGTGGTGTGTTCCCTGGGATGGAGGGCTCTGGGTACCTGTCTTTCCGATAGTCCCAGGTTTGCTGCCAGTTCTGACTTTCTCCTGATTGTGATGTATCTGTTGCAGTGAAATTCCTTCTCTAATTCCAGTCTTTGATGGTCTGTGTAAACAACTCGGTACTTTTCTTTTGTTCTTGTTTTACCTGTTTAGGAAATAAATGTTATTAATATTAAGAAATATTAATTTGATTTTCCATAACAACTTTCAGACATCTCCAGCATTTTACAGACATTAATTAAACTACTCACATGGGATTGTTTTCTGTGGCACAGAGAAGGAATATGAGGTACAGGGTAAAATAAGAGAGTACTTGTTACCATAACTGTCTTTCCCTCTTTATCTCCCTCTCTCTGTAAACATACATTTAAATGTGAAGCTCTTAAGTAATAAACACCCTGAAGCATCTTCAATAATTCATAGCAGTACATCACTGGTGCTGGCTATATTGATCTCAAAGGAGTTTCATTACGGTGCTCACTAAAGGGACTTGTGTGTATTTGAGAGCAGAAATACCCAGGATTTCCAGACTGAAATTCAGTCACAATTTTAGCTGTACTGTGGGCTAATTCTTTACCTGAGTTGTTAAAGATCACTTCTCCAATACAAAGAAATGTCCTGCTGGAAGTGCTTTTGCTTTCTTGAGTGGCCACAGGACGTGCTTATAAGCTCAATAATAATTTGAATTTACTTTTTCCAACAATGCCCAGCCTTGCAAGGTGCTGAGTGCCTGCAGATGTATTCCTGGGGGTACTCTGGGCTGGGCTTCCCTTTGGAGTTGGAGGCAATTTGTAAGATGAGGCAATAAAATACTTGTAAAAGGATTTCAGGATCATCCTCTCTCTAATGTATAAAAGAACTATTCTTAGGTACATTAGATAAATACCATTGAGAGAAGCATTAGTGAATGTTTAGAAGATATCTCTCATTTCATATAATTTTTAAACAATTCTTCATGCAATAATAATACAGAGAGATCAGTTTTCAACTTATTTGTTCTCCTTTGCACTTTCAACAAACAAATAGATAGTTTTCCTTTTTTCTTCTGATCTTCCCAGGTTTTTTTGATGTGAGTTTTCTGGGACAAACTGTAGGACAAAGACTCTTTAAAGTGATTCCCTAAAATCCATTGAGGTGTTAAGATGAAGCACACGCCACACAAAGGAGCAACAAGGAGATCTTATCAAGCCCCCCCTTTCACATTCAGAACCACAAGCCAATTGGTTTGGAATTTACAAGCCCTAAACAAATGTCAGACTCTTTCATCTTAGCAGAGGAAAAAGGCACAGAAATAGATGAAGGAATATTTTTTTTCCTCAGTTCTCTTTAAATTTGGACTGACTTAGGTCAGACTGTGTTTATTTTTGTCTGAAAGCTAGAGGTAGGCATAGCTGAAATACACAGAATTAAGGATATGTTCCCAAATCCTAGGCCAATTTGACTTCCAACATACAAGATTTTCCTGCCTAAATTTGCAGGACTAAAACAATCATCAAACCAAATTTACTTTTTTCAAGGTACAAATTGTTGGTTTTGAAATCTTTGCCCTAAGTGATAGTTCTAATGCTGACAGTAGGACAGATATTCGGGTTCCTTGTAAACCGAAGGCTTAGAGGGAATCTTTGAAAATGGGTTAAAATTCAACAAGGTTATTCCGGCTTCACTATAATCAGCAAATATAACCATGATCTGAGGGGGTGGAGGAAAGGAGTAGTTTTCCCCATTGCCCTTGGTCATAAAATTCACAGAACATTTCTTCTGAAGACAATAAAGCTGGGAGAAGGCCTCTTTATTTGCTGTGAAAATCATCACCCTTTCCGGCAATATAACTCCTGAAGAAAGGAGGGAGAAGGAAGAGACAAGGCTGCATATCAAAGCAAAGCAAAGTGAAGTGTTAAAAGGGTCTGCTGCCTCAATATGACAGATCGGCCTCAAAACCTCAGACAATGTAGGCCACTGCAAAATAGATGCCCCAACCAGTTTACAAAGCAAAATAAATTAGCATTAGAGCAGGGGCCTGGCTTTTTTCCTGCTTTTCTATTTTGCTTTCTGTCTGTGTTTCTGCTGTGATGTAATCTGAATTACTTGGACATCACAGCTTGTCTAAATAAAGACATCAAATGTGTTGGATATAGTAAAAAAAAAAATCTAAGGCTGAGCACACAACATATGAAAATAATGTCCTTTTGTTTAGTCCCCTAAAGTCCCTTCTCTTTCTGAGAATGGCCACTCCCAGATGAAGTTTCATACGGAGCTTTGGAACCTGTTTTCTAGGCCCTTTCAACACCTTCTCAGTAGGTCTCATGCTTTGAAGGCTCACTAGCTCTCAGAAATACATATTTTATATTATTGATCACATAGGGTTTAGAAACTAATTTGAAGCTCTGCTCTTGCACAGATGAAGTTGATGAGGCATTTTATCATAGATTTTTAGTGAAAACAGGCTCAGACTGTCAGGAATTCTTTAGATGTTCTTTTCCTCACTTTGATAGCCTGACTGGGAGGATACCTTTACCAAACCCACTTCTGATGTTTGGGGTTTTTTGAATTTCTTACTGCCTCATATATTTGGAGTGTCTGTGTGCTTGAAATAAGAAAGGGATTGGTTCTGAATATACACTTATGGTCTTTAAGACAGAGGATTTCAAATACCATTTTATCTGTTGAAAGGACATAGTACTTCTGCCTTTGTTGTTTCATCCTGAAGATTGACATGATCAGATAAATTTTCATTTCACTTTTCCTGCAGTTGAATTTTTTTTTGTATAAAAAGCTGAATACGAATATTGAATCAGAATGTAGTGTATTTACTAGAGCCTAAATAGAGAGGAAAAAAATTCCCATTAACATCCACTCCCCCCAGATAATTCCTCTTGTCTTTAGGGCAGAATTTCAGGAGGCTCCCTGCTCTAATCAGATGTGTTTTGATCTCTGTTATTCCTTGCTGCTCACACACATCCATGTGAGTACACACCACTGGTGAACTGAAGAGCAGACACATATTTATACATATAAATACATTTGTAGGGTTCAGGGCTGTAATTCTGGAATTTGAGAGCAATGAACTGTATCAAGCAGCGATAACACTGAAGGAGAGGAGCCAGTAGCTACTTTATAACATGACTGATATTATGGCAATAAGGAAAAACAGAGAGCAAGGGTGTTTCAAAGAGGGGTTATAATGGCATCAAGTCAGTTTTTTCTAGAGAAAACATTTATAAGGTAATTCAGAGCACTTACATATATAATTTTAGCCTTGTGGTTTGTTTGAATTTCCTTCCATTTATCACCATTTTTTCCGTGTCAATATTAAAATTTTCCCCTTTTTTTTTTTTCAGTCACCAATGGAAAGTCAAATCTGTTTGGTACTTTTCTTGTTTTGTACAGTTACCACATTTGTGCTTTACTCTGACAGTCCGGGGGCTGTTGCCTGGAGCTCACTTCCGTGAAGTCCTGAGCTGTTTTTAACACTTCAAAGGCAGGGAATGCACAGCCTCGGGACATGCATCTATTGATGGGCCCTGTTTCACCTGTCCCCAACGGTTCATAAAGTATTGCAGCCTGTGTGTGAATTCTGTGTAAGTGCTTTGCAGACTAGAGATGAATTTAGGCCCAAAACTGTGTCTCTGAATCACAAATATATTTTATAAAGTTGAACAAGCATGCAAGAAACCTTTCAGGGTCTTCCAAGTCTGTGCAATAAGTGTAAAGCAAAGATTTAGATTTTGAAGTCTGTGTTACCATTTAAGAATGACAGTACATTCAAAATTCAGTGGCAGCACAACACAAACAGGGCTCCCTCATTGACATTCAGTTGAATTTGGTCTCCACTCAAGTCTTGCATCACTTCTACATCTGGAAATCTCCAGTGATGTTAATGAAGCTACTGTGATTTACATGAGGGGGGGAAAGGGACTATAAACCCCCCTGGCTTTGAGGGCCTTGGTAGAGGCTCCAAGTGGAAGGATGGCCTTGTGATATCCCAATGTTCACTGGGCATTTGATATTTAGTAACAGTGGCAAAACAGTGCCAGTCTGCTTTATAATTAAGAAACAATTACCAAGACTAACTTTGCTCCTGAGCAATAACCATTTGAAGGAGGTTTCTGTCTGAAGCAGCAGCACCGATTTTCTGTGTCTTCTAAGATTGCTCTAATTGTAATTGCTCTGCTTTCTTTGGATCATTTTCTTTGATGCTCCCTAACACACACTTACTACTTTTAACCTTAACAATAGATTTAGCAAGCCTTGCTACACCCAGTTTACACCTTGGGAATATACATGGAAGGGTTCATCTGGAGGCAGCTTGTGACAAGAACAGGCACATCAATGAGTGGCACTTGCAGGAAAATGAGTTTTAATTGTGTAATTGTGGCAAGCTGCAAAGTTCTGGTATGTAAGAAAAATATGTAAAACTGATGTGAAACTAAATGAAGAGGAAGCTGAAGTGAGGAGTTATGTGATCTGCAAACAAAATAGTCTATGCTGATCACTTGAGTCAGATTGCCTCTCTAGGAATATTTCTTTTCACTAATAATTCTGGGTAGAAAAAGAAAAGGCACAGGACAACCAGCAGAAAGTTGTGTAATTGCTACGGTTGGATCAGAGCACATAATTTTCTTTCAAATTATTGAAATTATTTAAAAAGGTCAACCTGATTTTATATTGATATTTACCTTGCAGCACAAAGTAATTCGGTAGTATTTTTTGCCTGTAGCTGTTAAATGTTGCTGCTTTCATTGCTCCATAACACTTTCAGGATTATCATGTTTTTCACACGGAGTGCTTTACAGAATGTTCCAACAGGAGCTGTGGAACTGCATCCATGTCTGACGCATCCATGTCTGACCACACCAGCCATTCAACTACAGTAACCACAGAAAGCCTTCATGGGGAGAATGTGAAACTAGCGCAAATTTAGTCAAAACTGCCTTAAACAGCAGTAGGTGAAATAAATGCCGTACATGACCCACCAAGCCCTGTGTTTCAAGTAAAGTTAATTATTTGTAAGAGCAGCGAGAGCTGAGGTTGAGGTTGGATCCGCACTTACCAGTGGTGTTGGCTTGCACGGTTTTCCTCATCCACTCGTAGGAGCTGTGCCTGTGGCTGCTGGGGGAGCAGTGCTGGGCACTGCCGGGCTCTGCGGGAGGAGCCCCCCCGGCCCCGGGCTGCAGGGAGCTGTACTCGGCGGGGCTGTAGGAGCCCGGGGCGGGGGACGAGGCGCTGAGCTGGGCAGTGCCCGCGCCGGAGGGGCCCGGCCCGTACGCGTTCCAGTCCTCCCTCTGCGGGCCATAGTGGGAGCCCCAGGGCCCCGGCGGCTGCCCGTGGGTGTCCAGGGCTGGCACGGGGTGGTATCCCATGTACTCGGGGTAGGGGGGCGCGGACACGAAGCCCTGCCCTGGCAGGGTGTTGGCAGCCCGGGCAGAGCCTGGGTACATGCTGCCGTCCTTGTCCAGGAGCGGGCTCATGTACATGGCTGGCACACACCTGGTCACAACATCCTGCTCTGCTGTGTTGTCTTCTGCTGCTCCAAAATATTTGTGTTTGGGTTTCTCTAATAATGCCACTCTTCTTGGAATCTTCTACTTCATCCTCTTTTATTATCCACTGTGTTACCAGGTGCTGGTGGTAATGGTTTACCAAGACCTTGCCTGACGTCAGCTCAACTGCTGCCTCATAATTACATTTACATTCAAATGAAGGGCTGCCCGACCCCACCTTTCTGCTGGTTCTGGTGCTTTCTCTTTTAGAGAACTTTTATCTATCCTGTTATCCTTCCCTGATATTCAACAGCCATCCCAGTCCTGCAAGATGATGCAACAGTTGCTTGTACTTGTAACTGAAATAGTTAAGTAAATAGACATTTCTCAAAAGAAACTATAGTGGTAACTATCATAGCAATGTTTAACATTCAAATGATTCTTGTTGGAAACCTTTATTTTATGATCTACTATCAATCAACAAGTAAATCTGTTACTCTTTTAATTTGTCAGATACTAAAAAAAATAATCTCATTTTTACTTTTTAAGCAGCACAGTTAATTGGAATAATTGTAAGTCAATAACTTTAAAATGCAAAGCACCTCATGAACAGCATGTCTTGAATATAACTGTCTCAAAAGCTTTCCTGTCATTGTTGACTTTTGTAAATGGTTTTCCAGCCTGGGAGACTTTAAAGCTCTGACTGTAGGGCACATGTTCTCACTGTCCCCACACAGAGCGATTTAAAGAGATCCCTTCATCTGGTGGCCATTGCAAACTGATAAATTTGAAAAAGCAGACAATAAATCTTCTTAACAAAGATGGTGCCAGAAGTACAAAGAAAATTACTGTAAAGAGTAGTGAAAAAAGTCTTTGATTAGGCACAGTAATATTGTTGGCTTCTGTTTCAAGACAAGCTTTATCTGCCTGAAAGGAGGCTGGTTCCTTCCTCTGGAGCTGTTGCCTGTGGTCTGCTTTCAGTGGTGGCAGCTTGGCCAGGGGAAAGCAGCAGGGAGAGACATCTGGGTTGTTAATTTGTGGATCAGAACTGCCTCGATGCCCCTCCGGGAAGCCCCTGGCACACAGTGCTCCGTGGGGCAGGAAAAAAGGATTCCCATGGTGTTTTACATCTCGTTATTAAGAGCTTGGTTTAACGTGGGAGAACTAAAGCACACCTTAGGACTCCAGACTCGCCTCTCTGGGTTGTGGAGCTGCGATTTGTGGAGTGAATTGGCTGTATTTTTATTTTGGCTGGTTTTTTTTGCAATGAGCTATTTGTAAGGGCTATGCTTGCAAAAGAGGTGCAAATTACAATGAGTTGTTTCCCTTTACAAAGGTGTGGGTTTTCATTCAGTATCCTTTGTATTTTGACACTGCTCGTATTCACACATCCCTTCTAATTCCAGCACTAAAGGATTCTAAGTGTGTACTTAAAGACAGGAAAGATACTCCTTTTCTGTTTGGGGTTGAGGGGTTTTTTGAGGGAAGAATTTTTACTGAGAAGTGTAGCAAAATATTTTAATGAATTTTGCTATATTTACAAAATCCTACATTAATCACTGGGATCCTGAGAATGTTGAGGAAATCATGGGATAGGACATAGAAAAAGTAAGACCATCTGTAATTAGTGTACTATTATAAAAATAACACTAAAAATAAATCGAAAGAGACTCTTGATCCCTTCATCTTGAAAGAAAAGGACTTGTAACACGATTTTTGAGAGCCCACAGAGCTTTTAGTAGTGATGTGCACTAAAAAGAACAAAGAACTCCACTGAGCATCATCCAAATTGAACAAGATGTGTTTCCTGTACTGGGATTGTCCTTGGACTCTTTGGCTGTTTGTGAGCCTTGTGAGCAGTTAAATTCCATGTATGGGTGAATGTGACACAGAGCCTTCAGTCACAGGCAGATCCACAGGAGGGAAGTTTCGTCTCCATCGACTGCATCTGAAATCCATTGGATTTCAAACATGGACATGTTTGCTCAAGGGTTTCAGATCAGACCCAGTGCTTGACTTCTAAGCCCCCCATTTTCACATTTCAGTGAGTGACATGGCATTTTATAGACTGCGTTACATGGTGGTAACATTTTTAATCCTCTTCCTTTATGGGATTCCTCTGCATGTACCCCCCACCATTTCAGTATCACTTAATCCTATTTTTTGTATCTCAGAGCTTTATCCTTTATGCTCTGTTCTTCTTTTATCTTTTGATAATGCTCCTCCTTTCCCTTTCTTGTCTTGCCTGTTCCATTATCTGAATTTTCTTCAGATCTATTTCGATTCTTTCCAGAACGTAATTAGATCAAGATACTCGGATGGCAATTTGCTGCACTGATTTGATATCAGCTCACAATAGTAAGCTTTGAATAAAGCATTTTGTTTAAAGAGATTTGCATAGCAGGATAAGATTGCTGGGTAGGACTGCAGATTGTTAACACCAAAGTGAGAATAAGACAACTGAAATGGCAACATTCAAATGATCTTCTGCACCCTGACTCTTATGTCTCCTATTTTGTATGACAGAACACTGTGGGGATATTAAAGGAACGTTTGCCAGCAGTTCTGAGGTGGTGGCTGGACCCCCAGAAATGTCGCCCTTAGGGAGGTGTATTTGTACCTTTTCTGGGGTGGGTGATAACGGCAGAATGGGGCAGATCCGTGTGGTGCTGCAGCAGCAGTTCTGTGCTCTTTGGCATTCTCCAGAGAGAGGGATTGTCAGGAAAACTGAACTCCAAGGCTCTTTTTCTTCTCCACCTCCTCAAATGCCAGGTATAATTTATCTCCTAAGCTGGTGTCCATGGGAGCTGCCTCAGTGGTCATTGGAGGGAAGTTTTATTTGTGTTAAATCAGATGCACTTGGAGCTCTTTGGGGAAAAGACTTTCTATTTTTCTAACAAGAGGTTGATGAAATTTCTCAACAATAACACACGTGGGGATAACCATATGTAGGTTATAGGAGCATATATAGGAGCTATAAAGGGTTTGTTTGGACAGGCAAGGGAGACTGTACTCTATGGTATATAAGCTGTTGTAGAGAGTAGTTCCAACCAGGGTAATAACAACATAATCACCAACGTGCAATTAAGTGTTTTAATGACAGCCATTATAACTGCAATTTCAGCACTCCTGGGAGACTAAAACCTGCCTGTACAACAATAACTTACATGAAAGGTGTTTATAACTGTGATAGTCTTTATTAGGAGCCCTTACTCATAAAGTCACTCTTCATTTCACGGAGATAAGAAGAAACTAATCTGTCTGTCTTTGAAGCTTGAAAATTATGTGAAATCTCTCTAATTTCTTAGAATAAAAGAGCAGGTGAGCTTAGTGTGCCCCATTCTGGCTCAGGTGATAGGAACAGATGTTTGTTTTCTTGCCTCCAGATGACCACTCAAACAACACTTCAGGAACACCAGGCTTAGGAATGCTTCTCGCCCATCCCTTTGTAACTGCATGCTTGGAATTTTGAGGGAATGGTTAGTGAACTCTGTGTTGCTGAGAGTTCAGTGCAGCGTTTTGGATGTGTTATTGACCCTGTATTCAGGCTGGGCTTTGCATGCACTCTTATTCCTCCTAAAATTACTATTCAACTGTGTGAATCTTGAGGAAAGGTCAGTCACTGCGTAGTTTGCTGTCAGTGGAGGGCAGTTCTGTTGGGAAAATACGTGGCAAATGATGAAGGAAGGCAGATGGTTTTAAAATTTAGAACAGTTAAAGAGACTGCTTTTGCTTTTACTGAAGGTTCTACAAATATAAAGCTTCTGAATTTTTTTATTTGCCTTTTTAATTGGGCTGGTTTAATATCCAACACCACAGTTTAGGTCTCATTTTAAGGGTTTGAAAGGCAAGCATGTGCCAAACCACATCTGGCAGATGTGGCACAGCCCAGAGAGCTGAGTGAGCAAAGCTGCGCTGTTTTCACTTGCTGAACTGAACTCCTCTGGGGAAAAGTGAAAAGGGACATATCACTAATTTCAGTTCTGCCCTGTGTGTGTCTCTGATCCCTCAAGTGTATTTGTTTTTCATAAGATAGAAACAGAAGAAATAAAGATGCCAGATGTCTGTGAAACTTTCCTCAGTGATTTAAATTTTAATTTCATGCTCTAAAATTTTGGCTCTTAACAAATCCTCTTGAAAAATGATGGAGAGTGACTGGTTGAAAGCTGAGTGTATTTGCCCTTCTATGTACCTCACTATTGATTTTCTAACTGCTGCTAACAATGACTTATCTTTAATTTCTAAAGTGTTAAAATGTGTTTTATTAAAAGTAGTGTCAATGCACTTCATGTATGATCTGCATCAGTGTTGCATTTGCCAGGGAGGAATGGGCTGAAGCCAGAGCAGGTTCTGACAGAAATCAGAGTATGTCATACAGCTCCACAGCTGTGGCAGGAGTTCCATGTGAACCCCAGGGGACATCTGGATGCTCCCTGTGAGCCTCTAGGAGCCCTTTGGGGGCGTCTCTTGCCTGAGGTTCCATAGATGTCGGTGCCTCCCCTGTGCCCTGCCTGCCATAATCTGGTTTATGGCCCTGCCAGACTGGCACTTCTGTCCCACAGATTGAACTCTTCTCACTCCCAGACAAGAGAGATTGTTGGCTATGGGAGGTCTGTCCTGCCTTACAGTGCCTGTGTCTATTGTGGCTTAGGAACCAAGAGCATCCAGAGTGTATCCTAATTAACCCTCTCCATTTACTGGGATACATCTCAGTTTTTTTTAGAAAATGTAAAAGGACTGTGCTCTTTGAGTATGAAAACAGCTGGCAAACATTAATCATAAACCCCATGCCTATTCCTTCATGCAGTGAGTTCTGCACAATAATGTGTCCAGGCAGTAACATCCAGTGCCACCTGCAATGGGCCTGTGTGAATCATTGGCAGGGATATGTCACCCCAGCACACGTGCTGGCTGGAAAGGCTTGGCTGGCAGTAAGCCTGGAGGGCACCAGCAAACCCAGTAAGGGTGCTAAAGTTGGAGTCTGCTTCTTAATTTCCATGGTAACATCCCAAATTAATATATTTTGGAATCTGCTTCTCGGGTAGCAGGTGGCACAGCTCTCTCATCTGTCCCTCAATGACTGCATAACCCCTACACAATCACTGAAGGGTTTGGGGTTAGAAATAGCATTTTGAATTGTGTATCCTGCTTCCTCGCATGAAGGTTTTGTAGAAGGTGCTGTTTGCTCTGCTGCTTGTGATGTTTTTATACCATATGGATCCCAATTGTCGCTGGGAAATGGGGTGTAAAGGTCAGCAAATTCCTCGGAAAATTGGATATTCCTTGATCGTTCTTTTAATCACAATTAGGATTAAGGGCTTAGATATTCCTGTGATGTAGTCTAAGGTATGCTTTTCTTCTTCAAGGCACTTTGCTAACAACCAATCCATCTTCACAACACTCTGCTTTGGTGTCCCTAGTTTTTAGATGTGATACAAGTGTTAAGTTTTATGATACACCCAAAGTATTATCCTGAGGATTGGTCCCAGTATTCTATGACTTACAGTGCTGCACCAAAATCATTTCAGTTAATTTGTCTCCAGTTTTATGTCTCTCTTGTTTTTAATTATACACAGTACATCATCTAAGCAACAGCACTGCAAAAGCTTCAGAGAGAAAAATGGCTTTCTTTGGGTTTTGGTGGGCTGCGTTTAAAGGATTAAAGCACATTGGAAATACTTAGTTAGATGGATTGCTGGTAAGTTTTACACAAAAAAATCCAACTATTTAAAACAGCCACTGGCATAACTAGAAAGTTAATAATCTCTAAGGTATTGCCCTGGTTTATAGATACTGCTTTTGGAGCAATAAATTGTAACCTTTGAACATGTGCTTCTGCAAATAAAATCCAGCCTTATTTTGTGTACTTAACAACTTCTGATTGGGAACACATAGCAACCTATAGCAAGCATGCTTTCAGCAAACTGGAGCAGAAATGAGGCAGATCTTCAAAGTGCTCACTTATCTTCCTCAATAACTCTTCTACATGTAAACAAGATAAACCAGGTTGTTTTGCCAGATCCCCCTCTCTTTGAATGATGTTCAAATAATTTTAAAGAGAAAGAAGTTGTTTTCAGACGTATTTCTTAAAGTTTTTCCTTGAAGTACCCTTTTTTCTTTTTCCTTTTTCCTTTTAGAAATATTATTGTAAAATTAAGCTGTGTCATGGAAATGTGATTAAAATAGGGAGCTCTGCACTTAATTCTGCAGAACCTTGGGGCCAGGCTGCTTTTAGAAGTTCTGCTAGAACTAGGGCCTAAATTATTGTGTATCAGTACAAAAGACCAAGTTTCCCTCTGCATTCTTACCTTTTGAAAGTCTAAATCTGGAAATCTCAGCTGTTTTTTCTCTAGTCAGTCAGCATAATTCTGGTTAATTGGCCAGTGTGAGGTTGGTTCTCTTGTGGAACCTTTTGCAGTCTGTTAAGTTAAATCTGTGTGTGAGTGTGAAGCAAAGGTAACACCTCTGGCATTTCCCTCTGCAGACAGACTGGCTGTTCTCTGTATTTCCAGTGGATTCCTCTTTTGGGTACATCCGATGGAGACCTCTCTGGGGAGAGCAGTGGTTGGCTTTGGATACAGATGGCAAATGGCTTTTGTTCCCAGGTGCTGTTTGCCGTATTCCTCTTTTCAGACCATGTGGAAACCAGTGGAGTCTTTCTGTTGCTGAACTTTGAATTGCAGTTTCCTGCTCTGCCCTGTTTCCTGTGCAAAGCTCCAGACTGCTCCCACCATTGTGACAGGAATGAGTGGGAATGTTACCATGGCCCCCATGGCTCCAGCTGAAGTTGAATTCTACTTTTATTTAGCACTGTCCTTATCAGAAAACGATAAATAAAATTAAGAACTGGTGAAAACTGCCAGCTCCCTGAACCATCCCGGTTTTACCATGCTCCTCTAATTTTTGGAAGCTTTTTTACCATCACCCTCCTTTTAAATTTGGTATTCCAAGTCAGTAACAGATTAATCATGAAAAACTTCATGTTCACTTGCTACAGTAGCTGATACCACACTGGAAAATAGTTATGAAAAAAGTAATTTATTTTAATGTTCCTTATATACAAAGTAATTTCACATTACCAACATTTTGATGCTCTAATAGTACTATTTGTTATAATTAAGGAAAAAAGAGAACAAGAATGTAGTGCCTAAATGACTTAATGCTCCTAAGTCTTGTTTGCAACAGTGACAGAGATATTTCAGAGGACACCTTGATGGAAATTAGTGAAGAAAGGCATCCTAAATTTCTAAACTGTTTTTGACAATGAAGGTATAAATTCCCAAATTTTCCTTTTGCAGACAGAAGTTATGGACATGCAATTGGCAGTCATGTTAGGAAGTATCTGGATTATTCTTAAGTACTGATTACCTACCAAATTCTGCTCAGTATGGGAAAGATCAGCACTTCAGAAATTGAGACCCTCTTAAAAAATGCTGAGAGCTTACATTTAAGTAAAATATTTTGTTTGTTTTTTCTTCCAATAATTTGGCTTCTCAGATTTTTTTAGTGCCACAATAGCTCATAAAACTGGAACAAATTTAAAATTGGTTGAATGCAATTATTGCATCTCTATCCATGGGCTCTGTTGTCTCATGAAATGCAGTCACTTTTCAAAATACCTACACTTTTTTTAAGGATTACTGCCCCCCTTTGCTCTTTCTTTTAGGATCCAAAATGAGTCTGATATGAATTTTCTTTGACCAAAAATGAATTTGGGGCAAGATTCACAATTCCGGAACGCTTTCAAAACACTGCCAGCGAGATGGAAGAGTGTGTGTTTGTACCAGTGTGTGGAGCATTGGAAATCGTACCTGTCAAAACCAAAACATTCCAAAAAGCTCATCCCTGACCTTTGCCCTTAACATGGAGTGAGTGCAACCACCAGGATCCAGGCTTTCTATCAAGTGGGTTGAAACACGTGAGCCAGGTTTTCATTTGTCGAGATCCGTGTGTGAAGTCCATGCAGGGAGCTCAGCACTCGGAGCCTGTGTGGGGCTCAGAGCAGCAGGAATGTTCCCCTCCCGGGGGCCAGGGGCAGTCCCTGGGGCGCAGCTGCCCCAGCCTCGGGGGTTCCTGGGGCAGGTTTGTGCTGTGTCAGTCTGCACTGCACTGCACTGTCCCAAGGGGCTGTGTCTGCTCCCAGCTCTCCTGGTGCCTCCCTGGCCGAAGGACTCCTTGCCTTGTGGCAACACATCCTCTTCCAGAGGCTCCTGGCACAGTTGCACCGCCCTTGGGAAGCTGTGCTGTCCTGCAGACCCGGCTCTCCAGTTACGGTCCTTGAGGCCTGTGTCGTCCCCGCGGCAGTGCTCCGGGTGTTCCTGCTGGCAGGAGCCTCACTGCGAGGCCACGACCTGCTGCAGCCCCCCAGGGTGCTGCAACCCCCCCATGGGGAGCGGGGGGGGCGGGGGGGGCGCTGGGAACAGGGAACTGGGCATCTCGGAGTGAGTCTGTGGGTCAGGGACGGGCATGGGGCTCACAGAGCCAGAGTCACTCTGCAGGGACCCCAGGCTGCTGCCCTCAAAGTGAGTCATTTTCTTCTTCATTAGCTTTCTTTCCTTGGCTCTGCGGTTCTGGAACCAGATTTTCACCTGTAAAGGGGCAGAGGAAAGCTGTTTTCAGTTGCTGATAAAGTGCATTTACTCAGGGAATCACAAGGAACATCAGTGCCATGAGCACCAGTGAGAAAGGCAGTGGCAAAGTGAGACAACAGAGCTGTGTGCTTGTTTTTCATATTGGTAATCTTTCCTGGCTGGTAATGAAATATTTAGTAATAGCTTGATAAAAAGTGTTTTTCAGTGTTAGTTTAGAGGTATTTCTTTAAGGAATGACCTTTGATTCATTTGATTTTATTTTTTTAACCAAAATCTAACAGAACAGAATCTTGTGGGTCACAGTGATGGCCAAAAGGATCCAAGAGTATCATTGCATTGAAAACTATATGTCCTAGTCAGGGCAAGTCAAAATCTGTTCCTGGTCTATAAACTGAGGCACAAAAGCTTTCCTGTTTGGATGCTGCACAGGAATTGGTGATCTCCAGTGTGTGAGCCAGTGCAAATGCACTTCTGAGCAGAGTTTCACCAGTGCACTACCCCTGGGACTCCATGGTAATTCAAAGTGTTGTATAAGCAGTGCCTTAATAGCTGAATGCCTTTTATTGCATTCACAGATGGAGCCAGAATGTGCTACTGCTTTTCACCACATCCTAGGGACACAGTTATCCCTGGGAAGAAAGGAAGGACCCATTGAAGAGTACATGGATTTTGGCTGGTGTGTAACAAGTGAGGAATGAGATGAAGTTGATGAGCCAACTAAAAACACATCAGTACTTGCTGAGGTTTGAAAGGGTGAATGTGAATCCCCAGCATTGGATTTGAAGCAGTAAAAGCCAGCTGTTTATCCTTGGAAGTGGCTCTGTATCATGTCTAGTCAGTGTAATAAGCTCCCTCATTCAGGTATGTTGTGTTTTCTTGCTGGTGTTTAGATGGCAAAGGAAACACTTTTCTCATTTTTCTTTTTCTTTGGGTTTACTATAACCTAAATAAAAATCAAAGGTTTGCTGAGAAATACTGATCTGTTTAGATCTTCACTAGAATCTAGAAAGGGAAAGAGAATGATGATCAGAAAAGAGGTAAAACTGTAAGAGGTGATAACATCTGTGGCTGCCAGGTTGTGTTTTAAAACAAAACCACTGGTGAAGTCCACAAAACCTCTTAAGGAGTCTCTATGACAGCCTTGGTGCCTTGAGGCATTATTATGGTTTTACAGTTGAAGAATTCAATTACATGCAAAGCTTGTGTAAATTTGAACTAGGTCTCTTAAGTCCTAGGCTGTCATCTGAGATGTTTGACAATTCATTTTGTTGTCTTAGTTCTGGAATATCACTTCAGTGCCAAACTGTTCCACCAAACCCGTCTCAAGTGCTCTCAGCATTTATGAATTCCCCTCTGGCTTCAATGTTCTTATCTGCCTGTGAATTTAGGGGTTTGTTCTGGTTTGTTGTTAAACTAGGGAAACAAATCTGCAGCAGATCCAGAGAGAATTTTAGTGGACACCAGAGGGTCATACCAAATAAGTACAAGTAAGTTCAGATCTGTAATGTCAGACTAAAAACCAGCATGTCCAGTTGCATCAGTCTGACTTGTTCTTCACCTGCTTCCTTTCAGTATTCTTTTTTTTCCATATATCTCTTCCTCTGAAGTCTGATTTTCTCTCTTCTTTCTTGTCCTCATCATCTCCTTTATTTCTGTATCCTTCCTATATTAACAATTTTGCCTTTTTTTTTTTTCTTAATTGGATATTGCATCTTTCCTTCCTTGTTTAAATGATTGTTCTTTGTCCTTCTGTGTTGAGTTATTCCTTCCAGTGTCCTGGATGGGATTTTGGCATAGGTAGGAAAAAAGCTTTTCCAGAAAATCCTTTCAGGTTTTAAGTGGAGGTTGGGATGGGACAGTGTTCAGTCATGTTCATCCCATGGGGTTGTTTAATTTGCACTGAAGGGTAGTGGGGAGAATCTATCACATGCTTTTTTTTTTAATCTTACCAGAGATGCAGGTTTTATGCACTGGAATTAATTTTGTGACATATTGCTGATGAAGAAGAGCAAATATGGCAAAAACTGTTGCCATATTTGGAAACATTTGAGGAAACACTCCAATACATGACAAAGAAACATATCACATGGTTTTGTTACACCTCTTCAAATATACCAACAAAAGGGTTTATCAGGAATTACCACTAGGAAGTTTCAAGTAAATGTGATTGGCTGTTTACAGAAGCAAGGCCATAACTTTCGAAGTCAGCATAATGAAGTCAAGTTATTAATGTTTTGACAGCCAGCAAAAAGACACACAGTGTATTTTTTACACCCAGTTGAAATAATCACAATTTTCAATAATTAAATACTTGCATTCAACAGCAGATTGAGAAATATTTCCTTCTCCATTTCTGTGAGCTCTTCCAGGATGTACTGGGTGAGACAGGTTCGAGTTGGATGGACAGTGCTACAGGTGGGTGAATTTTAGACTATCCCTGCTCAGCAGAGCCCATAAAACAATGGTGAGTCACAGGATTGTGCTTTAAGTTATCTTCTGGGAACAGAAGTGGGATTTGGAGGGGGTGGTAGGAAATAGGGGCAGGAGAAAGGAGTAGCAAGTATGTAGGAATTATTTAACAAAAGGTGATAGGCAGCTGAAAACACAAACACCTTCAAGTGTCCTGAACATACCTGAGCTCATCACTCCCATTCTCCACTCAGACTGACCTGGTTATGGAATTCCCACTGGCGTCAGCAGAACCAGGACTTCTGCTTTAGAATTCTCAGCAGAAATTTCTCCCTGTTCCCACTGCCCAGAGGGAAATCCAGACAGGATTTGTTGGTATTCCTTAGCTCCTGTTCCTCAGAGCAGGACTGTGTGTGCAGGTGGTGGTTGCATTTGCTGCAGAGGGAACCCAGTCCCCTGTTTGGTTATAGGAGGCACTGGCAGTTGTGTGTTCCTCACCAGTACTCTCCTCTGCAGCAGAGATAAATTCAAAGGGAATCCTGGGTGGGGGATCCATGGGATCCATACTCTACCTGTCTCTCAGAAAGCCTTAGGTTTGCAGCCAGTTCAGATTTCCTCCTGATTGTGATGTATCTGTTGTAATGAAACTCCTTCTCTAGCTCTAATCTCTGATGATCTGTGTAAACCACTCGGTACTTCTCTCTTGTTCTTGTTTTACCTGTTTTGAAAGAAGAACACATTGTTTCAAGCTAAAATATTTTAACTTAAGTTACACAAAATATCTGGCTTTACATTTGCAAATGTTGGTGGGTGTTTTAGGCCTGATTTCTAGGCACTTACCCAGCGTGAATCCCTTGACTTGATCTTGATTTTCAACACAAGAGGTTCATACCATCAGATATTAGGTTTCCTCCTTAGTAAATGGATGATAAACTGCTTCTCATGCTCTTTATCACCCCTGTGTTATCACTTGGAAAAGGGAAGGTGTTCTGGCTAAGAAGAAGGAACCAGGAAAGCTGGGTTCTGTTCCCAGCTCTCATCCGAGCTTCCTGCCCGGGGGGTGAACCACCCTTGTTTTTCTGTCCTGGAGCCCAAAGACTGCTACCTGCTGCAGTGACTGGGAAGGACATTTTACTGCACAGAAAGTACTGAGAGCTTCCAAAGTCCCTCACTTGTTGTTGCTAGAAAAATTCCTACAACACTGTGATTGTTCCTGCAGTTTGGAGGCTGTGTTTTCCCTTAGGGTCTGGCACCGTCTGTCCACAACCTGATAATAGCACAGTAACATAGATCTTTTAGATGACAGTTAATAAAAAAGAGAAAAGGAAAGCAATAATCCTTCACAATGGGCAGAGAAGTGCAGCATCTGCTCTTTTGCAGGCAGCACTGCTGCCTCTGCTCAGCCCTGGGTGCAGCTGAGTGGAGCAGCCGGGGCTCAGCAGTGGCCAGGCCATTAAAAGGCAATGGAAATGACAGCAGGGAACACAGATGCAAGGCCCTGCAAGTTTATGGATTCCATAGAGGGGAATTTCGGAGGACAGGATGTGTGGCTGCAGTGGAAGAGAACTGAGAATGGGAGAGGCTGCTGGTGCTTCCTTTCTCACCCCCCCTTTCCCCTGTGGTTAACGCTCACATCAGGCAGTCCGTGGTTTGGAGATCAGCACCTGCTCAAAACCAAGGCCTGAGCCCTGGCATGAGGTCATCCACATATTTGACAGATTGGATCATGTTGTGTTGGGACCAGTGTTACCATCTCTGCTAACCACAGCTTGACCAGTGTTTGGTGCTTGCTTGTCTGTCTCTATATGGGCATTCCTCTACATGGACGGATTTAGGCTGTCCATTGTCTGGGACAGGGAATGCACTTCCACTTTTGCCATGTGTGCCCCTGTGGTGCTGTGGGTTGTGAATTGTGTCCCCAGTGGTCACTGTAGTAGGTCCAGGTTCTCTCAGATGATGCACAGAACTGGAGGTGTCCTGTGCCTTCTGCCTGTACCTGCCTGCTGTTGCTGCAGACCTGGGGTGGCTTCACACAGCAGCTCCTGTTTGCTTACAGAACTACTTCTGAAGAGATTATGTGGATAACTAACTCCTCGTAAAGAGATTCCACAAACTCCTATTAATTGCTCTAAGAGAAGTTAATTTTGAATGGAGTGAAATAAATTCTGAGGCACTGAGTTGGTAAAGTGTCAGTCTCTGAGTAGATCCCAAAGGCACATGGCCCAGAGCACCCAGCTTCCCTGGCAGGAGAGAGGAACTGGAGGGTCATCTATCAGTGGTGCTAAAGGCCTCCTTCTTCCCTAGCCCCTCCTTCCCATCCCCCTTGCGTTTGAAGTTTAAGTGGCACCCAAAGTTCAGAATTCAGGGTACAAAACTACAGCAGAGTCTTGGAGTGCTTTATCCCCTAATTCCTGATTTGGGTTAACGTTTTTCCCCATCTGTGGAGGGAGACGTGGTGTCTCATCAGTTTTAAGGGCTGAACATGTTTAAAATTAGCATTGTCTTCCACTTGCTATGCTCTCTGTGTGGTCATGGTTGAAAGCCACATCATTTCTGTCTCTTATAGCGTTTGACAGTACTTTCCTACTTGTAGGGATTTTTGGCTCCCCAGCCTACTGCGTGCCTTGGAAGGGTCTTCATGCTCTGCTCCTCTTTGTACTGTTTGGAGAGATCCCAGATGCAGAGTTGTTGAGCACAGGAAGCCCTGGGCAGTGCCATGCTGTAAATAAACACTGTTCCACTTTGGTTGGGGATGGTTCTGGTTCCCCTAAGGACAGGGTTTTCCCAGGACTCTCCCCAGGCTTGTAGAACATCCGATTTCAGCTCCCACGCTCCGCCCTGGGAGAGCAGCATTCATTAATAGTGCCTTTACAACGCTCTGGGCACTGCCCAACTCTGCTGAGGGCCATCAGCCTCAGTACTTGGAATATTTCAGTGGGGGAAAGAGGGTGTTTGTTCCTAACGCTGGGGGCTCTGCTAAATCCGTGCAGCCAAACCACTTGGAGTCAATCTGTTGCCTCCCCTGGGAAGATTCTGCTGGGCTGGGGATGACACAAGGGACATTCTCATTTCAGCAGCATTTCTGTCAGTGCAAAGCTGCAGTGAAAGCAGGATTAGCCCAATTCCCTTTACACCGATAATCAACTGAAAAGTGCTGTTAATTTTACAACATTAGGGTAAGAATTTTAGAGTCTCTAAGGAGCAGCAGTTACTCAGTTCAGTCCACATAAATCCCAGGACATTTGTTTTCGTTCACTCCGAGTGTAAATTGTTTGTTTAACATATGGTCACCTGTGGTGCTTTAATGCCTCACTTAATATTTTTAAACTTTTGATCTCTCTAGCTGCTGGTTTGGTTCGGGGATTTTTTCCCCTCTCCAAATGAGAATTTGGGGTCATTCTATGGGACAAAATGTTTAACATGTTTCCTTAGTGTCCTTTGTGTCGTTAACACGGAGTACACAAAAGAGCAACAAGGCGATCTTATCTTGACCTCTATTCTCATTCAGAAGCCACAGACAAATATCAAATGTTCTTCTATTGCCAAAACAAGGTGGTAAACGTCAAGATAAACCTTCCTGCTTCCGGTTTTAAGTGCTTAAACCCTTATTATCTGACTAGGAGGGGGTCGTGAGGTTGTTTTATTTGTTTTTAAACTGGAGAAGAAATTAAATGTACAAGGAAAACAGAACTTTCTCCTGTAAAATCTTTTATTTTTGTATTAGTAGCTCCCAGAGGTTTTTTTTTATAGCAGAAATGATAATATCTGGTTTCTTTTTGGAGGAAGTTTGGGAGCTTTGACATCTAATTTCTTTCTTTAAAGTAAGTTAGGAAAATAAAAAGTAGAAAAGCAAAAGGAAGGAAATTCTGAGAAATGCTCTGAGAAAAATGCTCTGATTTGTCACATAAATCTTATCTTTATTAATTTGATTTTTTTTTGTTTGTTTGTTTGTTCAGAGTAATGCCCTCTGTGAGAGACAACAGGCAGTGGGAGCTGAGGTCTGCCGGGGTCTCCTGAGAAGACACTGAGAAGTTCTGGTAGAGCCCTGTTTTAGTCTTTTGGGCCTTTATTCCCACTGAGGGCAGAGAGAGTCTCCCTGATGCCTTTGTTGGATGCTGATCTGGAATCAGTCTGCACATGGCCTTTCCTTTTGAAGGCAAAGTACACTTTTATTTGCCAAAGTTAGCAAACAGCAGCATCAGAACCTATCCCTGAACAGTTTGAGACTTTAGCCTCTCCATTCCGTCTGTTGGATGGAATGGATCCACTCCACTGCCTTCTGAGCCAAAGCCTGCAGCCCTTCTACTGGATTTATTTAATGATGCCTTTTATTTCAAGGAGAAGTATAAACTGAGTAAAACTTGAGGGAGAACTAACGGATTCACCCCAGAGACAGCGGAAGGATGTTCTTCACTTCTCAGACTTCTTTAGGAGGTAATGGCAGAGTTTAATGATGCAATGATAAAAGTAACTGTATTGATCCCATTCTTTAGTCAAATCCTGCATATTTTACTCACTTGGGTGGGTGAAGCTGCAAACATTTAGATTTGTAGGATCCTAATGAATCTTTTGTTGGTGCCAGGTTAAAATCATAATCAGCAACATGGTGTCAGTTCCATTGGAAACACGTTCTGCCATGGACAATTATCCTGGCGAATTGCAAGTTGGTTGCAGAGGTTAATAGTGGTTGGGTGGAAGAGAAATGAAACAAAAGAGCTTTGAAGCAACTACCTTTGCAATCTGCCTGCCTTTGTCCTGGGGAAGTGGATTTCCTGGCTTTAATGAGCTGGTTAAGGAGAGAGTTTTGTCCAAAACCTCTGACTACTGAGAATTGCCTTTGGACCAGCAAAAAATTTCAGACTCAGAAAGCTTTTAGTAAGATACAGTTTAACAATCCTGTCCTATCACACCCACCATGGCAATTTTTGTAACCGGCCAAGTTTTGAGTTGGGGGAAGGGAACAGCTTTCCCATTGGTCATAAAATTCACAGAGCATTTCTTCTGAAGACAATAAAGCTGGGAGAAGGCCTCTTTATTTGCTGTGAAAATCATCACCCTTTCCGGCAATATAACTCCTGAAGAAAGGAGGGAGAAGGAAGAGACAAGGCTGCATATCAAAGCGAAGTGAAGTGTTAAAAGGGTCTGCTGCCTCAATATGACAGATAGGCCTCAAAACCTCAGACAATGTAGGCCAGGAAAGGAAAAAAAACCCACCATCGGACCTCACAACTAGTTTACAAAGCAAAATAAATTAGCATTAGAACCAGCCCTGGCTCTTCTTTCAGAGCCTCCTCTCTTAACTTTTCAGGAATATTCTTCATCTACTGAAACCATTGTTCATAAAGTCCAGGAGCTGCCTGAGGATGTCACAGTACAGAATAGTGTGGGATTGCTGTGGGATTACAGCTCGGCTTCCAGGGTTTTGTTTCAGGGGAAGGAATGTCTGTACTTGGTGGCTGGAGTTACCTTAAACCAGCTGGAAATGGGGAACAGCTTTCTGGCCTGAGGATGGGCTCAGTTCAAACCTGCACCTCTCTGTTAGCTTAGTGTTAAGAAACTAATGTTAATTTTTGAGCTTATAAAGATATGGACTGTCAGAGATCAGGCCCCAGAGATTTGTTTAGGACTATCTCTAACTCTTTATGTACTTTAAAAGTGTAGGAAAAGTAAAGGGCAGATTCTCCCCAGTGTAATTTCCCTGCCTCAGTTGAAGTTGTGAAGCAAAAATAATTTAAAGTAAATTTTGAAGACAGTTCTTGTCATACATGTTCAGGTTATTCATGCTGAAAAGAACAGAGCATGATCATAGGATTGGAACTTTTCAACAGACTTGGAGTTCCCCTTCTGTTTTCAATTTTGAACATGTTCTGCTCATTGGCCAAATTCTGTCCTTGCCCTTGCTAGTGTGAACTTTTCTAATACTCTTCACCCTACAGAAGTGAGTCCAAAGCAGAGCTGTTTTTATCCCCTTTAAGCAGTGACGGGACAGGCTGCCCTGTGTGGATCCTCTTTGCAGACGGACATGACCTGCGGAAAATGGAGGTGCATTTCTGAGGGTCAAATCAGGGGAAATCCACTGACAGTGACTCTACAGACTAAAAGGCAAGTGAGTAACTGAATTTTCTTTCCAAGTGTTCTGTGTTCTTTAGGCCTCAGCATTTTCACAGGATCACACAATCTGCTAAGTTGGAAGGGACCCAAAAGGATCATGGAGTTCATTTTGCAGGAATGCCTTCTAAAGAGGTTTGCTCCCTTTCCTTAGATTTGAGGGGATATAACTTCTTCCTTCAGAGACTAAATGCACATTTACAGTGCATTTGGTCCTGATGCTCTCAGCACCCTCAGCAGCAGCAGCAGCAGCAGAATTGCCCTTATGTCTTCACAGTAAACTTTTATTGAAGAAGAATGATAGGAGGAGAGCTGTCATCTACAGGAGAAGGCTCTGCTCATAATTATTCACCTGCTTCAAAACTTGTCCCCTGCCTGTTTTGTGGTAACATTAGTGCAGATCTTAAGATGTACTTTCAGCTTCAGAGCAAACTCTCCTTGGCTGGCACCGCCTGGGTGCCCTGCTCACACTCGGTGTTTTGGGCACACTTTGACCGCAGGTGTGTGTTGTGAGCTCACACAGCCAGAAAGCCAACTCTGCTCCTGTGGGAGCCACGACACACCTCCGTAAAAATATTGGAATCAACAGGAGAAGATTTGTAACTTGTTCTGAGGTGGTTCTAATCTACCTTCTGCCAAAGAATTTGCTGTAATTATGTCGTGTGTGTGTGTGTGTGGAATTGCCACCTCAGATTTGTAGCTGTGCCCTTGTTCTGTTCTCGGTTACAGTTGCTCCTTGGCTGTGCTGCCCTCTCCAAGTAGGAGTTGAGGTCAGTGAGCAGGAGCAGTGTAAGGGTTAGAGAAGGGTCTTTTCTATCAGTGTTCTTGGTTGAAAATACTCATTAGTCAGTGTTTCCTCCTTCAGGAGTCCTGAGTACACGTTTGCTCTCTCCTGTGTCCTGGACACCCTCCCAGTGCAGTGATAGGACGTTGAACCCTGTGTGCACTGAATTTAGGAGCAAGTCCCAGTCCTTCCAGCTCCAAAGCTGCAGGGACAGGCACTCAGGCATCCTTCAACCAGAGAGAGAATGATGCGTGAAAGCCTCAGTAGGTCTTTTCTGCAGGAAATGCATTTCAGTAACACTAAACAGGGTGATGGTCTCACATTAAATACTGAGATCTTCCAGAGGTTTCATGTAGCAAAGCCTCATAAGCTTCCCTTAACACCAGCTGAAGACATGGTGTCTTCAATTTACATTGGATGTTGTTTTTAAAGTTACTGAGTAAGACTTGAAATCATTTCTCCCTTTGTTGCAGGTTAGCTGTGTAGATACCAGGGTATCAAAGGGCCTGTAGGACATGAGGCATTGGTGGAAATTGGAATGAAGTGTTTTGTTTGTCATCTCTATGGACACGAGGCCACAAAGCACCAGGAAGAGAAGCTGACCATGGAATCTCTGGAGCTGGAAATGTCACAGACTCAGGGCCTTGTTTCTGTAGCTGCCATGAGTTACACTGCTCAAAGTAAGTTACCTTTGGAATGAATCTCTCCCAGTCTTAAAGGGATAAGATTACAGGAACACTTCTTGCCCACTTCCAAGAATATCTTGCAAAAATCACTTGCCTTAATAGTTATTGTTTCCACAGTGCAATAATATTGATAACTAGTGTAATGAACAAATAATAAAATTAGCCTGTCTAGATAATTTCTGTTCTGATCACCTCAGGTAAGACTGAGCCTGTTTTCTCATCTTTAAGAACAGTGGTTCCTATCTATTGCACAGGGAATAAGGAAAGCCAATAAATAAGAGCTGTGATTCCTTGACTCCTGCCTATACTTGCTCTACTGAAATTCCTGAAGTTTCGCAAAGAGACTGAAGGATAATGCTCAGTGGACACATACAGCTTTAAGGATGGGAAAAGCAATGGATTCCATCCAAGAAGACCCAGCAAGCAACACTGGTCCTTGCAGTTGGCCTGGTCACACACCTGAGGTCACCTGCAACACCTGCATGCACAGAACCAAACTCAGTGTGACATTCTACAGCTGACATTGCTGGAAGGGAAAATACTTAAAAATTACTTTATTTTTTTGAAAACTGAAGAACAATGGTGCCCTTGCTTTTAAACAGAGGAAAAGGAGTGAAAGCACAAAAAGGAACCAATTCCAGTGAAAGAGATTTATTGGCGCAGAGCCTTCTTGGCCTAGCAGAGAAAAATATATATAAGAGGGAAAGAAACAGCAATTAGAATTCCCAGTCTGGAGTTCTCCCTAAAGCAGGACCTAATAGTTATTAAATGAATGGCCAGGCCCCCACCAGCTTCAGAGGGCCTTACATGGCTCATGGGCGTTTGGGATGCTGATTCCTCCTGTCATAAAGACACTCATGTCAGACTCTTCCAGGATGGAGACACTTCCAGCTCTTCCTGGGAATGCTCTGACCCTTGCAGACTTGAAATCTGAAAAGTTAAAAAGTTCTAAGTGTGCTACTCAGGCAGGCAGTTGGAAGGGGGTATTGTCTGTAACACACACATAAAATATCAATCTATCTCACTAAGTCCCCACTATCAAAGGGACACACAAACAGAACAAATCAGGTCTTGCTCTCAAAGGCTGCAACTGGAATCCACAGGAGCATAGGGCAGGTAGGGAAAGAAGAGATGAGCAGTAGATTATTGAAGCAAAGGTTCTGCTGTCTGTAAATCAGACAGTTAGTGACCAATTTCATTGCCCTTGGAAGGACTACCCAAAAGCAGGCTGTAAGTTTTTACAAAACAGTCCCTCTTTTGTTTTGTCTTGTATTTAGTGAAGAAAAAATATGATTTAAAATCACTTGCTTTTTTTTTTTCCCCAAAAAAATTCTTATTCTCCTGAGGTAACAACCTATTCTGATTGGCCTACTGACTTCTGTGGACTCTGTGTGAACTGAAGTTGTGTTCGGCAGGAGTGAGGATGGATCTGTCCATACATATAAATTAGAGGCATTATTTTAATATAGACTATTTTTCTAGACACTTGCATTCTTTTCTCTAACTTATGGTTTCAGTAATGGCTTTTCCACCAGAGACTGATTCGGTACTTGCTTTGCAGACTATTATTTACAGGCATGTGTGGAGCAGAGCTGGGGCTGGAGGGAGGGCTGAAAGGGAAGGGACCTTCCAGGGATGGAACATTGGAATACTGGGAGTATCTCTGGAGGGGAGGAACTGAGCATCCTTAATTTTTACTGATCTCAGTGCATGGCAGAGCTGCTCAGCACCTTGGAGGATCAAATACTTTCATACAGCAGACTGTGCCTCTGTGCTTTTCAGGCAGTTTCCCCTCTTTTTCTTATCCTTCTCCCCTTTCTAGTTTCATAATTTTTTCATATAATACAAGGTACAGGGGTTTTTTTACAGATGCTCATTATTTACCTTTTGTTCTCTTGTTCCTCCTCCCAATCAAACAGGACCTTTTCCTCATGTCCACAGCTAATTTTTCCTGGTTAAATACGATTGAAGGATTGTACTCATTGACTGTTACACATCAGAGACTGATCTGCGGCTGCATTAACTGACTGTGTTCCCATGGATCTTTGTATTCCTGCACATTCCGAGAGCTGCTACTCCAAAGTGAAGCCAACTTTTCCTTATCATCCCTATTTCTAAAGCATGGGCTCATTGTTTGATCTGGCAGATTTCATTTCAGTGCTCTGAGGTTTAGAGAGGCTGTTTCTAATACAAAGCCTTATTGCCACCCCCCTGCTGTACATGTTTCACTTGAACTTTTCATAAGTACTGCAAAACTTGAGGGAAGTAAGCAAAGTGTAGGTGGTGCTGAAGTCCAATACTTCGATCATGATCCATTTCTGCAGACATGCTGCTTCATTCCCGTCTATAGGGGAATCTATTCCCACCTGTAATCTCCTATTGAAAGCAATTATTTGAAATCACAAACTTTTTAAACACATCTGAAGTGAGAAGTGAAAGGCCATTGCTTTTCATTTCCCCCAGCGTTAGAGGTCAAGGAAGAAATGTAAGAATCAGTCAAGTGATTGAGTGATCGACCCAATATTTAGCACGAGGATCCCTCAGAGCAATAAGGACCTTTGTTCATCTGTGTGGCTCCCTCTGAAAGGGGAACCTGGCAAACCCCCCAGCAAGTGAGACCTCTCCTCAGCATCACCCCCAGTGCCCTCGTTCGTACCTGTGGACGTGGCTTGCACGGTTTTCCTCATCCACTCGTAGGAGCTGTGCCTGTGGCTGCTGGGGGAGCAGTGCTGGGCACTGCCGGGCTCTGCGGGAGGAGCCCCCCCGGCCCCGGGCTGCAGGGAGCTGTACTCGGCGGGGCTGTAGGAGCCCGGGGCGGGGGACGAGGCGCTGAGCTGGGCAGTGCCCGCGCCGGAGGGGCCCGGCCCGTACGCGTTCCAGTCCTCCCTCTGCGGGCCATAGTGGGAGCCCCAGGGCCCCGGCGGCTGCCCGTGGGTGTCCAGGGCTGGCACGGGGTGGTATCCCATGTACTCGGGGTAGGGGGGCGCGGACACGAAGCCCTGCCCTGGCAGGGTGCTGCCGGTGCACCGGGCAGAGCCTGGGTACATGCTGCTCTCCTGCTCCAAAAGGTAGCTCACGTACATGGTGCTCAGAGCCCGGCTCTGTCCTGCCGGGACATCCTGCTCCTCGCAGGGCTCGTTTGATCTCCCTTCCCCTCCTCTTTCTTTCTCTCTTTTCTAGCCCTGCCTGGCTCTATAAATGACTCACGCTAGCCCTGATGTCCCTTTACTACACATGATTAACAATGGTTTTACCAGGTGCTGGTGGTAACAGTTTACTAAGGCCCTGCCTGATGTCACAGATAACTGCCTGCCCCAAAATTACATTTGCATTCAAATGAAGGGCTGCCCATGCAGGCAACCCCACCTTGCTGCGAGTTCCAGTGCTTCCTTTCTCACAGCTCTCTATGGATTGCCAGCCCCATCCTATACGTGCAGAAAGGAGTTTGAAATCTCGTGCTCTTCAAGCAGAGCTGTGTCCATAGCTACCTATAATTGTTGAGACAGTAGAGGCAGCGTTTCTCTTGAGCCGTGCATGCCAGAATCTAACTTCAGGCACCAGTTTATAGTCACTTAAAGCCTGGTTTCTCCCTGTCCAGTAGTAGTTCTGTCAGAGTGTGCTGTATTATTTTTTTAAACTAAACCCAAAGCACCAGTTCAGTCTTTAACTGCAGCTCTTACATTGTTTCTCATATGAACACCCTTCTTGACTTAAGCTCTTAGTCTGTGTGGGAGAGCACTTAGAAACCGCAGTAATCCTGCTGATTTTAACATTACAAAGGATATACAAGAAGTCTCGTAGTCATTTTGAGCATTTGTTCATACGAATAGTCTTGTTGATGTTAGCGAGCCTATTCATGAGCTGGCTGCTTGCCACGGTGATTGAAGTTCCTCGGTTCTAACTTACAATGGAAACAGAAAGAGAATCTGTTATTGAGAGAATGCAAAATTTGTCACTTTGCCTATGCTCGTGTCTTGTTTGTGATATTGAAATGAGTGGTATCTTCCCCTGAAGGTTTTTCTGTTCTCATTGCTGTGCTTGTTCACAATAAGGAACACCTTTTTCTAGAAAGATGGGAGCAAATTAGAGCTTTTTAGCTCAGAAAAGCAGTTTCTAACTTTCAGGAGCAATCTTATGTAAGTAACAAATCCCTACGAGATCATCTGTAACCAGGAGCAAGGAGAGAAAGTGTGGATTTCTTTTTTTTAAGTGAGATAGATACCTCAGCATTGTCTCTTAATGGGACTTCACCCTGTTTTCATTCTTGTTCCTTTAATGATGTGATACTTAATTGCACCTTTATTAATGATCCAACTTGTTAAAGGGATTTTTCCCTTAAACAGGTGCAAAGTATAATGAGTTTTTTCTTTGTTCAGAGGTGTATTTTTTTCTCTGAGAGTCTTTTGCACTTCAACACCGTTTAAACTTAGAGGTTCTCAGGAGGAGAGAATCACTTTGCACACCTGACAACACCGATGTTGTCAGTGAGAGAAAGGTGTCCTCGGGCTGAATTCACAACATGGGTGGGGGAAAAGGCTTTTCTGACTGAGAATTCCAGAGCTGGGAGCAGAAGCACAGCCACCTTCTCTGAGTATTTAAGATTTTCCTACTGTGCACGCTGCTAAAACTTGTGCCTGTTTGCATCTGGAGTTTTTGGAGGCCGATGTTTTGCTGGTGTAATTGCTGAAAGGTATTTTAAAAATCATTAGATGGAGGGAAGTTGGCAGAAATGGTTTCTTCTGCTTGCATATGTGAGCTTTTTGGGTTGCAATTCACACTTCTGTCCCAGCTGGTCACTTGGAATGGCCAAGCAGAGCGGCTGGTACAGCCTCCCCAAATCCAGGGAAGTCACTGCTCAGTGTGTCATGGATCTGAACTGCCCAATTCTCCTGTAGCAGCAAAATAAATCAGTTATTAATTAGGAATGAGCTGGCTCTAGACAAGTGTCTGCAGTTACCAGCACAGTGTGATTTCAATGTTCGGGTTTTTAGCCAGTGTTTCCCTCCCTGTCCCAATCGCTCAGAGCACTGTGGTTGCTTGGTAGCGCTCAAGTTTAGACTGCATTGAAATAGTTACACAGAAAGATGCTTTACAGCTTTTTGTTGTAACTTGATTTCATTTCCTTTCCTCCTCTTCAAAACTGTTGGAAATTGTCCTTGTAGGCATTTCAGTGCCTCTCCTGATGCAGGTGTACCAACAAATCAGCCAGAGGAAGGGGCAGCCTTTGCTCCTTTTCAGCAGCATTAGCTGTGGCCCTCCAGCTGTTTGGAAAAGGTTTCAATTATATTCATTCGACAAAACTTTCCCCGCAGGCTTTATCTACCTGATACATCACAGCATAGGGCTCTGCAGAAGGGCTGAGTCTCCCTGCATCCTTTGGATCGGTGCTCAGGAGCATTGGATACACCAGGCAGGGATTCATTCTCTATCCATTGTTACCTGAGAAATGTCTGGATCAGGTTTTTCATAGTGGTATAACTTGGCTGAAGAAGCTGCTGAAATTAGTAAAATAGTGATTATTCATATGGATTAGAAAAATGACATAAAAATCCCTTTTGATGCTTTCAGCTGATACAGGTATGTAATGACATGGCAGAGACTCTTTTCCTCGGTCTGTGCTGCCTAAAGAAAGTACTTTACAGTCTCTGATCGTTAAAGTAACAATACCTTACCCCTCTGGCCACATGCTGTGCCCACTAAGCAGGAAACTGCTTCCTTTGGCTTCCCCAGTACCCTAAGTTGGTCTGATTTCAGCAGGGCTGTATTTCGGGTTTGCTTAGTCCAAGTTTTTCTAATTTATACAATTTAAATCTAACCTATTAGTTAAACCACAGTCGTTAGACCGAAGTGTTCTTTACCTGCTGGGGCTGTGTGAATAATCACATGCTGACAAGTTGCTTTTAAAATGAAATATTTTCAAAATTGCTCAAACACAAAGTGTAAAGGAATTGGGATTTGGGTTGCTTTTCATACTTTCTAGGAGGAATATGTGTTAGTGACAGGTGTCCTGTTGGGAAGATAAGTCGGGTATAAATCTGCCATCCTGCAGTCAAAAACCCCACAAACCCTGAAGTTTCTCCACTCCGTTATTACATCTGTAAAGTGTTTGTACACAGAAATTTAAGTGTACAGTGCTTGGAGCTACTTATTTTGGTGAATAAAGCTGAAAGTCTGTTAGAATACAGCAATACAGTGCATTTATGTGTGAAAAAGCCCAGTTCCCTTCCCACAGGCCTTCAGGAGGGAGCTTGTGGCACAGCAGGTGCCCAGTGTTTCTCTGGGCATTGGTACTGCAAACAGCAAAGTTCAGAGTTTGGCACTAAATTGTAGATTTCAAAGTGAGAGGAGTTTTGTTTCAGGACTTTAACCCATTTGAAAGAAAACTGCCAAAATATTTGGGTTTCCGAACTCTTCCTTGCATCAACTTGGTGAAACTTTTTACTTCTTATATTATTTTGGTAATCCTTAAATCTTCGTTCGCGAAGCCTAGCCAGGATTTTGGCAATAATTCTGCACTGACACTTCTGAATGTCATTTTGCTGTTCTGAATAAAGCTCTCTGCAAACATTTTGGTTTAGAGTATTATCATTTGACATGCAGGAATGGCAGTGGCTCAGTGGAGAGAGGTCCCTCCAGAACAGAGCCTGGAGAAACAAAGCAGGAATCTCTCTTTCCTGAGTATGTTTTCCCTATAACTATATTTTGAGGGATAGCAATCTCAACCTTTCCTACCCTTCTCCTCTTTGCATCCAAATCCATAACCTAGATTATATTAAGCATATATAGCCTTTCATCATTCTTTTGTAAGTAGCAACATTAAGGCTAGAAAAGCAATTAAGGTAGAATTAATTGCCTTGTAAAATGTTTTTCTTCTTTCTTAATGGCATCTCTTACATGATAATAAATCCCAAACAATATCAATATGAAATCAGATTTCTCCAAGTTGATTTGTGAAGAGACCAAGTCCAACATCTTGCGGATCTAACAAATAGAGTGACAATTCTGTGTTCTGGGCTCACGTTGAGAAGTCAAAAGTTGAGTGGAAATGAGAAATTGTCCTGAATTCTCAAGAGAGGAAAGAACTTTATTGTTCTGAGATAAGCCTACAACACCTTCTCCCTGGGGCCTCTCTGAGATGCATTTCTCCAGTTCTAGACTGGAACAGTTTCTGAAGCTGGGAAGTGGTCTCCACCAGAGACACTGGTTGGGAAAACATCTCTGAGGGAGGTTTTCTCAGATCCCGTGGGTCATGGCTGTGTCAGAGACTGGGCAGGAACTCTGTAATGCTCCAGCCCACTTTGAATATTCAGGAAACTGAATGTGAGCCAGAGTGTGCCAATGGATCCTGGCCTGGCTCAGGAAGAGTGTGGCAGCAGGAGCAGGGAAGTGATTCTTGCCCTGGACTGGGCGCTGGTGAGGCCACCCCTGGAGTGCTGTGTCCAGCTCTGGGCCCTCAGCTCAGGAAGGACATGGAGGGGCTGGAGCAGGTCCAGGGAAGAGCAACGAGGCTGGGGAAGGGACTGGAGCACAAGTGCTGTGAGGAGAGGCTGGGGGAGCTGTGGGGGCTCAGCCTGGAGAAGAGGAGGCTCAGGGGAGACCTCCTCACTCTCTACAACTCCCTGACAGGAGGGGGCAGCCAGGTGGGGGTGGGGCTCTTCTCCCAGGAAGCAGCAGTAGGACAAGAGGGCTGGGTCTTCAGCTGTGCCAGGGGAGGTTTAGGTTGGATATTGGGAAGAAATTTTTTCCCGAGAGAGTGCTCAGCCATTGGAATGGGCTGCCCAGGGAGGGGGTGGATTCTCTGTCCCTGGAGGTGTTTAAGTTGAGACTGGATGTGGCATCAGTGCCATCGGCTGGGAACCACGGCGGGGTTGGATCAAGGGTTGGACTGGATGATCTCGGAGGTCCTTTCCAACCCCGCTGATTCTATGATTCTATGATTCTGCCACACGAATGAGTCTGCAGAGCTTCTCTTTGCAGGATGTGCTCAGGTCGTATCCTTGTGTCTCTGTGCTGCTCTGTCCCAGCCTGTCCCCACATGGCTGTGCTGGGTGCAGCCCTTCTGCTGCACGTCCCAATTCTTACCTACAGACTCCCAGAACCGCAGCAGCTCGGTTTCACTTTCCTGAGCCCGAAGGCAGCCCCCACTTTGGGAGGCTGTTCCGCTGCCTCCCTGCAGTGAAGCGATGGGGACAGCTGGTGGTCAGCGCCTGCATGGCAGGGACACCTTCACGTCTTGCCGTGACTGTGACTTTATTCAGATTGCAAAGTTTAAGGACAGTTCTGTTCTATTCCCAACAGGAATTGTGTCTGTCTCTGCCCAGTTGCAGGAATTAGCAAAGCTGCTGAAGAGTCCTGGCTTAGAATTTGGGATATATCGCAGGGATTTTTGCTATTTGATTAACGGGAACATCTCTCCTCTGAAACCTGAAGTAATGCTATCATAGGATTGGAGAGTATCCTGAGTTGGAAGGACCCACAAGGATCATCGAGTCCAGCTCCTGGCCCTGCACAGGACACCCCAAGGATTACCCCACATGCCTGTGTATCCACCTCTCACTTCAGCAGCAGTGAGTGAAAAAAGAAAAATTCTGGGCAATGCAGGCTCTGCACCTCAGTTCTGTACCTGCTGTATCAACCTCAGAAAGGACCTCTTGGTTTACAGGTTTCTAGTACGAAAAGCTTTCAAAAAAGCATGTTAGACAAATTAGAAAAAAGTTTATTTGGAGAACCAGTTAATGAAAGATTACAAAGTCCAGCGGCACAAATATGAACCAAGTGGATCTCCTTTTTACTACCTTTTACAGCTCAATTTTTTTAAGGTAGAAAAAATTGCTCTCAGAAAAAGTAAGCTTTTTTTTAAATTCTTCTGCCTCCAGGCACTGTAGAACATCTTCAGTTCCCACAGTGTTCCCAGCCTTGCTGTCTCTCTGCAGCACTGTAGGTCTATTCAAGTAAGTCCTACAAGCACTACAGATTTTCACTCCTGTGAAAATACACTCAACTGTAACTTTTTACAGAAATTGTCTATTTAACAGCGTGCTCAGATGTCTACGATGTGCTACACTACATTTGCTGAGCTGTGACCAGAGCTGGAGGGGTGAGCACGTGGGGCTGGTCTGTGTCACACTGGGACAGTGCCTTTGTGTCACCCACCATGGCATCACAGTGCTGGCATTTCACACCAGGGAAGTGCCTGAGGAGGTGATGACAGTGAAGAACCAAGGGCAGGACTGTGGTATTTTAATCTTGTATCCTTTAAGGAGTAGCTGTGCTTCAAATATATTTTGTTGATCAGTGTACACACTCTTAAAAGGGTGACACCACCTTCCAGCAACATTTATTATGTATGTTTAGCCTTTAGGATGGCTGAAGGAAGCAGCTGCCTCATAAAGACAGTGAAAATGTTGCTAGTTCTGAACAAAGGATCTCTTTTCCTCACTCCTGTTTCCTGTGCTCTGAATTTTTAACACCTTGCAAAGGGCTGGATCTCCCTGGGCTGTGTGAGCCATGTCACTGCTGCAGTGGGATTGAGGGTGGTGACATTCTGGAGCCCAAGCTGCTGATTCAGTGCCACCCAGAGGAGGAACCCAGAGGGAACTGCTCAATAATCTCCTGGAAGAAGGCCCAAAGAGCTGCCAAGTGTATGTTGTGCCTGCTTGCAGGACCTCACCTGTGCCTTTGGATGCCCCCAGGAACAGGAGGGAACTCTTGACCCAGAGACAAGAAGCCCACTTTGGGCAGTTCAGACCTGTCATGGGCAGACCTGGTGCATCACAGAAGGTTCCAGTCCCTGCCAGAGCCCCCAGGCTGAGGTGAATCCATTCTGAGAGCTGAGGGCCAGCTGAGTTCAGCAAACTGGAACTGGGCATTGCAGTTTTGGGTTTCAGGGCTGTGTCTGTGTGTGTAACACTTCTCTGCTGCTGGAAACACACGTCTGCAGCTCCTGGAAATTTTGAGGAAAACTGTGTTAATTTTGAACACGTGGCAAAAATAAATCAGGGCTCCTAAAACCTGTCTGGGGAAATTCTGTTCCTTAGGCACCAGTTTTGAGAGCTCTTGAACACCTGGACTGGAGGTGCTATTGGGCAGTTGGCTGCTGACCATGGACTGGATGTGGATTATTTGAATCTAATTCTCAACTAATAGCAAGGAGTTTGATCTTTTTATTTTTGGAAACGTGCTTTCCCCCCCCTCCTTTAGAATGGAAAATATCCCTGGCTATGACGGAGTGTGTTGGTATGGGTGCCTGAGTGATCGTACATCTGGATAGTCGATCCTGAATCAAAGTCACCGCAGTGGCCTCTCCAAAGTGCCATTTCCCACTAGGTGGCACTTCGGATCCATGGCACAGCCAGAGCCCGCGCGGCTGATGGAGTCCCTGGTACCTGCTGCTCGGATCCGGGCTCGGTAATTGCCCGAGCTGCAAAAAGATCAATGTGCTGCTGCCTGCAGCAACTTTCACAGCTCCACTGAATACGACATTGATTAAATCCCCACCCCCAACTCGGTGTAAAGGAGCTTTAGCTCAGAAATTACCCCCTCTGCAAATCCCTGCATGCATCTTCCTCCACTGCCCAATTCCTCGCCTTAAAAAAACCACAAAAAACCCCAACGAACCAAGAAACCCCAACAAACCCCCACCCATCAATCAAACAAACAAACCAAAAACCAGAATACCCTCCCCCCGCAACAACCCAACTAATATTTTCTTTCCTGGAAATGAAATGTAATCCTGCTGTTTAAAACAGTAGGATTTCTGGTTTTACTCGAAGTACCCAGGTAGGTGTCTAAGCCATCTCCCCAGGCTCCATTCACGGTGCTGTTCCAGGCTCTGTCAGGGTGGTGCAGGAGTCTGGAGTTGGCACAAATAAAACAGGCCACAAGCAAGGCCATAAGTGACAGTGGAAGTAACATGCACAGAAATAAATGCTGTGGAGACAAATGGGAGCTGCAAAGGGAAAACTGCATAGGTGGTATTGAGGTTTGTATTTAGAGAGGAGTTGTTCGGGCTTTGCTAATGTTTCATTTCTGATCGTGGAGCAAATTACAGAAATGGATCTACCCAATGCCCTTTCTATACATGAAACAGGTGACCCCAAAATCACCCAGTACAGAATTTAGTGACACTAAAGCTTTATTCTCCAGCTCCTGTATAAACAATATCGGAGTTGCCCTGGAGCTACAAGAAAAGCAATTGAAATAAACCCATGATTTCTTTCTGTTTGTTTGGAGATGAGTGAGGTGGGCTCTGTTGTATCTACAGCCAAGAGCTGAGGGTGAGCAGATCCTCAGTGGAGCTGCATGATGTTCACTGCCCAAAGTGGAGCTACAGAGGCTGGACGGAGGCATTGGCAAGGCTTCAAACACAGGTTTAACAGGGTGTATTGACCCAGATGGGCTCAGTGGGCACCACACATCAACTTACTGCCCACAGATACTCACTGCTACAGGTGATGCTTCTTATCCTAAATTCTGGAGTGTGCACCTGTTTACTGAGAGCAGAAATGATGAAGACACTGGACTTAGGAAACCTAGGTTCAATTTTAAGCTCAGATCAAGTCTCATTTTGCTGTTGGCATCTTATTTAATCTATTTAATTTCTGGCAAAGCATCTTGAACTATTCAGGGCTACAATGGCACAGTCCTCTTCTTCACCTTGGCTTATAAAGAGATGAGCTCAAGTCACTGAGAGAACTGGACTGAAGTGCATCTCTTCCAACACTGTGTTGAGGACACAAGGACGTGCTCAGCAGCTGAGATGTGTGTTTTTGAGCATTAAGCTTGCTTATGGTCCTCTGAGTGGTTTATAGGGTTCAAAAATTACTCAGTAAACTCCAGAAGAGCCTTTAAGCTATTTATGTTGACTGTGCCCTTTTGAGGGAAGCTACTCTAAGTAGTAGGCTTGCAATTGCCATTGTTAAAAATTCATTATGAACCAGATGAGATTATTAAAAATAAATCAAATACTTTTGGGTCACTTGTACTGGTTGGCTGGATGGATTTCTGCAAATGCCAGTATAAACTCCTGAGTTGGAAACACTCGAGTTTGGTGTTAAAAGCAGAACTCTCAACATCACTCTGAAGGAAGCTCTGAAGTCTCTTCTGTGGGATGTTTGTGACTGTACAGCTGTTGCTTGAAGTGCTCAGCATCCAACACTGCAGCAAAAGGGGCTTAAAATTAGAAATGTGTGGGCATTGAACCTGTTCATTTGGGAAGTGCCCGTACCTGTGAGAGCCCCTTCTCACTGGAGCCTCAGTGTGCTCAACAGCCTGTGGCTGGGAGGCTGTTGTTGCTGAGATCTGTCCCTCAGACCCTGGGGGAGGAACACAAAGCAAACAGGGACAGTGGCAAATGTTTTCCAGAAGGGAAAATGCAGAGATGCTCCTCTGCTTTCCTTCTGAAGGTGCTGAGTGGGAGGGACATTTGTTTTGATACCAGGACAAATGGCATGTGCAATTTACTGCTGCTGCAAGATATTACTCCGAACAAAGGGCTCGGGGGGAGTTGGATAGAGATGGGATAATTACATGAGTCAGAGGCAATATAGTGTTTAGAGAATCTCAATCCTCATGCTTCAAGGTACCAACTGTCAGGGGTAGTTTTCCAGGATTGTGCAGTGTGTGTTTTACTGAAGTTTTCTCTAAAGTAACTGAGTTTAAATTCTTATTATTTGACAGACATTATACCTGAGTAAATGCATCAGCACATTCATTTTGCAGAACAATCCTTGCTTTCACTATTACAGCTGTATAATAGAATTTCATACATTTTACAGTGCCTTATATTCATGAAGATCAAAGCATTTTTGCAGATACTTTCTATCTTTATGCTTCTAGCAGTCAGATAAATATTTTTCTCAAATCTAATCTGTTACACTGGGACTTGTGTGGCTACTCAGCTGAGCATGAGATGGTTTGGGGGTAGATGATTATCTGCATAGATACTTCCATGAACTGTTTAGAAATCGCTTGGATTAATTGTATGGAGTAAGGACATTTTGAGAACAAAGAGTCATGGCTAACAGTATTCATTTGAATGAAGAATGAAGAGTTCTTACAGCCATACTTTCTCCTCCTTTATAGTTATTAACTTACCATGAGCATATGGCCCAATGTGCAGGATGGGATAAAGCAGGGAAACCCTGGGATGGAATCAGTGACAATGTCACAATGTCAGAACTGGAAGGGGGAAAAAGGCATGGCAAAACTCTCCCATTGTATCCCAGTTTCATTTGGCAAATAAACCTTTCGAAGAGACACACATAGTTAGTATGTACACAACGACAGTATGTGGAGTCTGGAGAAATAACTAAAGAATTCGTGGTTGATCATTGGTTTTAATTACTTTTTGGACTGCACAAGTGGGGAGTCTCCCAGAGACAGTAAATTAGAAGCAAATCTAAAGCAGTAAAAACCTTCCTTTGGACCTGTTCAGGCCTTCGAGTGGTTTAGTGCAGAGCTGTGGAGAGGAAGGCAGTGTTCACCCAACTCAGTGCAAATGACCTCACTTCACTCTCTTCTTCCGGTCTCTGGAGCTGTTGACTGACACCTGAGCTTTTGGAAGATGCTGGTTTGTGTATTAACAGCATACAATAGCTTTGTAGTAGGTCCTTGCTTTCCTGGTGTGTCTGAAGGAATTCCTTCCTGCCTCAAATGGCTTTCTAATGGAACATCCCAACCCTGAGCAGCCTGTGGGGAGCGAGGCAGAGACACCTCCAGTTCAGAAACCAGGGCTGATGCCAACGTGGCAGGAGGACATGAGGTGCTGTGGCACCTCCCAGGGCTTGGTTTGCTGGGGCAGACAGTTCTCCATGGTCATTCCAGAGGGAATCTCGCTAACATGAGTGAACAGGACTATTGGACCAGCACTGTTGGTTCCACACAGGCCGTAGGACTGCAAACATTCTGGAAGTGCCTGGCTTAGTTCTCTGCTGGTCCTTTCCTGAGGCTGCCCAAGGATCTGTGCTGCCTTTGGAGGTAACAAAGTTCACCCATGGAAGTGACAGCTCTGTGCTACAGTTCAGAACTGATGGAGGAGGCTGCTCAAGGACTGCTGCAAGGCCAGGTATTTCTGCCCCCTTTATGGATGGGTCAAGGGGGATATTCATCTCCAAAGTGTTACACACACACTGTGTTGGATCCAAGAGCTTCCAAAGAGCTTTGGGAGCAGCACTGTAAGTCTAATGTGACATAAGCATCTCCTTCATCTTCCGTATGGGCAGTTGGGGTGCTCAGACCTGCCTGTGGTCCCACAGTGGCCCTGAGCTGAGCCAGGGATCTCCTCACAGTTCCCACTTGGCTCTGCAAACTGACAGTGTGTTCTCCTGATCCTTTGCTTTCGGCAATCCTTTGCATTTCCACAGTTCTCCAGCTTTCCCCTTTTCCCTCTGAGTCGTGGCCTAACCAGCTGCTCTTCTCTTCCTAGTTTCTCATCCCCAGCTGTGAGTATCCCCTGGGAGCCTCAGGGTGCAGTCCTCAGAAAACTCCTCTGTTGTAGCTGGAATGGCTGGAGTTGTATCTGACACATCCAACTGTTGCTCCCACCCGTGTAGCAACCCCCTGGATATTCCCAGCTAGCCAGGACTGGGACTAGGGAGCTGTTCAGTGCATGTTTATGGCTTGGATAGCTTGGATAGATTGACACTTGGCATGGGTCCTGCTTAGAAAATTCTTTTTCCTTTAACATTGTAAATAACTGGAGTTTTTGATTCTCTTTCTGTCTCAGGGTACAGGTAATAAAGAATAGAAGTGTTGGTGTTCTTGTGTTCTCATCCTTTGTGAGCCATCTGTGTGTTTTCAGCTACCGTGAGGATTTTGGGAGGGGATTCTGAGCATTGACAAAAAAATGGTTAATTTTTTTTTCTTCCCGTGGTAATAAGAATATTTTCTAGTCCCACAGAAGTCCTTGCACGAAGGCATTGCTCAGAAGAACATCAGAACAAATGGATAGTGGTTATCTGAGTTTTGTGCTAACATTCTCTTGGACTCAAATGTTTGCCTTTTTTTTTTAAATTTGCTAAATTAAAAAAGCTCTTTCATTAACTTCAAGGGTTCTGTCTTACATCCTCAATGCCTATGTTCTGATACACTGGACATCCTTAAATTTTTAAGCTGTAATCCTAATATGACTCCAGCAACTTTTAAACCAGACATTAAGGTGCAGCCTTAGCAATTAAAATGCATCGATTTAATGGAATATAATATTAGAAGCTCAAATTCATAGAATTTCATAGTAATAATTGTTTTAATGACAAGAATTCTTATCTTTTGTGTCTGTTTTTGCTGTGTGAACATCCCTTCCAAACTGTCAGGTCATGTCTCCCTTCCTTGCAGTGAACTGAATGGAACTGGGGGCGTGCATGAAAAAATAACCATTTACATAATTCCGATTATTTCTGTACTATTTATTTCTCTAGTATTGCTCTAACTGTAACTCCCAAATGCTTTTTCCTGCCATATTTCCTTTTCTTGACTCAAATTATTTCTTTTTTTCTTTTGAGGTAGCAGAAGGACCACTTGAGGTCCCGGGCTCAGTATGTTCTTTTTTTTTTCTCAAAGCCTTCCAACAGGATTTCCCATTTTCAAAATAAATACAGCATTTTGTTTGTGGAAAACAGGAAGGGCAGGCCATGGAATAGATGGCAATAGAGATTGTTGCTGAGATTTCCAAACTTGGAACTCAAATTTTTAGCAGAAGGTGGACAGATCACAAACATGAGTCTTCCCTTTTTGAAGGTTTTTAAGGAAAAGAAATCATAGCAGGAAATGTGAGATGGAATTTGTTCTCAGTCTTTCCTCTACAGAGATGTCTTACCCATAAACAATGCCACTGGAAATAGGGATTGGCTTGTAAACATGAGGAGAATTCACTTGTAAAGTAGATATAGATATTAACTCTCTGCTTAGTGCCTGAATACAAGCTAAAAAAAGGTTTTATGACGCAGCAAGCAGCCAGTGCTTCTTATTCCTGTGTTCATGGTGTGGGGGTTCGGTTTTGTTCTTTTGTTTTTCCTTTTTTTCTTCTACTCCAGTCATGGTGCAAAAATTTAATGAGCCATCTGCTGAAACAGTTTTGCTCAATAAATCAAGAGGGAAAAATAGTAGCCTCTTTCTTAGTAGAGCTATTCCCTAAATATGTTCAAAGTGGTATCTTTTTATCAGTGATACCACTTTTCATAATGCAGCAACAATTTAACATTTAAAACAAGGGAAAATCTCAGCCTGGGTTGGGCCTTCTTGGGTTGTATGGAGTCAGCAGGAGTTTTTTCTATCCCAGAAACCTGAATGTGGTGTTATGGGGACAGATGGTCACAATCTTTTAGGAGATTATAGGAATTTCTTCATTGTCAAATCTTTCCAGTCTCACCAAATCAGAGGGAAGGATCACATTTGCTTTTCCATCACTACAGATACACTGTACTCACTCCATCCCTGCAAACTGAACTGGAAACAGCCTTCTCTTGCACTGAGCACAAAATGTATCTCACGCAGCTCCTGGATCTCCCAGGATCAGCAGGGTGCACAAATGTATCTCAAACAGCTCCTGGATCTCCCAGGATCAGCAGGGTGCACAAATCTGGGGATTTCTTGTGTTGCCGTGAGGATGGTCCTCATCAGCAGGAATTGTTTCTCAGGAATTAGGATGTGGATATTGCTGTTTATCAGTGCCTCCATTTGGGTTATCATTTGTAATCAAAAAACTCATCTTGAGAACAAATCTTGCATGCAGAAGTCTTTTAAAAGTTTAGTCCAACTGGCATTTTCTCCGGTTTCAATTCAAAATGGTTAATTTTGTAAAATCTGGGCTTAGATACTACAAAAAAACTCTCCACAAACCCAAACAAAGAGCATCTAGCCTAGAAGTATCTCCACAAGCCTGACTGTGCTTGTGATTCCCCTTTCCTGTTTAGTTGGGATGTTTTGCTTGCTGGACAGAGTGCAACACAAGCCCAGCGTGCCGAGACCTGCCTTGCTCCAGGAACTGCTGGGAAGGAAGCAGGAAAGCAGCTTTGATAGGTTTGGGTTGTTCTGAGAAAGTCTAATGAAGAACTGCAGCTTCTGCTTGTGGGTCAGTGTGATGAATATTCCTGAGTGTGTTTCCAATATTACTGGTGTAAGGAAGAGAGAGTCACACCTTTGTGCTGTCTGTAACTGCTGAGTTATGAACATGAGCTGAGGGGGGAGAATTTGGGTTCCCAGTGATATTCCAGATCCAGCAGATGCACTGACTTTGCCTCCTGAATAAGCCACAACAACAAGTGCTCCAGCTGGCACCTCAGTGCTGCTTCTTCAGCAAAGCATCCCATTGCTACGAGACAGCAGGGAATCAGGGCTGGCTGCAGGGGCTGGGCTGATCCAAACCCATGGAGAAGGGGGGTTCTTGCCAGGTCATGCAGTCTCAGTGAGGTTCAGGACTTACAGGACCTGCTGGAGACCTGTTAATACAATAGTCCTTCTGTTGGGATGTCACCAGCAATAGAGAGAACCATATTTGTGGTGTAGCTTTACATGGAATGATGGCAAATGAAGGGTTCTCTAAAAATGAGGAGATTACAGGCAGGAGTGGATCCCTGAGGTTTTGCACGCCCTGCATGAGACCTGCAGGTCTGTATGGAACCCAAAGGAGAGGATTTGTTTACAAATTAGTCTATAAAATGCCCATGTGGCACAGGAGGATGCAAAGGAGAGGCTCTGCCTTCACTCACAGGCATTAGGCCAGAGGACACTGCAAGAGCTGTAGGAGTCCTTGAGCCCAAGGCACTCTTTGAATCTCTGCTTAATTCTAAATGCTTTGAAGATAATTATAAAACCAGCAATCAAGCCATGATGCCTTTAAATGAGGAAGCTGAGATGAATTGTGGATTTGTTAGTGTCAATAGGACAGAGGATTTCTTCCGGCTCTTCCAGTTCCATCAACTGTAGGTTTAAGCAAACCCTGTTTTGCAGTAGGGTCTTTGGGCTTGTAATAGTGAATTTTAGAACTGTTGCATCTTTGTCTTAGAATAATCAGCATGAGCTGCTTCTGCACTTCCTTGGCCATGACTTTGTATGACAAAATCCTAAATTAGTGTTGAGTAAGTGTGAAAGGATGGGTATTGTGCACAAACAGTCCCTGGGTGGGATCCCTGTCAAACCAAGGTGTTTTATAGCTTTGAAACACAACCTGAGCGCACAGCTCAGGACATGGCTCCCCTGTGCCTCTCTGTCTGTAGGCAAATTGGAATTGAAAGACAGAAAAGTCTGCCTGGTCTCTGACAGGGAGAGGGGTTTCAGGAGCTGTGGGTGTTGTCCCCTCTGTGGTACCTCCAGCCCAAACTCACCTGCACCAAGCAACTGCTCAGGAACAGATGGGGGGAAGAACTATTTCAGGATACTCCTTTCTTATTTCAGCTCCTACCAATGGTGCCTGGGGGACATGAGAGAGAGAATGAAACCTTTGCAGGAGACTTTTTCTTTTTCTTCTACCCCATCCTTGGTTTTTTTCTCTCAGGGTTGATGTAAATATAAGCAAGGGAAAAAAGGCACATTCTTTTGAACTGATCTTCATTTCACAATAATTAGCATCATCTTAAGCAAACTCCAATGCCCTTCCATTCTGTCTGATTAGAGGAACCCAAGAGTAGGATGAAAAGAGAACAGAACTGCTTTCCTTGCACATTTGCTGTGTCATAGAGGAGAGGGGAGTTATTTTTGCTCCCTTCTGGTGATGCTGGGAGGAAACCAGCAGGAGCAGAGTGGCTCTTGCAGGTCCCCTCTTGCAACACAGGATATAGAAAATACAGCTTCTAGTTCAGAGCTTGGTAATCCTTAAAAGCTTTGTCAAGATCGTAGAGTCCACACCAAACTACCGCTCAAAACAGCTCTGCTGCGCTGGCAAAAAGTCATCTGCTGTTATGTTTGAAGTCATGCTGTGTTTGGGTGGGAGTTTTTTTGGGTTGCTCCCCTGGCAATTAGGAAGTTCAGAAAAGTTTCAAGTGTAAGTGCAAGCTCTGGGTTGTTGTTGCAGCTGCCGGGAGCTGCTGTGGGGAGCAGGCCCTGCTGTGCAGCACCGAGGGAGGGAGGAACATACCCACAGGATGGGCAGTGAGAAATGTGAGAAGGACACCTGGGAATGTCCAGGTGAGAACAAGGCTTGTCTTTGAGCCATGACATCTCCCAAGCCAGCAATGAAGGCTGGAGCTCAGAGCAGCCCGGGATTTAAAGGAGGAGCCAGCAAAGCCCATAAACGGGGTTGAGGGCTGGTGTTACCCACAACAAATACTGGCCAAAGCAAGTTCCTTAGGTCATATTTTCCCATCGTGGAAATGGTTGTTTACAAAACATAATGAATGTGTCCTGAGCTCAGTAGGATTTCAACCTCAGCTGAGCTACTTGCTTTTCTGATCTGCGTCATCTCCATGTCCACCCCCTCCTTTTCCACGGCCAGCAGGCAGATGGCTGGTGCTGGAATTAGCCCAGTCCCACCTGCTGCAGGCTCTGTGTGTTGTATCCTCACTGCCATCCTCTCCCAGGGGAGGGGAGGGAGGCTCAGGGCTCCTCTCCTCCTGTCTCACCCTACATGGTATCTCTGGGGAGGGGAGTTCCCTCTCTGGGCTCAGTGGGGACCATCCTTCCCTTACCAAGGGATGCCCTGGAAAACAAGTGTTTTAGGGTCGGGAACCCCAACCCCTCAACACACAGAGGGCTGCCTTTAGTCCCACGGTGGAATGTGGCAGAGCAGATTTCCACAGTAGCATCAATTTAGTGGAAAATAAAGTTGCCCCATCCCAGGCATGGCTGTGGCATCAGACCCCCGTGCAGTGTCACCTCTGTTACCCCAGGTGGAATGACAGTTATGGCAGGTTTTTGGGCCTTATTGTACCCCTTGAGTGGTCTCCCAGTCTTTTCCTTAGAGGTCAAGGGTAGCCAGCAGGATCCTGCTGATCAACACAGGGGCAGCAAGACTTACCTAACCCTGGGAAGTTTATGCTGGACAGCACCATGTCATTGTCATCCTCATCCTATCAGAACCTCCTCTCCTGGGAAATAAGGAAACCTGGAGTTGTCCTCATGGGTAAATGAATACAGCAGTTTCTCCTGGTAGATTTGGGACTGTTTTGTTCATGTTTACCAACTGTGTCTCCACACACAAGTGAACAGGGTGTATGTTCCTTTTCAAGGGAGAACCTGTGGCTGTGCTGTGATCATTTGACCTGCAGGAGCAAATACATTAATCCAGCCTATTTTTTATGTACTAAGCAGTTGCCACTCTTTACTGCAAGTCAGCTTTTCCAGCCTTCACATGTTCCTTATCAATTAGGTTTAATCCCATTTTTCAAGCAGTAGAAATTTAGGCACAGAAAGGCTGATTGCCTCTCTCAGAATTTAGGGCTTACAATCTTGCTCTGAGCCCCCAGGATTTCGTCTCACAGCCACATGGGATCAATGCTAAAGGCAACTGAGGCTTCTTTGAAAGGAAAATAATGAGATATTGCTGTTCCTTCCCTCTCTTTTCGACCTAAATGGAGGTGTGTGGCTCAGCTGACAGGGATTGCTATTTCATCAAACTTGGACACCTATCTTTGACAAGCTGCCATCATTATTCCAAAAACATGTTTGAATTTCTAACTGCAGGTTGTTCAGGAATGTTGTACAAACCATGGTGTGACTGGTTCCCCTCTGCTCCCAGCTCCTGGGCTGAGCTCAGGAGAAGAAGAGTTAATCTGTTTTTATCATCAGCTGCTGCTCCAAGGGCTTGGCGGTCTGGGACATGCAAAAGTGAATCAAACTGGTTGCCACCATGTGAAAGTCTGCAGCAACCGCTGGGGGCTCAGATGTCTTACTCTGCACTAACAGTGTGCAGAGCTGCTCGGTAACACCCTGCACTGACAGACAGCAGAGACACAGCTTGGATTAGATATTAGAGCTTTTAATATCTTATCCAGTTCTCTGGTGCGACTGGAACATTTACACTTGCAATTTGTGGCTTGGGAGTTGCAAATTTGATGGCTTAAACCTGGTGTAGATTGCTGGGAAGTGTCTGTAGAGGTTCTGCTAAACATTTCCCATGGAATTCCCATGGGGCTACAATGATTTAAGGGATTTTTCAGTTGTACCTTGGTGTGTGTCTCCCTCAGCCTTTCCACAGAGGAACTAGCTTTACTCTGAGAGCTTTGACAAATCTGCAGTTGCAGCTCAAACACTTGGCAGTTTCAAGGAGGGGCCCCAGGAATTCAGAGAGGTTTTTAAAGAATTTGGCTGATAAAAGTGGAATTCAAAGCTGGGACAACTTTGGGAATTCCTGACTTCTATGTTTTCTGCTTTTACATTAATTGATCTTTTACTTTTGATGAGTTATCAGAAACATTTCTTTTCTTTTTACTTTTGTCTCTCAGAGTGCTGCTCACTGCACAGGCAGATGGCAACTTCCATTGCTTCTGCCAAAGAGCTTAGTGTAGCCAAAAAGTGGGAGGGAAAAAAAGGGAGAGAACATAATTTACTGAGTATCACATATCAGGAGAGCAGCAGAGTCAGAACAGAAGCATCACCCAAGAGCTGGATAGGAGGGACATCACCATCTGAGAGAATGTGCCAGAGCACAGGCAGAACACAGGCCTTCAAAACTTTCAAATTAAATCCTCTTATATCTCCAAAGAAAATAAAAGGAAAAGCAATCATTTGTTTAAGGTTAAGGATACTCAGCCTTTTCAACAGCAATTCCAACCTCTCCAGCCTCCCCCTGGAATTGGACTGTCGAATTTCTGACCTCTTGTGGCCACTCAGGACACTGTGGGATTTTCTCTTATCTCACTGTAATGGGAAGCCCTGGCCTAGGCTTTATTTACCTCCCTTCAGTATCTAAAGGGAAAGTTATCCCTAAATGGTCACTGAGTGCTGTGAGCTGGTTCACGTGGCTCCTGTTGCCTACCTGTGCTATAAACCCTGGGAATACTGGTGCCATCCTATAAATGCTTATCCCTGACCTTCCTTTGGATTAAAAGGTTATGGTTCCACCAGGACAGCTGAAAATACCCCCACTGAGCCCTCGGAATTTGTCTATGATGAGATGAATGTTCAGGTACATGAGAAATACTAGGTTTTATTCCCTATGGGAGCACAGTTGCAGTCACCATCTTCCTGGCAGAATGGATGTGGGCATGAAATACTTTTGGTTTCCAGAAGCACCAGTTCTGGTCTCAGTGCAAACCACAAGATTCCTGGTGTTCTGCACTGCCTGGGATGTTCTTCTTGGGTCTGGACTTGGTGAAGATGAGTAAGCACTGATCCCAAAGTGCTGAAATCAGGAGGAATCACTGACTGAACACACCTTTAGACTGAGACTTGCCCACATCAGGCTTGGAGTTTGGGTGAAGAGAAATCCCACTCCACAAAGGACTCCACCTACACTCTGATTTCAGGTACAAAGTAAGTTTACCTGGAGATTTTACAAACACACAACTAAGGCTGAAGGTGTGCCTGGGTGTTTACCAATTTTTACTTTTTTGAGAGGATCCATAACAAAGAAACAATGATTAAGCCAAGTCTGCTACTTATTTTGATGATTATTTTCTATTTCTCCAGAGCTTTCTTCTCGCATACTGAAACACCTTCCCACTTTGCATCTGTTCTTCTTAACACCAGTCCTGTTGATATAAAAAAGAATATAAAAATAAACACAAGAGTAAAAAATCCTTCATTTTTTCGGCCTTGAAATTATTCAAAATTCACATTTTAAAATCTTTAACTCAGTCTTTAATTAAATTGATATAAAGTAGTAAATAATCCACAGAAACTCAATTTTTCATGCAAAATTGTATCGGTCCTGAGTCTTTAGCACAAAAAGAAAAGCTGTGGAGGAGTAGATGCTTTACGTTTGTTCCCTTTTGGCACCATTGCCCTCCAAAGCTCTGATGTCATTCCCCAAAATCCTCCTCTCTCCTGGATTTCTGAGAAAGCCAGCAGAGAGGGCAGGAATGACCGGGGCAGTGGAGCTGTGTGGTGTCTGCAGTTACCCAACACACAGAAACCTGTTCAGCTGAAGGGATGGAGGCAGAGACACGATGGGGGGGAACGAGTCCTGTAGAGGTTTTCCCATTTAGGAAGCTGTTTTCTTGGGAGGCAGCCCCATTCCCTGCCTGGCTGGTGGGCCCTGTTTCCTGAGCAGAACCACCTCGGGGTTCCCCTGCTCTGAGGTGGCACTGAGACACCTCTCTAGAACCCGGGGATGGGGCTCCAGCAGGGCTCCAGCAGGAGCAGCAGAGATAAACCCTGCACCTGGGCTTAAATTAAAGCTTGATTAACTTGTTCCCAGGATCGTACCCAGGAGACTGCACTCTGTGAGCCAGTGATGTCCTTCTCAATCCAGTGTCCCCAGATCACAGAGCATGTGTCACCAGTGATGGCCAAGTGCTTACAGAGGGCACAGAAATGCTTGTACAAATAAACCTGGGGTGGCACAGGGATTACATAATGTCAGTGGCCATGTCAGGGGCTGTAAGGGCCTGTGTCACTCAGGACTCTGCTGCTTCCAAGTCAGATGTCAGAGCAGCAGAACAGCACTGAGAGAAGCTCTGGGAGGGAGGAAATGGGACCTGCCAGGAGTGCTGTGCCTGGAGAACTCACAGCCTGCCCTCGACACACCCTGACAAAGCCCAGGCTCCCTTCTGGGGGTTCCCAAGGGAGTTGCCTTTCTTCTCCCTGGGTAGGATTGGAAGTGAGGACCTGACTTCCCACATTCCCAAGGTGTTCCATGACCAGGCTGGGAAGGTGTTTGGAGAGGAGTGAGTGGGGACATTCTGGCCCTGCTACAGCCACTCCCTGGTAGGGGAGCTGCCCTGATGTGGCAGCAAAGCTGCTGGAAGGCTCCCAGGAGGAATCCTGGGGCTGGAGGAACATGGCAGTGGGTGTGTCACGTGGATATCCTCAGACTGCAGGGGCCCCTGATCCTGTATTTCCCATTTTCTCCTGTTTTTCCCCCAGAATCAGGTCAGGATCGAGGCCCTGAAGCAGCATATCCACATCCCTATTTCCCTGTAACTATTTTTAGGTATGGATTTGATTCCCAATTTTGCCTTTATTTTTCCCAATTATCCAGGATGTTTCCCTGGGACCCCCTTTTTCCTGACCCCATTCCCCATCCCATTGCCACATCCCGTTCTTCTCCCAGAAGCAGGACTGGATTGAGGCCCTGAAGCAGCACTTGGGGAATACCCATATCCCTCCCTATATCCATGTTTTGGGATCAGGGTGGATTTTATCCTTGATTTTGGGTTTATCCTCTATTCCTGACCTTTGCCCTGACCCCATTCCCATGGATATTCCCATTTTTCCTGTGTTTTCCCCCCAGAATCGGGGTGGGACGGAGGCCCTGCAGCATGAACACATAATGAACTTTCACTCCTGGTTTGTTCCCAGGCCTGCAGTGGTGGATGGGGCCACTGCACTGGGGGCACAGGATGCACTCTCTAGTGCATCTGTGGCTTACAGAAGCCATCCTTCCTCCAGGACACGGATGTGTGAGCCACGAAGTGCTCATCGGTCCCAACATTCTGCTGGATGGACAATCCTGGTCCAGGCGGTGACATTTAGTGGGTTTGATTCCTGCCAAAGGAAATGAAGGTGTTTAGGAAACAAAGGTAAAGTCCCCAACAGGGGTTGGGTCTCCCTGGATCCACACACTCCACAGGAGTGCCAAAGGCTCTCCAGGACTGCCTGGATTGCCTCAGACTTTCAAGGCAATGTGCAAATGCTAAAACTGCTGAAAAACCACTTTCACAGCTCCTCCTCCACTTGACATTCAAATTGAAGCTCAAGCTGAGGAGAAGCAGATCAGAACACCTGTATTTACACCAGGTAACACTCTGCTGGTACCACTCCACACATGGCTGAGAGAAGGCTGAGCAGCAAAACCTCCTTTCAGGATGGGTATGTGAAGGTACCTTCATCAACATTTATTTACATCATATTCCCAGTGGATCTTGGTGATGGCTCTGTGGGTTATGAACACTGACTGAGTCCTGCGGCAGGAGAAAGACTTTGGAAGGAATTCCAATATCTCTGTGGAAGAAACTTCTCTACTACTTCTTTGGTAAAAAAAACCCCACCAACCCAGACCAAAACAAAAAATGCAACTCCACAAACCAACCCAAAAACCCCCAAAAAACCAAAACTACAAAACCCACCTACACAAAAGCAACTGACTTCTGGGAACATGAAAGCTCAGCAGAGAACATTTTGAGTAAATTTGCTTTATTTTAGCTCAACATTAAGGAACAGGAAGAAAATAAGTTACAGATTTTCAAAATGACATTATTTAGAGTTATTCAACTTCTGGCTTGGTCAGCATGTGCTGGTGGGAGGGAGACAGCACATCAAAACCACAGAGCAGTGACTTTGGACTCTGTGTCTGTAGCACAAGGACACCTGAGACAAGCATACAGGGACTGTCACTGACTGGTTTTGGTTTGAACCCCCATCCCCAAACAGTACAGGAATTAAATGCAGTGGAGAGAGACTTCTGATATTTTTCCTAGTTTTTTGTTCACTGTTTGCCCTTCCTGAGTTCCTGTCAGCTGACAGCTGTGTTCCCCTTTATCCTGATCATCCATTCCACCTTCCCAGCATAATTCTGTTCCACTTAATCTTCCTTTCATGCTTTTCTCTGCAGAACTCTTGAGTCACGTTCCTTCTGAACACTTCCATGTAGTTTGCCAGCTCTAAGCCATCTTGGCCAACAGGCCTTCATGCCTCTTCATCTGTAGCTGTGCTGCTGCAGGAAGAGCAGCATCCTACACTTGACCCATTGTGTTCCTCTCAGGGAAAGCTCTTTTCCATATTCCTCATTTCACAGTTTTTCTGGGGCATCCAACAGCCAGAGCTGCTCTTTCTGCACAGCCCCCCACTCCTGCTCAGGGTTTGGCTTTTAGGAATCCAGTGACTGGCAGTGCACAAGTCCCTGCATTTGAATCCTTTGAATAAAGGGAATAAAACACATTATTCTTTTTCTGCTCTTCCAAGTCTTGCTGTGGAAAGGGCAGTCTCTAAATCACTTGGGCATCACAGAGCTCAGAACTGTTCACAGCCTGAACCACCCCAAATTCTGAGGAGGTCCCACTACAGACAACCACAACTCTCAAAGTCACAACTGACACCTGAACAACAAGAAAGGTGCTTTATTTCAGCATGTCCAAGACAGTTTTAAAGCAAACATAAAATTCCATCCGTTTTTAGCACAAAAGCATCAGCACTGCAAAACTCCTGCCTGGAACACCAGGTACATCTCCATCACAGACGCAGCTGTCCTTCCATCTCTCTGTGAGACTTGAATCCATGGCTTGTGGGGTGGATTCAGGGGTGAGGAACAGTCCCCCTGGTGTATCAGTTTGGTGACCTCTCTGTGCAAACCACAGAGAGGTTTGCAGAGCCCAACAGGGCTCAGTGAAGTCAGAGCCTCAAGCGAAACATGGAACCCAAATCATACCTTAGGAGGAAGTTCATTCAGAAGCTGAGTCTGGGAGCATTCCAGAACTGGCTCCATTTGCCTCGGGGAAGGCTTGGGCACCAGCAGCCAGGGAAGGATGCAGTGGCAGCAACAGCTTGCTTCTCAGAGATTTAACTCTGTGCTTGTGGTGCTTCCAGGGGTAAGGAAATAGGCTCTCCTGATCACTTTGAATAAATGTTTGATGAACACATAAATAGTTAATGTAAAAGGAATTTAAATGTGTTACCCAGAAACGACTCACTGAGTCTGAAATAGGAAGCAAAAAGGCAACCAAGCCACTCTGTGTTACAAGCCCTGCAGGCAGTGATGTGCCTCCTTGCTCCAGAGTTACTGCAGGGGGTTGTACTGGCGAGGCACAAACATCCTCGTCTTATTTTGTGCCTTGAGCTCCTGTTGGCAAATCAAAGTCAAGTTTCCTTTTAAAATTGCACTGTGAACATTGGACTTCTGAGTTGCTCTCTCCTATTCACCTTCTTCAGCTTCAGGTAAGTGACACCTCTCAGGAATCTGGCTTCTTCCTCTCCAGGATTCCCAGTACTACACCTGCTTGGGCCAGTAGGAGAGAGGGAACAAACCCAGAATTAACACCCTGAGAACCTGGTATCTGTGGGCCTTGGGAATTCAACCTGGTGAGTGTATAAGCAGTGACTGTTGCTGTATCTAAGAAGGAACTTGATCTGTTGCCTGGCACTGCATCTTCTAATGGGGATATTCAGTGGAAAAGAAAACCTCTTTTATTCTTATTAAATTTTACTATATATATGACACCATTTATTTAATTTTGAACTCTATAGTAGAGTCAGAAGCCCTTTGCACTTACAAAGAACAGTCCCTACTCTGAAGTGCTAATAAATGAAAGGATATGTGGACAGAAGGGGACACAAAATTAGCAGTACAGCAAAGTGATGCTGGTCGAGTCAATTATTGTAAATATTTTGAGATCATAGGTGGGAATTGATGCTCCAAGTTTAAGTTTTTCTCTATGATATCTCATTCTCACAGTGCCTTTACTCAGCACATAATAACTGCTGGGCACTTGCTGAGTCTGAAGTAAAAAGCATCCAAAGAAAGAACTGGTAAGATGTGAAATCTGCCAGGTCACTTAAAGTGTCCATCTTTTTAACTGGAGAATAATTTAGATCATTAAGGAGAGTAATAGTAAAAAACCTCCAGATAAAGGAACACATTTATCTCGAATGAGGGAAGCTGCAGAACTGGATGAATTGTATCATTCACAAAGACCTTGCTGAACTCGGTGCCCGGAAACCTTCTGGAATTACAGGAGTGACCTATTTTGATTTCACCAGAGGATGAAGGAGCTGCCTACTCAGCCACCTTTGTGCAGGAATTGTCCTGATTAAGAGGCATCACAAAGGGAGCAGCTGGAACTCCTGCTCAAAACTTATTGCATGCCAATGGAACTGCTTTTTCAATGAGGGCATTTGCATTTAAATGAGGAAGTCGGCCAGGCTGAAGTGCAGCAGTGGTGCCAAAGTACAAAGAATTAATCACTGGGAACTGCAAAGCCTGCCCAGTTCTACTGCCACATCTGGAATATTCACCTGGCAGGGATAACCCATCTTGTTACTTGAACTGCAATCCACAGGTCCTCAAAATACAGTTCAATTCCTGCACCACAGACCTTGTCTTTCTACTCCACAAAGCTTTAAGCCACCCTTCTTAATTTTGTTACTTGTTAAGTGACAGGAGGCCTGTTTCAGACAGGAAATCTTCAACATCTCAAAGCTTTCATGAAACTCATTTGTTCGGAGGCATGGAGAGTTTCAGCCCAGGCAATCAGCCTCTGCTTTCACCACAAGGCTTGATGTTGTCCCAGGTATTGTGATGAAAGGAGTGATTTCTTCTTATTTCATCCCTGCTTTGCTGAGTGAAAGTAATTACTGTCATACCAGTTACAAACTTAGGGAAAACACCTTAAGATATTTTATAAGTTTCTCAATACTGAAAAATACAGTGGAGGACGTTATTTTTCATTTTTTGCTGGCCAGTGAATATAATTCCAATTCTCACAGCCAAGCTGCAATTTTTCATGAACTACCAAGGCACCAAAAATCCTTTTGTGACCTGTTTTGTGTGCATCTGTAAATGCATTTCTGCCATTTATCAGAACAGTAACCAGTGTTTTCAGATTCTATATTGCAAAGTTCACAAAAATTTGTGTTTATTTTAACCCTTGTATCAAGACCTGGGAGGCCACAGCAGGAAGCAGTGACAAACTTGATATAATTAGAGAACGAACTGCAACATGGTTAAGAAGGCAAAATTTTCCAGGTAAGGAGACTTAAAAAATGTATCATTTGCTGATAGGGGACCAAGTAATTAAACAGTGACCATTTAAACTGTGAACACCAGAGCACTTCCACGTGTGGCATCTGACAGCAGGGTCTGCAGGAACAGAGTGTTCTGTGGTCAGAGTAAATCACTGGGCTTGGCCACTGCTGTGCCAGAGGGGTGTCACAGCACAGAACCAAAGCTCTGGTGTCACAGTCCTGCCTTTGGACACACCTGAACCCTGGGCTTCTCCCTTAGGGACAGATGATGTGCAGGATAATTGATATTTAGAGGCTAAAGGATTTATTTGACAGCCTGGAGAGCACAATGAACCCAACTGGGATTTGTTACCTCTGAGAACTTGTCTCCACCTCACACTAATACAGAAGTTACTCTGAGGTGATCATGGCAGCTTTTCTCTGTAGATTAGGGCTAAACTTGACAAGCCTTCTCTAGTCTGCACCCAGGAAAGCTAAATGGCCATGTCAGGAATATTTCCACTTGGATAGATTAAAGTGTTTCAAGCTCTGAAGTGGGGAGGCAATGGGAATAGGGCCAAGATGGCTCCATCCCTTTGCCATGATTCAAGATATGTGCCCTTAACCCTGAGTCCACATTCTCCAACAGTTTTAAAGACTGAATTTTCTCATGGCTTGTGGTACTTCACAGAAATCTTCTATTTGAAGAGCGTCAAAGCTGGGATCTGGATCAGTACAAGCAGCTCACTCGAGACTAAACCAGCCCCTACCCCCTGGATGCTGCAGAGGTTTGCAGGACAAGTCTAGGTAGAAATTGCAGTTCTCAGTCCCAAAATAAAGGCAGGTGTGTCTGAAGGAACACAGGCTACAACCCATCGAGGTCAAACCCAGAGGAAACCAGATAACATCAGCTCTGATGGGTCCAGGGGGGCTTCATGGAAATGACTCTTCCAGGAAGGGATGGAAAAACCTGATGTTTGCAGAAGTAATTGAACACATCTTAGACTGAGATTAAAAGCCATTTCTGCAACGTCAGTCAAGAGCCACCCCAGCAGATCACTTTAACACTCGGCAGGAGTGGGTGAGCCCACAGCACACATTGTCCTCTCCAGGGGCAGGAACTGCATTTCCAGCCTCTGAGGCCCAGTACAGCTCAAAATTCCAGATGGCCCATATTTATCTGAGTGAACTCCAGTTTCTCTGCTTTCCTCAAAGTCTATTTTAAGTCAGTCCATCTCTGAGGAAAAGTTTCCTCTGGAGTTTCACAGGGATTAAACACAATGAACTTCCATTTGAACAACTCTACCCGTTGCATGAGTGGATTCCTTAGGATTTAAAAATCTTTTAGCTTATTACAAGGCCCCAAAATACAATGAGGGAGCAGCTGTTCTACGAAGAGAGGCACTGATTATTAGCCATATTCTTCAGGCCATTTGACTGTAATTACGTTTCATTTTGCTGGCTAACATTCCGATAAAGTCAATTTAGAGGCCTCTTTATGTTTTTTTTTCAAAACCTCTAGAACTCAATTAACAGGCTTTGTCAAGGCTTGGATTTCAAAGTCCTGGACAGAGTAGTTTAGAAAATGAAATAAAGAAGCCCATTGTAAAGTCCAGAAGCTGCAGTTCCCACTTGAACATTCCCTCAGCCAGGTTGGCAGGTGCCAGGACAGAGTTTTCATTGCTTTGATTACACTTGTATTAAACTGTGTTAGTTACAGTTCAGAGTGCACATTTAAATCCCACCCCAGAACATGAAGATAAAATATTACACATCAGTTTTCTGCAATTCAGAGACAATTTTGAAAATCAACCAAGCCAAATCCATCAAACTTAAGTCTCTCGTGAATTCAGGACCTCAGAAATTATTTCTGTGTCTTCTCACGTAAATTTTTGCACGCAGCCCATTCTGGACCTCCCCAGCTCCACCAGCTTTCTCATCAAGTTATCATTTCTCTCTGAAGCTGCAAATTTCCTTTCAGCTAATGTTTTAAAATTAACTGGTAAAAATTATTTCCTCGGTTATTAGTTGTTGAGGTACGTCCCAGATCATGGGAACTGGTTTTCATAAAATATAATTAACTGTGTTTGACCTTTTATAATACTTCATGACAAGAAAAAAGCAGTTTCTTAAACATAAAGATCTGAATTAAAAATTTATTTCCTACAAGCTCAAACCTTTCCTGCCTCTCTCCCCCTCCCCAGGGAAGTCCTGGAGGTTACAAAAGTTGAGGGGCGAGGTTGCCTTTTAAAAATCTTTGTTCATGGTGACATATGCACCTGCAATCTTGCAGAAGGACATTTAGGCATTGATAGAAAGGAATTATTAAAGCTGCTGACCCGGGTGATCCAACATGCTTTGTTACACTCAGAGCATCCACCCACTCCTGGCTCTGAAGCAGAAAGACAAAGCCAGGCCTGGGAAAACTGGGTTACTGGGTTCTGAAGAAAGGGAGCTGGACTTTGTAAGTGATTCAGCAAAAAAATGGCAAATAAGGTATTGCTAAACCTATGAATTCATTGTCACTTGTTTTCACAAAAGTTCTAAAAGAAACAGGCACAAAGCTCCTTCAGGAATCCCATCTCCAGGCCCAGTTTGCCAGGGCTGTGGGAGAAGCAGCTTCACAGCCTCTGAGCCAGGAGGGGGAGTTTGTGGGAATGAGGGCTGAGGAATAAAGGACAGGGCTGGAGCTTGGGCTGCTTCATTTCAGGCTAAAATTCTTCGTTCTGCCTCTTTTTTTGTTTTTAATTTTACCTTTTCCATTTAGCAATAGGTCTGTACTGTAAGGGCAGGAGGATGGATAACCTGTGGGGTTTCCTGTCTTTCTCTGATTTCCCAGCCTTTTTTCTTTGCTCATTTAAAACACTTCTGTCTCTCAGGAAGGGCCATCGTGTGTCAGCTCTTTCTTTGGAACTACCAGACCCCAATCCGGAGTCTGGATCACACTGACTCCTGAAGGGAGATCACAGCTCTGCCAGGGTGCTGAAGTACCTCTTGTTTAAAAGCCTCCGTGGGGTGGTGCAGACACACAAATTAATTTAAACATGCACATCCAGCCCTGGAATTTGGGCAGGAGGATTGAGGTGGGTATGGGACACTCCAGGCTGAGCAGAGCAGGGTGACACTGGGGGCACAGGTGGGGTGACAGGTGGGGGGACATCCAGGGAACCAGAGTGACCCCTGGGTGGGTTAATGGGTGGGTGCTGGAGACACCAAGGTGAGCTCTGGGGGGGTAAATGGGAGCCCCGGGTGACACTGGGGGCACCGAGGTCCCATGTCCCCACCCAGGGGCCACCTTGGGACCCCTGATGTCCCCTTGGTCACCCCACCAATGCCCCCAGTGTCACCCAGGGCTCCCATTTACCCACCTAGAGCTCACCTTGGTGTCTCCAGCACCCAGCCTATTCTCAAAGATGTTTCTGTGCTTTTTATTTTGCTTTTTTTGGCCCAAGCGATGCCCTCATAAACTGCACTTTGCAGAGCTCTGTCTGGCATCTCAAAACAGCCAGATGGGTGCTGTATCTAAAAATCCCTTCTGCTCCTGCTGTGCTCCAGAGCCCTGCCGGGGATGCGGGAGTTCCCTTTCCCGGTTCCACCATTAGATGTCCCTGAGCGCTCAGGGTTCTGCGGCCGCTCCCGCCCCATTCCCGCATCCCGGGGCGATGGAGCTCGGGACAGCTTCGGGAGCGTCCCAGAGGTGCCCAGGACATGGCATTCCCGATTCCTTCCCTGCTGTGCAGCTGGGAAGCAAAGGGGGAGCTCGGAAAAGCAGCAAACCTGTCCCAGGTGTTCCCCAAATGTTATCCTGGGTGTAAAGTGTTTGGTGCTCTGTTTGATAAATGCTGCTTGTTCGATGCTAACACACATTTCTCTGCTTAATGCCCTAAACATTCGAGGTGCTCAGCGTGGTTCTTTTGCAAATAGCACCCAAGCACCTTGGAGCAGGGCTGGAGTTTGCCTGGATGAAGTTTGCTGCAGGTAAGGATTGCCCTGAGTGCAGGAAACAGAAATTTTGCTCATCGGGGAGAAGAAAAGAAGAGGGTTCTGAGCAGGGTTAGACACCATTTTGCAGAGGTCTCTTTGTTCTCTGGAGCTGCAGGTGGTGCAGGGCTGCTCCTCCTGGCTCTGGACACATCCCTGTGCTGTTGGGTCGAGGCCTCTGGTAACTCCAGCTTTGGCAGCTGTTGGATGCCAGGCTGGATGGCTGCACATGTACAGGGCTTTAGGACAAACAGACACTCCCTTTAGACATGGAATTACAGCCACATCTCCCCCTCACTGTGGACGTGGCTTGCCAGAAGCCCTGCCAGGGTCCTGTCAGGTAAATAGTGTTGCTGCAGTGACAGATTTTGGAACAGAGCTGAACACAATCCCTGAATTGCACTCCCTGCCTTCTCACTGCAACAAATCTGCTTTAATTGTTTCTATGACTGTTATATCTGCGTGTTTCTGTAATGATCGATTGCTGAGTATATACATTTAAATAATGAGCCATTGGTTCCAGGTCAGCACTTGGCTCAGTAATGACTCCAGGTATTTTCCAGAGGGGGAGCAAAGTGAGTGACAATTCTGACAAATTTGTATTCTATGAGCAAACACAGAGAACAAATTCAAATTGAGCTTCTGAAATGGAAGAAAATGGGAGGCAATATCTATTAAAAAGAGTTAATAGAAACACACATTCTGAGTGAATGTTGCCCTTATGGTAATGGTGCTGTTTGCCTGTGTAATCAGGACTATTTTTATATAACCCACCTCACTTTTTTTGCTCTTTGGTTCTTCAAACACTGTTCTCACTGTTTAAATTTGTATGTATGAGACTGTGTATGTGGCTACATACACAGTAAAGCAGAATAAAAGGTAGAAAGATTTGCTGTGTAGGAGATAAGAGATTTGCATTATTCGTCTGTTAAAGTAAGATGATAAAATAGGGAATGAAGAAGCAAATTCATTTTATTCCATTTGCCTCTGTGCTATTCACCTTGGGGAAAATGAAATAGAACACTCCTGTGATTATAAAAAGAGCAGAGAAGTAGGATTACGGTGGTAGAACTTGTGCCACTGTAATTCCAACCTATTCTTTTCCTTTTTCACTGAATATTTCCAGTATACAGTCCAAGCAGGCAATTGTTTATCAGTGAGGTCATCACTGGAATGGCCACCTCATGGAATTGGTTCCTAATGAGATTATTAGGCCTATGTTTATTTTGTGGGCTCTGAACAGCCCACATAAACTCAGACATTGTTATTTTGCTGTCAGGGTTGTGTCTGCAGCTCGTTTTCTTTCCCAAGACTTTAAATTTAATCTAGCAGAGATCCCAGAAGTAACAAGACCATTTGTGTTGTAGAAATCTCCATTATGCACTGGGTAAAAATGAGCGTGCCCAGGTTGCTGGCCAACTGCATGTTTTATTCTGCTCAGACAGGTGAAATACAGCACAAAAATCAAGCAGGGAAGTGGGGTTTCTCCTTTTGGATGCATTTTCATACCGTCTGGTTGGAAACTGCTGGTTTTACCTCAAAGGACAAGTTACTTGCCCAGTGAGGTGAAGCCTGCTGTGGATGAAGAGGGTTGTGCAAGAACTGGGCTTTTTAATGCTGCTGATAAAGTGAAGCACAGCAGTGTTTGAAGAAACCCTCAATGCCACTATTGAGCAATCTGGATGAGGAAGTGATGAGAGATCCTTTCTCCATGTAAAATCACAAGGGGATTTTGCAAAAGCACGGCGCAGTTACGCAAGGAACAGCCCTCAGGGCCATTTCTCTTCAGTACATTGGACTGGGCTATGGAATTCCTTTAAATGCAGGTGGTCAGAACAGGATTTAGGCCCAGTCCCAAAGACTGCACACACTCAGGGCTCTGGTGTGTGACACTGGGACAGAGGGACTGCCATGCTCAGGAGACCTCCGGGGCTCACTCTGGCAATTCAGAACTGGATACCTCAGGAAAGCACCCAAGGAATCCTTTGAACTACAAAAGCATAACTGGCCAGAGAGGTTTTTCTATCACGTCAACAACCAACTCTGTGTGATCCTTGCAGATGTTGAATATTTAGTTATCTTTGATCTTTGGCATTCCTAATACAAGAGTTCTTGATTCCTAAGACACTTTGACCCTTGATGGTGCTGAGAGACACTGAGCTCTGCAGGTTTCTGTAGGAAGCTACTGCCTTTTCTCAGAGCTGAATTTACTTTGTGCTGCAACACTGAATTGTAGAGGAGCAAGTAAATATCAATCCTGGGCCTTTTCCATCCCTCCTGCCCTGTTCCTGTCCCAAACACCTCCTCAGACCGTGCATGGCTTTACTGAACTGTGCTGGTGCAGAGCCATCCCTCAGAGCTCCCTGGGCCAGCCTGTGCAGTGGATATCTCAGCAGGGTCTCAGCTCCTCTCAGCTGCTGGTGCTGGGCCATGGCAGACGTGTGGGATCATCCCAACCCAGGCTGAGCTGTAACCAAGACTGATTTGTTCCATCAAGTATTGATCTGTTCTGCAGAGCAGTTCTTAGTCAGAAGCCTTTGAAGGTCTCACCACCAGTACAGGACAAGCAGAGATTTTTACCTACCCAAAAACTCCCATGATTTTTTAATCTTGCTTTGAGGTGTGAAACGTCTTTGAACTTGACCTTTTTCTCACTAGAGCTGAGTCACTGGGGAATCAAATTAATCTCAAGGAAAAGCCATAAATGATTTTTGTTCCAGTTTTTCCAGGATCTGTTCTGCTTATATAGGTCTTGGGTTTGCAAAGAGCAAAGTTAAAAGAGCTTCTCAGAGTCCAGGGATTGTCAAGGCCTTTATTCCAGATGGGGTCACATCTCTTTCCAGACACCGGTTAATGGTCGTACTGGTGTAACACCACATCCTCCAGCAAGGCTTATACTGCTGCAAAATAAGCAGCTTGTTCTCAAACACCGCTCTTTCTACCACTTTTTGATTGGTTTTGTATCTTTTTGTTTTATTATTTCCTCTATGAACGAGCTTGGGAATAATTATTGCCTTTTAGCATGGAGTTTCCTTGAAGCTTTTTTTATTATTTTTTATTTAAGGACGCATTTGGTTTAATTGTTGTGAGATTATTAGGCAGGAAAAGGAGATACAATAAGAGATAATGTGTTCATATTTATAAAATCTTTAGACAAGCTTCAGCGAGTTCTCTAATTAACCACACGGAGACTATATGGGTGCTGAATAAATTAACATAAAAAATAATAACCTGAGTTGATTAGAATGCCTGAAAGCAGGCTATGTATTGCTGGTCTTCCAGAAAGTGTTCACATGGGACAAATGGTCAGGAGAACCTAAAACGAGGGTCTGATCCCTCTTTCATCCTGTGAGCTCAGTATTTACTTGGGTCACTGACTGACAGTGATGGAGGAGGAAATCAGGTAGAACTGAAGAGGTCCATTGACTCTATTTTAGCTCAGTGAATTTGTTCTATTCAAAGGTATTTTAAGTAAGTTTTAGACATAGATAAACCCCCAGGGAATCACTCTTTAACGAAGGGAATGAGAGGGTTTTTGGAGACGGAATTACCACTCTGTGTGTGCTGCCTTCACAGACCAGTCTGCGAAAAGCTCCCCCGTGGGTGCTGTTCATGCCATTCCCTTCTCCAGGGAACGGCTGGAGCTGTGTCAGGGCAGGCTCAGGTTGGATCTCAGGGAAAGGTTCTTCCCCCAGAGGCTGGTTGGGCACTGCCCAGGCTCCCCAGGGCAGTGGGCACAGCACCAAGGCTGCCAGAGCTCCAGGAGGGTTTGGACAACACTGAGGGACAGAGAGGGATTGTTGGGGTGTCTGTACAGGACCAAGGCTTGGACTGATGATCACTGTGGGTCCCTGCCGGCTCAGGATATTCTGTAGTTCTGTGGCATAGAGATTTATTGGACATGTGTTGAGCCCTCCCTCAACATTCTGTGTACAGACATGACAAAACAGCCCCTTCCTGAATGGCTTCTTGTCCCCTGGGAAAACACTGAAACCCAAACCCCATCGAGAAGGTGCTTTGTGGAGCAGTTCCTGAGCAGCAGTTCCTGAGCAGCAGCAGTACCTGGTATCACGCACCACTTTGGGAGTTACTGCACCAGTGTTCCTGGGAAGCTGCCAAAGTCACACTCAGCTTCTTGGGACACCTGAACAAAATGGCCACAAGAATTGAATGTCCAGATCCTGCCCTTCTTTGCTGGCCTTTGGTTGTGGGAAACAGCTTTTGCTGGGAAAATCCCTCGGGAGGAAGCCCCAGTTTCTAGGAGAGGCAGGCAAATGTTGCAAGAGCAGGACTGTGCCTGGATTCAGGTGTCATCCCTGCCCTTGGCAGTGGGTTTGGAACCAGATATCCTTGAGGGCCCTTCCAAGCCAAAACCATACCTGTACTTTGAGAGCAAACCTGAGCTGTAAACCAGAGAAATAGTCCTGATTTGGAACAAAGCCCTAGACATGCCACAGAGCAGATGATATTAAAATGGCTCTGTGGAGTCTGTCACCATGTACATGAGGTTTTCTCCTCCCAGTGCAGCTCCTCCATTTGTCTGCAGGATTTCAGCACAAGGGAGGAAAGAGCTGAATCAGAGACACAAACTATTTCTTTGCATCATGCCCTGTGCTCTCCTCCTTCCATGATCAAATGGTGGCCCAGTTTTAAGGGTTGTTAGTGATGTGGCTTTGAGGCAGCTTCTTAAAAAATTGTGTCTGTCCCTGTGCTGGAACAGTGTTGGAGTTCCTCCAATGCTCTGTTGGTTTTACAGACCAGTGGGACTGGGATGTGTCTGGATTATTCCATGCTGAATACTTGCCACTCCACAGAGTGGAGCACTCGCTTCCGAGACAGTTATTGTTCAGTACCAGGACACGCAGATGAGGGACTTTCAGTTCTCCTTTCACAGTGAATATTTTGAAGTTGCTTTTTACATGAGAACACAGGATTCAGACCTGTCCAAAAAAACTCCAGGTCCCAGCTGCTGCTATATTTAGCTCCCAGCATTTTCTAGTACCAGAGGTTTCAGAGAAAGGTGCAAAACGTTGCAGAGAGGATGAAAATGCAAGAAGCAACTTTTGAGGAAGTTTTTCTTTTGTATTCTGACTTTGAATCCCAAAGGGCTTCTATTTCTCCTCTAATACTGTATTTCTTCGACCCCTTCTAAATGTGAATGTTCTAATTATCCACAAAAATGTTCAGTCCTCTTCTGGCTCTCACTGAATTCCTGCAGGTCACCAGCTCTGTCTCATAATTTCATGAGTCACTGCTGAACAGGCACAAATGTTGGTAGTTAGGACAGTCTGACCCTTCTCTTTTAAGCAACCCTTCCTGCTGCAGGTCCCACGCAATTTTGTCATTGCTTGTAATGAGAAATGTATTTCCTTAGGATGAACAGCAACCAGAAATGTGTCTGTGCCTCCTCCTGCCCTGCCAGTTCTCCTTTCCCCAGAGTAGCTCCTGGAAAGCTGCAGGTGCAGCTGGTGCAGAGTCGGGACCTTTCACAGGATCTGGGAAAAGGAGGGGTTGGCTTGAAATTACTCTTCAAACACAGTCAGCCTGTCCTGGGAGACTGTTCTGCTCAGGTGCTTAATAAAGGTATGACTCTGTGTTAGCATTAATGACCTTATTAGTGATGAGACAGCAAGAAGCTTTTGATGTTATCTGTACCACAGGGGGCTGTAGGTCGAGGCTGTGAACCTTGTTGAATGACCAGTTACCCTCTTTCATAATCCAGAGCTTCCACTAGAATAATTTCAAAGCATTTAAAACACTGATTCAGAGATGCTCTTGGTTATTTAGGGACATGGATTGTTTTTAGATACATCTGAAGTCAAAGGACTGTCTGACCTCAGACTGTTTAATTTCATTTGTTTATGGCAACCAATTCCCAAAGGCAAAGCCACTGTTGGGGTTATTCTGCTGAGTAAGTGTAGAGACACATGAGCAAGCTGAGGTACAGAGGCAGCTGGATATATTTTTATATATATATATATAATATATTTCAGTGAAATGGATGCACCTGCTGAGCAGCAATGGAGTGTTTCTCACCTGTGATCCTGGGGTAGGAGAAGTGCATGCAGTGGGGTGGCAGTGACTCGGGTATTGTCCTTCAAGAGTAGTTTCAATTAAGTCTTTGAAAACAACATGTTTTTCCAGTGCTTTTCAGATTGAAGCACTCTGCTCTACAAAACTCCTCCAAGAAAACTGGGGGATTTTCCCTGCTCTGGAATGCAGCCTCTTCCAGAGGGTGAATTGCTGCCCGACTGGTTGAGGAGAGCAGGTGAAGAAAATGGTTTTAACTAGAAAAGCAGGAGGAGGGAAAGCAAAATAATCCCTTATGATTTGATTCTTCAAGGGGCAAAAGGAAGTTCTTTGAAGTCACTCAATGCTTTACCTGCTTATTTGTAGCCCTGGAAGGCCAGGAGGGGCCTTTGGAGCATCTGCCATTCCCTGGGGTCACTGTGCATCCTGGTGAATCCAGGGCTGGGGGATGGATGGTTTGGGGGGGCTTGTTAATCCCCCCCCCATTATGATGGGAATGGAATTGCAGCCTGGAATTTAGCTGAGCCCTCATTTTACTCTGTGTTTTATGAGCTTATAACCTTAACAAATCTTTGGGAGCCATTTACTGTCAGAAAGATAAAACTACCATTTGTAGACTTAATATTTCAAAGGACTCCCTTTTTTGGTCCCCTTTGCTACCTTTTTATAGCTCATAAAGAATGATTTGGTTTTCCTTCTTTGTTTCTGTTGGAGTTTATGAACCTGCCAGCTAATAAAATTTCAGGGAAATCTAATTCTATTGAAAAGTTCAATTCAATTTTTTTTAATAGGGGTTTTATTTGAACACCCTTGTTTTACCATAGCTGCCAGCAACATGAGCAGTTTTAGGGTTTGCTGGAGACCACATTTCATTGCTCATTCCACAGATGCACTGGATTTTAATAATTTCCAAGGGCAGCAGTTGAGACTGAAATGACAAACTGCTGTTGCCTGCACAAAAGCCTCTGGGCACCCTCACAAAAGCATGGCCAGCAATAAGATTGCAAAGAAGGACATTGTGCTTTGGAGCCTCTGTACTGTGGAACTGAAGGAAAAAGAATGGAATTCCTTTGCATCCATTACATTCTTGCCCAGTGGATACCAGAGTTCATGAATGAAAGGTGATTTTCCTTTGCACAAAGACCCTTATGAAAGCCAGGAATCCCCCCGCACTGACTCATCTCAACATTACTGGAACTCTGGGAATCCTGGGAAGGCCAGGATGTGTTGCCTGCTCCATGCCAGCCATCCCTGGGGATTGTTTACAGCCTCTGCCTTCAGAGTGAAGATGCAGCAGCCCTGAGGCTACTGGCTCACAGGCAATTAGAGCTCCGAGCTTTGGCTGCATTGTTGGACAGTGCAAAGGGGGGTTATTTCTGCATTCCCTTCCCACTCCTAACTGCAATCTGGAACTCACAGGTGCTTTTAGGCAAAGTTTTTCAGAGAATACTCAGCCAAACAGTCCAAACAAATGTTTTTGGTTTGCTATTTCCATGCTGTGGGTGGAATCCTGACCCCTGGCAGAGTCCTGCACATTCCAGCAGATCAGAAACACTGACACAATTAACAAAACTAACAAAATACTGCACATTTTCACTCCAGTTCCTCCTATTTCCAAATGCTTAAAAGAAATTAATACTTTTAAGATGCTTAGCACTTTAAGAATATATATTGTCCCATCTCTAGACTAACTAGGGTTTTGTTCAGTCTTTTACCCTTGTACAGTTTTACCTCCAGTTTCTTCTGCACATCCTTCTTGGCTTCCCACAGTCTGACTTGTAGTTCAGTCAATGCTGTGACGGCAAAATTTGTATTTTGTATAAAACTTGGTTTTGTTGGAGTTGATTTGCAACAAAATTTGCCTTGTCCTTGGTTGGTGGGCAAATCAGTGCTGATGTGCCCACAGCAGCAGTTCAGAGAGTGCTTCTTTCTTAGACACTGGGAGTAAAGATGTGCAGGTCCTTTCAGGGAAAGGAGATGGAAAAGATTAATCTTTTTGGATTAGGAAATAAAGCACAGTCAAGTGGTGCTGGGTGAAAATGGAGTTCTTTGTATCCCTCACCCTCAATAACCTCCAAACCCCCAAGCTACAGGCTGCCCCTAGAGCCCTGGGTTTGCTCCTGGATGAAGCTGGACCAGGCTGGCAGGGCTGCTTTGGGTGTCTGCTCTCTGGGACTGGTTCCTGTCCCTGCTCTCTGGGACTGGTTCCTGTCCCTGCTCTCTGGGTCTCTCCCTGGTGCCCCTTGCACAGTTGCTTCCCAGGACATTGGACTTCCCCACACGCACCAACCCCTGCCATGTGTTGTCGTGTACAGTCAAGCAGGAAATAAAAATTTCTTGTTTCTTTTTCTATCCTGATCACCCTTTTTCATCTCATAAATCACTGGAAGTTCCCCCACTTCTGCACTGAGTTTTGGCACCCTGTCGATGTGTTCCCCCTCTGGCTGTGCCACCACCCGCTTTCCTTGGCAGTTGTGCTGATGCAGAGACACCAATCCCTGGGGATTCATGGAGGGAGCCCCAGAGGAGCCTGAGCATCCCCTGGGCTGTGTCCTGGAGGAGGCTGCAGCACCTTAACGTGCAATAAATGAGATGTTGCTTCTCAGCTCTTTCTGCCAATCCTTTCCATCTGGGATCAGGGAATGCAGAGCTGTCAGTGAACCCCTCAAACCTGTCATTCTGCCAAGATCCTGTTCCATGCAGTGCCACAGCTGCAGGCTGAGGCTGCAGTACCTACTGGGCTGGTTTGCAACCTTCAACAGCATTTAACATCCCCTAAAATAAATCTCCCTGCAAGCTTTGGATCAGCTCCTTCTTTGTGGTCTGTGCCACTCTGGAAAGCACATTCCCACTGTGCCCAGACAAGCTCCTCAAATGAACCCCCTACACTCTTACAGTGGGGTGGATGTTTCTGAGCCACACTACCTGTGCTGGTACAGCAGGGATACAGTACAACACACGTCCAGCATCCTGTTTGAACTGTGTCAAACCCAGGAACAATTTGTTGTTGATTCCTTCTTTGCAGATTGCAGATTCCTTCTTTGGCTGGAGCATGTTGTAGGTAGGGAATGAATTTTGGCAGGTCTGCATGTGGGTGTTTGTGATGTTCCATCTCTCCTTTTGTCTTGACAGTGACATTGAGAACAATGCCACTGTGTTTCCTTTTATTCCTGAAGTGTGCAGGGTTTCATGGTTATATAAGCATTCCACAACCTTTGCCTGAAAGAATGGAAGTACAGGTTAAATGGGATGAATGTCCCAATGCCCTTCCTTTATCCAAATAAGTATTATCAGTAAAATGTCTAAAACCACAGTGACATACAGCCCTTTACTACAATTAACAAAGAATAATTGCAGTCAGGATATTATGGTGGTGGTTTAGTGGGATTTTGAAATATTCTTTTACACCATGGTTGGCTCTTGGATTCACCTTTGCCATGGCCTTTTTGCAATAGGAAGTGTTTAAAAATGACCAAAATCCATTCAAATACTAAAAAACAAGATAATAACAGATCTGAGGAAAATCAGTTTTAAGGGAAGAACTTCCAGAAAGGTGGCATGGCCTGGATAAATAACATTATATACAGAGATGAGTGAATTTACCTAAGTCAGAACTGACTTCTTCAGTTCCAACTGCAAATCTGGGCACTAATTGGCAACATATGTGGCAGAAGCCACAGCACAGGATCCCAGGGTTCTTTAATGCCTGAAAATCCTTCCCTGAGCTCTCCCGTGGGTCTGCCGGGAAGGGAGTTGTGCTGCAGCACTGCCCCTGTCACAGCTCTGCTGGGGGGGTTCTCAGCTGCTCTGGGTGAAGTGGTCTCAGCCATTGTGTGGCAGGTTTTTGGGCCTGTCCTGTCAGGAGCAGAGTTCACCTCAAGTGTGTACAAAGGGACCATCCTTCCCTTCAGATGTGCAGTGAAGAGGTTGAGATGAAACCTTACACTTATTCCTAAAAAAAGAAAAGGTCATTTATTCAATTCTCTTTATGGACTGTCAGTCCTAAAAATGTCGAGATTTTCACATCTTTTCCTCAAAAAATCCAGCCCATCCTCATTTCCCTCCTGCAAGTCTTCTCTAAAGGACTTTTTCTCAGCAGATATCAACTAACACAAACCAAACCTTCCCCTCCACAGGTTCTTTCATCTAAAAAACTACAAAACTCTCAGCAATTTAATAAATCCATACCCATAACCTGTAAGTTTTCCAGTAAAAAGCTGTGTTTTTTCTCTGTCCTGTGAAGTGCCTCATCTTTACAATCATTGCCAACTCTGAACTGATCAAACTTGACGTTTTACCAATTTTCATAGCTTTTACCCATTTTCTCAGCTCTGTGAGACACCTGAACCAGAGAGGATCAATTGAAATGATTCTGTAAACGTTTTTATTTGTGTGGCAAACCAAAATATTGAAATATGAAGTGTCATTATTACATTCTCCATCACTCTGTGTGCAAATTTTGTTCACCGGGAAATGTAAATACTGAAGCTGTGTTAAAATTTCATTGAGTCTCTTTGCAACCCCTTTCATCCCTCATTAAAATAGAGTCCTAACAAGCATCTTCACAGGCATATGTGACAAAACTACTTCTGGGAAATCTTCTTTCAGCTTCAAACTGGAAATAGTTCATATGATGCCTCATGTCACTTTTGAGGATATAGATTTTAAAATGAAAGTACAATATGAAGGAGTTTTTCCTTTGATGGGAGTTTATCTGGAATATATCTTATGCTCATTTTGCCATCCCATGCCAAAAATTCGAGTTCGGAACTTTTACTTTCTATACATAAGAACTTTCTATACATAAGTCCAATTGCCTTCTTGCAGTATCATTTTCCCAATTTCATTCTGGTGTGACTTCACAATGACATCTTGATGATGGGGAGAGGAATTAACCAGCTGCAGAAATGCTTGAGCCTTTGCCAGCTGCCTTGTGTGGCCTCAGAGAGAGCTCTGGAGCAGTGGGGGTGTGATGGGCTCTGCTCAGCCCCTGCTCCTCATCCTGCCCTGGAACAGCAGCACTGCCTGTGTGAGGTCACTTCTGCTCCTCAGCTCGGGGCTCTCCAGTCTAAGAGGGTTTTTGGCAGTTCATTGCTTTTGTGAGAACCCTCAGGCACTTCCACTTCCTTGCACATCAGCAGTGACAGGGTTTGGGAAGCTGGGTTTGTGCCTGTTTCAGAGGCCACCTGTGCCACTGTCCTTGGTCTGGGTCTGTCCTCATCTCCCAGACTTTCCTGTGCCTGTTTTTACTTTGAGAAAGAATCTTTTAGCTACCAGTAATAATCCAAAACATGCCTGATCCCTCCAGAGCAACAGCAAAGACCTGTCCCAACCCAAATGAGTAACTGGGAATGGTCTGAAACGTGGGAATATAAACCGCAGCAAATACACTCCCATGAAATGCAGCTTCTGCAGTGTTTCAGGCTCCATTGAAGAGTCTTTAAAAACAGAAGGAGGGTCTTGAATCCACCCTGGCATTTTCACTCTCCTTTGCTGGGCATTTTTCACATATCTGGACTCACAGGATGTTTAGTAGCCTCTGGGTGCCTTTAAAACAAGACAGGTGTGGTCCTTACATTGTCATTGGGTCCGAATTTCCTAAACCCCAAATACATCATGGGGAACTAGAGCAATGACAAACTAGAAAACTAGCCCATGGTCTAGTGGCCTGCCTTGGCTGGGAGATGTTTCTGGATTTCACTCCCAAGGAATCTCCTGTTCTGCAGCAGTCACTGCACTTCACACGGGAACAGAAAAGGAGGGAATGTTCTGAGGGGCAAATTGTGGGCAATGTCTGAGAGAATCAAGTGGTCTGACTGCACTAATCCAGATATCAGAGCAGCTGCTCTGTGGGTGTCAGGGGGACTTAACTAAATCCTCAATGCAGGCAAAATTTATTGATGTCACAGGGCCAAGATCCTCCTGCCTTTGCACAGATTTCCAAGCTACCACGAGCACTTACTTTCCCTTTTCAGATCTTTCCCTATTGTATCAGGTTGAAACACAGCAGTATGAGCAGGGTTTGCATACTCTGTTCCACTTCCCTTTACTTATGGACTACTCAGTCAGTCATTATTTCAGACTATTAGAAATATTGCTCTTACCTGAAGGGGGGTAAAACAGAAAAAAGATGAGAGTTAGTTTTACTTAAATTAAAAACTCCCTAACACCTCTGTATGAAATGAACCCTTAGGAAAATAGATTATTTTAATTGTACAACTCTTGGGATCATGTTAGGAGGAGGGAATTACTTGCTGTGATTTAGGGCACTATTACCTCACATTTTTTGCTGAAAGAGCTGTGGTCTGCTAAAGTCCAGGGAAAATTTCTGCCTGGACTTTGACTAAGCAAAATTTGTTCTTGGGTACATCTGGAGTCTGGTTTTCTGTCTTTATCAACTGGGGATTTTCTTTCTTCCCTTGCCTGGGATGTGTGTCAGCTCTGAGACACACAGGGAGCTGCAGGGTCAGTGCTGCTCTGGGCTGAGGGCAGTTCCCTCCAGGAGATTGGATGCACAGTAAGAGTTGGGTACTTCACTTACCAAACAGAGAGCAGCAGTTCAGCACAGCCAGCTCCAGCACAGCATTTGAAGAATAGCACATATTTCCTTCTCATTTCCCTGCTTTTCCTTCCTGGAAGGAAATGATGGTACAAATGCAAAGAATGAAGGAGGAGACAGCTTTGGTTTTTCTTTGCAATCTGTTGGCACATCCCACGGATTACAATGTCCTGGAGGCATCTGGGATCTCACAAATCCAAAGATCGGCATCAAGGCCAAACAGTTTTTCATCAGCAGGGCCAGAAATCTCACTGAGCAGTGCAGGGCTGCTGAGTCAAGGGGTGTCAGTGCCATGGGCTGATCCATCCTGAGTCATCCTGACAACAGCAGGAATTGCTGCAGTTTGGAGTTCACAACAATCCATCAGACAGCCAAGGACTCACTTGTGACGTTCAGATTTTGTTCCAGCTCTTTAGTGCTTGGAGAGATAAAGTTCTGGCTCCACTCCACCCTCCTGTCCTTCCATGGGCTGTAAAGTCCTGTTACTCTTTCATCCTGATGGGTGTCAGGAGGGTGGATGTTACTTGTTTCAGAAGGTTTGGGGAAAGGGAGGAAAGTAATTCTGTCCATCCCAGTGTTTCAACAGACAAGATTTAGGAGGCCCATTACCTTGATCCCCCCGTTGGTGTTTCTCACCCCCTTCCCCCTGCTCTCCTTGCCTTACCCCTGCTTGTCTTCGTGGCTCTGCTCTGTGCTGAGATGCCTTGTGACATTCTGGCTTGGGGCATAAACAGTGGAAGGCTGGATTTGAAAAATATACATGAATAAAAGGTCAAAACTCTCCGAAGAAATAATAAATTTCTTGGTTGTCTCTTTTTGTGTTGTTGAGGTATTTTTGGTTTTGTTTTTTTTTGGGGGGGGAGGGTTGTTTTTTATTTTTTTATTGCATAGTTATGAAAAACAAATTAACCTTTGGGATTTTGAGGAATTCACTGTGACAATGGTCCAGGTTAAAAATAAACAGCTGCTGCTCCAAGAAGAGTGGCCAGAAATGCTGGGTTTATTCTGCTGGGCCTGAGGATCACTGCGTGTTAGTCCTGGCTTTAAAAAGTCATGCTGATATTGCTCATCCTGGAAGGGCAGAAGGCACAGGCCTACACATGGCAGTTGCAGGGCTACTTTTTTTTTAGTTCAGTGGCAAAACAAGGACTTCATTATGCTCGTGGACTCTTTGATCCTACCTGCTGTCAGGCTTGAGCTTTTCTTTAACAATGCTACAAGGGAAGAAAGGAAGACAAGAGAAAAAAGCTAGAAATTGCAAAGTTTTCACAGTAACAACTATGAACAGAAACAATTGTGGAAAAAGGAGAAACACTCATCATGTGTGACTCAGACAGGGAACAGAGGATTATTGATGGATGCCTGGTGCTCTTTTCCCTCGCATGACCTTAGAGAAACAAAATTCCTGCTTCATTTGCAAAGGAGAAGACTCTTCTGAGGTTTTAAAAAACTTTCTATAATGATTTTAGAAATTTGATTTGATTTTGGAGACTTGCCCTTCCAGAGGATTTTGGTAAGAATGTGACTTGGAGAAATTCAGGGAAATGGGCAGTTCACAATGAATACAGTGGCCATGATTAGCTAATGTCTAATGTCACTATTTAGGTGAGATAAATGGATAAACGATGGTAAGAGAGCACAATGAGCACTGTTTGTGATCTGGCAAGTGAGGCAGAGTAGCATCAATAAGAAACAAAAGGCAGAAGGGTGTCTATGAAGCCATAAGATAAAATTGCCTGTGAGTTTTCTTAGAAAAGCCAACTTAGGCTTGTTTTTACACCAGAATAATGGCATTTGTTTTGTTTCACTTTTGGATGTGAGGGCAGTGTTGCTGCATCTTTTGTTTTGATGCAGACAAAAAATCATTAGCTATTAGCAGACCTTCCATCATTCTCAGAGCTGAGCCGAGGCTCCAGGTGAGTCCCTGACCCCCTAGCTAACTGGGCACTGACATTTGGAAAGGGCAGCCTGGGTGAGGATTTCACTGCACGGGCAAACAGGAGGGTGAAACAACGAGTCAGACTTGGCCGTTGGATATTTCAGGCTGGAAGGGACCTCAAGAGGTCTGCAGCCAAGCCTCCTGCACAGAGCAGGGGCTGGGGCTCTGGGCAGTCTGAGGTCAGTCCCAGCATTGAGGGTTTAGTCCTTCCCGAGGGCAGGTTTTGTCCTCGCTGAATTTTACAAGGTTCCTGATGTCACTTAATATTTGAAAGAGGTTTTTTCCCTTTGTTTGGATGGGTCAGATCCTCCTCGGAGTGAAATCACTGAACTGAGCAAACCCCCTGTGTAGCTGCAATTTGCCCTAGAAAGTATGTGTGAGAGAGACTTAATCCTGTAGTATCCTTACCACGGATTTAGACAAGAGTAGACATCTATTTCTACCCTTTCTAGGACAGGTAAAACCACACTTTGATCACCTGCATTAAAGGAAGACAAACAGCTGTGTTTGCCTACGTTGGGTTACTTGCATTACCTTTTTTTCAGAGCGTGTTGTAACTTCTCATTTCAACTAAAGCTCCTCACGGGTGCTCCTGGGCCAGGGAGGAACTGACAGCACAACTCCCCCTCTTCATCTCCTCTGTGCTCAACTCACACTCTGAAGAAAGGTCTTGGCACCTCGAAGGTGAACAGTTTAAACCCCAGAGGGGTATTTCTGCTTTCCTGGGTGTTATCATATGTGAAGAAGTGGATTCAGACCCACGGTCTGGTGTAGGTCACGTCCTCAGACCAAGTATCAGGAGTGGCAAACACAGAGGAAGAATATGGGAAGTTTTCTAATTTGTTTCATCACATTTGGTATTTGCTATTATGACAACTTATATTTTGAAATACCCTTCAGTCCTGTCTCAAAGGCTCCTTAAGGAAATATGGACCAGGAGTATTCAGAACTCACATTCCTCTGCCCTTGGGGTTGGTGCAGACATGGAGTAAGTACTCCCTGAGTGCAGTGAGGAATGGAACAGACTGGTCTCGCTTTGTGCATCAGTGCACATGGAGGGAGACGAAGTGAATCCCCACAACTGTGATTCCCTGTGTTCTGGCTCCTGAGTCCCTTCAGAATTTGGAACAGAGCAGTTTCTCCTCTCCAACTTTCAATGCCTCAAACCCACTAGGTTGTGACAACAACTGGGCTCACCAGAACTGGTAAAATAAGGGCTGGATGCATGGCCCTGGTAGGGCTTCATGTGCTCCCCATGCAGAGCCAGCTCATCCCAGTGCACTCAGAGGGGGATACTCCGTGTGCCACTGCAACCAGCTGAAATTCCAGCCTTAGAATGTGCGCTGAGATCCCTGGAAAGCTGAGCGTAGGTTCTGAGCTGAAATTATTATCTGCTGCTCATGGCCTCACTGTGTACAAAGCACTGAAAAGTGCTTTCCACTCTTTCCAAGTATTTGCACTTTATAAATCCTTATAAGTCTGATTATGGGAGGAAGGAACAAGGACCTGACTGGAAATTAGCTGGATTCTCCTCTCACCTTTCTAATGTCACCACCACCAAATCTGCTTATCTCATTCCTAAATCTTTCTCTTGCCAGTCCCTATTTTCTCCTGGGATTTTTATCACCCAAACCACCAGGTTTCAATACTTTATACTGAGATTGTCTGATCTTGTCTCTCTATGTGCTGGAGCTGTAAAAGCAAAAACCTTTTACACTACATACAGCAAAAGTTACACACCCTGGCCAAGACCTAAGAGCAAACCTCAAATTTCTGGATTCCCAGTGCTGGACTTTTTCTCCCCAAATTCTTTTCCATGCCATGTCATAGCAGCCTACCTTCCACAAGTGTAACTTGAGCTGTAGGTGATTAATAATTCACATTTTGTGCTAAAAGCAAATCAGAGTTAATTTTGTATATTTTGTTTCCTCTCTTTAATACATTAGTTTGCCCAGAAAGGCAGTTCTGCATTCGGTGATCGCAGTGACTCATGCCTTACATAAGGAACTAAAACATTTCATGGTTTACAGAGAAGAATGTTCTTGCTCATTATGGGGATGAAAGGAGATTGCTGCATTGCAAATGACATGTATAATTTAGACACTTATTTCTAGGACTATTTGGAACAGGGAATGAAGAGAAACTAAAATGTTTGAAGTGACTTGAGTGCTCCATAGTTTTTAATGTGACTAACAAAATACACAGCCTGGTAACTTTTAGGACTGTTAATGGAAGAATGGCTCTGAAACTCCAACATTTTTTTTTCTAATAACAGTATTTATTTTAAGCCACAAGTAGAAACTGGTATTTATCAGTCTGGAAAAATCTGCAAAGATCTCATATTCTTTCTGCTGATTGTTATCAACTGTGCCACCAAAGTGGGAAGGGGAATGGGAAATAGGGTTCCAGAAAGACCATGCAGCTGGGGAGGGAGTGGCAGCAGGTCTGCTGCTCTTGCATTGGGGGGGAGATTTTTTTCCCCCTTGGCATTCTAAATATTAAACTTTCACTACAAAAGGAGAGCACAGAATATTCTGTATTCCAGCAGTGCAGTTTCTTCAAACGGGAATTTAATAACATCACTGTGGCTGTGCACTGGGAAATGTTTATTTAATTGTGTTCTTTTTAAAATATTATGGGTAGAGAAATCCAACACGATTTCTGGAGTTTTGAGTGTGAACAACCCCCAAATGCCCCCATGTTGTGCAGATTATCTGCACAGACTGATGTACTGACATGCCTTGGTGCCAGTGGGTCATCTTTAGAATGCAGGATTCTGATTCTATTTTCTCTCTGAGCCCCATTTATTTCTTTATTTTAACAGTAACAGGTCAGCAGTGTCTGTGTTTCCTGGACTGCTCCTGGCAGCAGCTGCATTGGTGTTTTTCTCCAGCAAATTCCCATCATTTCCTGAGGTCTCTGAATCTCCCACACAAGTGCAGTGGGCAGTTCCCTCTGAGCAGTGACAGTGTGCCAAGGTCTGTCCTAACTCTGGAACCCCTGTAGAAATGTGTAAGAGATCTATGCCTTGTAAAAACCTTTCAAAACTGTTGCATTATTTATTTTTATTCTGCTTCAAGGACAACGCTCTTCAAACCAAGAGATGACAAAAAGGAGCCCTGGGCTGTATAAATATAGAATCCTTTTTATTTTTTTGGTTAATAGATACAGTACAATTTTGACTACATAAGAAAGCATTGTTTTCAGTGCATACATTCTTCAGACAGACAGGAACATGGCAGACAAACATTCCTTGTGGTTGGAGGATTACATGACACTTGGTTTATTCCTGTAAGTCTCAAGTTACTGGCTTTTCCCAGTTTTCTTTAGCTGCTTTGACAACTCAAGGTCTAAGGAGAAATGAATTGAGTAATAAGGATGTGCCAGCTCTGGTGGCACAGGAGGATTAGGCAGGAGAACAGGGCACTGCTCAGCACATCCCACACTGGTCTTCCAGCAACCACAGCCCTCGTGGCATCACATCATATCCCAGATGACCCAACCCAGCAAGATTTCTGTCCTATTTTAACAAAATATGGAAAGAATAAATGTCAAACAAACCAACCAGTGATTGGGCCAACCCCTGTACAGAGACTGACTCTGAGGGTCAAAGCCCAAACTCCTCTTGCACTTCCCTCATGTGAGGTGGTGCTGGAGTCACAACTGCTGGGTTTCGTGATGTGATGTGGTGTAAACCCAGGACAGTGGATCCCAGGGTTTCGCCATTACACTTGCAGGGAGGGACAAAAGAATTATTGCTCCTTTCTGAGTTTTCCATTCACTGTATGGTAAGAAAAAAATCCCAGGCTGATCCCTGCGTACGACCCTGATCCCAGGTAATTCCTGCATTCAGGAGAACCCAACAGTGCTTTACCCTGTTCTGCAGCTATTTGGGGGTGCTGGTCCCTGCAAACAGCTCCTGATGGGAGACAGGGACCACGGTCCCCAGCCCACATCCCAGATCCAACCTGAAAATGAGACAGGACAGCGCTCCAGCGGAGGATCCCTGAGGAGATCAGTCAGACCTTGACTGGCCAGCTCCAGGGTCCTACGGCCGCTGCCATCCCAGCAGGGTGTAAGGAGTGCCTGGACACTCTGGGATACCCTTGGTCTTTGCCAGGCAGGGGATCAGGAGCAGGGTTGGTGTTGGTGGGACATCAAGCAGAGCAGTTTAGGCCTAAATGTGTTCACCTTCAGCTTTCAGTGGCTTCGTTCGAGACCATTACTCAGACTTTGGGTTTTTATCTGACCTTCCTTGATACCCCGAGCAGATACTGCGGGCCCACATCCTGGTTAGGACCCCTTTCCTATGAGGATGACTTGGAAGAACCTTAAGAAACCTCACTGTTTGAGGAAATGACTCAGAGAACGATCAGATTCACACAATCACCAACCTTCATATTGCTCCAGACACCAATATTGAAAAATCAGTAGATAAAAAAAGCTTCTCCCATTCAGGGAAGGACACACAGAGGCTTCCAGACAAACTAAGATAACCTACTTTTCCTTGGCTATATATTGAAAAAAATTCAATGTGAAAAAAGCTTACTTTAGATTATCTAGATCAGCCTCTGCAAGCACAGAACATCCGGGAAAGAGGAGAGTGAAATGATCCTATAGGTGACCTCACTGCAAAGGCAGAGCAAAGCAACCCAGAGGGCCTGGGAGAGCACATCCCAAGGAGCAGATGAAATAGAGAAAAGAGGGGACAGGAGAGCAGGCTGTTCCAAACCCCAGCCTGAACAATAACATGCAGCTGAAGGCATTTCTCCTTGGACACCCACGTGGCAGGGGATTGTTGGAGAGAAAACAGTTCTGGTGAGCTCTGAGCTCCTTTGCCCTCTTTCTCTGGGGTTCCAAGAGCACAAATCCAGGAGTGAGCACCACCACAGGAAACCAAGGTCCAGGTTACTGCAGATACACTGAGCTCTGTCAGCCCAGACAAGGCAGGTGGCAGACAGGAGTGAGTGAGAATCCCTGAGAAGTCCAAAAATACAATAAACATCACATCATTTAAACAACTTGCCCCTTCTGACCCTCTGGCCACTACACCAGCCTTCAGTTAAAACTGAGGCACTGGAAACTCCTCACCTAAAACAGGAGCCACATGGTGACACTTCCAGGAATGAGATAAACCTGCCAAATTCCTCCAGATCCCTGTTTCCTAACTGAAACTAAATAATGTGGAGAACAAATGAGAGGCAGAGACACTCCCAGCCAAGAGAACTGCTCTGAAATGGCACTGGTGGGGCACTGTAAACTGGAGCCTGCCCTGCAAGCGTTAGTGAAATGTTTAGTAACAATACTTAACTCTGTTATGTCTGGGTATCTCTTTCTCTTTGGACTAAAATGTTACACATTTTACCATATAAATGAATCACTATATTTGTTGCTACTGGGTACACTATATACATCCTTGGAAGAAAAGAACAATAATTAAATTAAGGGAGGAGAGAAAATGGACAAACAAAATATTAGTAAATAAAATAGAAGACATATGTTCAATAATACTTTTCAGGCAATACTTTTGCTTGTTACATTTACTATAAGGAGGAAAAAAAAATCTTCCACTCGAAATAAACACTGGAAACAGCTGCCCAAGTTCAGTCCCTTCACTGCCGGGGCTCTCGGAGGGCGACGCAGCCCTCAGTCCTGCTCCAGACATGTTTGATCCTGCCACTGCAGAGGAGCCTGCAGATCTGGGGGGCTGTCAGTGCAAGCAGGGTTTTAAAAGATCCTCTGCTCTGTATCACACCCTCCAGGTGATGCAGAAGGGCTGATGTGGTTCCTGAGAGCCACAAAGGACCTCCCCACGTTCCACGTGGGTCCAAACAAGCTCCTCACTCCTCTGGGCTCAGCAAGGTCACCAGAAACCCCGACAGTTCCTCCTTCAGAGACTGGGAAGGTGACATAGTCCTCCCAGCAGTGCTTCCCATTCTTCATCACAAACAGGCAGGTTTTGCCCTACATGTGCTTATTTTAAAGTTTGCAAGTAAAGGTTTATAAACATCTTGTTCTTACCCTGCAGTAACAAACACCTCACTGTGATGCCACCAACAGCTCAGCCACACGAACTGGCTGTACCTCCTTTTCCTTTTGTCTCATGAATAAATTATTTCCATAAGAAGTGGTTGATTACTTGATCAGAGCTGTAGATAATTAGTGTTTGATGAGAAACAGATCCAATGAGCTTTCTGGGGCTCATCAGATGAATTCCTTCCCAGTAGTTTCTTCTCTTATACAACCAGCTCTACTTAATACACAGGTGCTAAAATGCAAAGCAGTGCAAAATGACCCCAAAGCAACTAGAGCCCACCCCATCTGGCAGGTGCACTGTGAGCAGGGGGCTCCTGGGGGACTGCAGGTGATTTCCTTACTGCACTGACTGCAAGCCAAGGAGAAGGAGCAGAGCAGCTCCCCAGAGCCCACCCTTCAGGTGCCTGAGCGTTCACAGTTAACGTGGGTTGGGCTTTGGAGACTTGTTTTCCCCTTTGCTCATACCCGAGGCTTGTTTATGATTCCTTCAGCATAGCCCATGTAACCACTCACCCAGCAAAGCTCGCTGGCTGCTGTGGGGGTGTTCAGCTGTCTTTGCCAAGGTAACAGAATCGTTTTGCAGGGGTTGGATTTCCCCCCTCTACTTTGACTTCTGAAGAAAAAGTCTTTTTTGCTGAAGAAGTCAAATCAAGGAAGAAAAGGGGAAGGTTGTGCAGACATTGGAGGAAACTGCACAGGGAGCCATTTATAGCCCAGGTTTATAACTCAGGAGGTCACAACTCTGACTGTCAATGAACATCTTTCTCATCCTTGCTTTTTCTCTTTGCAACCTGGAGACTTTTCCCTTCCTAAATTTTTAAGGTCAGCTCCGATTGTTACAGAGCAGGTGAAATGATAAGGATTAACTGCTGGGTTTTGAAGGGGCTGTGAGCATGGGCAAGGTGTACAGGGGAACTGGGCATGCAGGGGGTGTGCAGGGGACCTGCCCACAGGCAGCTTTGGGGCTGGAGGAAACATGCTGTGAATTCCTCCCATGGCACAATTTGTGATCCCTTCAGTCCTGCTACAACAGGATTACCACGAACCCAGGAAGGGCTCAGATGCAGAGGGCACTGAATATCATACCAGTGTTTACCTTGGCAAGGCAGCCAGGGATAAATGTGTGGCACACAGACTTGCAGCTTAGCATGGGCTCATATTCCCAGGATCAAACTGTTGGGCGTTTGCCACAGAATCCAAAGGAAATGGGTTTTTTTTAGCTTCTTTTTAGTAACAAGCCTGTGTGCAGAAAGGAAACAGAGAAATGCTGCTGCCCTGCTGGTGCCTCAAGGCATGTGTGTTTGTGTGTAACTCTCGTGTTCTCAGTGAGTGTTTTGTGCACATTCACACAAACATGTGCACATGAGCTGGGAAATTCTGCTTAAGCTTAAGAAGGTTCATATTTAAGGCAGTGATTTGCCTTGCAATCACTACAGATGCATCTCCAGCAAGGCTCCCTATTGCATGTATGCTAAAAAACTGCTGTTTGAGCAAGGAGAAAGCCCAGGGAAGCAAATTTAAGCCCACTGTGTTCCCTGATGGCCCAAAAGACCAGCCTGCCTCCTGGTGCACAAGTACTACCAGCTTTCTCTGGGCCATACTATTTTCAGAAGTGTATCCTGTGGGCAGTGGAAATTATTAAATTAAAATTGTAACAAAGGTATCTTGGATTTCAAAAATATTTCAGAAATATTTACAGGAGGCGAGATCCCAAGTTAAGAACAGTGCTTCAATGTTGGCTTTTCTCCAAACCCAAAGCATTGGTGTGTTTGGCTTCTGTTTATAACTGATCCCTTCCATCCTTGGACTAAGCAATTCCTAGGCCAGTAGCTTGAACCCTGTGTTCACAACTACCTTGACATGGCTCTTATGGAGTAAAAGGTGAAGGAAGGAACCTGTGGATCTGCAAATGCCAGTGAGCAGCCCCAGCCAGGAAGGAGTGGCAGAGTTGGGGGTTACAGCTCCTCCCTACAATTCTGATGAACAGAATGTTCATTTACTGCATGTGTGGCAATAGGCCTTTAAAGTTAACAGAGGAGGTGCTCTTCAAATGTTTCTATTCACATCAGAACCATTGTCCTGTGAGATTTCCCTTCCATTCCATGCAGGCCTGGAGACACGAGAGGATGCAGCAGGGCTGGAGGTGCAGCCTGTGCCAGGGGCGGTTACACTGGGGGGGACGAGTAGTGGATGACGGAGTTGTAGTCTGGGGGTGGGCTGTGGCATTCCAGGTTTGGATCCATGGGCAGCAGAACAGAGTCTTCCAGTGTGAAATCCATGGTGTCCTCTTCTACCTGCACTGCTGGCTGGTACTTGACAGCCTCATGGTCAGACAGGATGGACTCCTTGCTCCTGCTGACAGCTCTCCTCCTGTGGGGAACAAACCACGGGATATATCCACCCTGCCTCATCAACCTTGGTCTCTGTGTGCAGTTAGGTCAAAATGCTTTTTTTAAAAGTAAATATATAAATCATCTCAACTCTCCTTTGCAGCACCCTGTAAGACAGTGACAATCATACTCTTTCGATAAGGGAACTGAATTAGGTATTTTGAATAACTCAGTGTTTTAAAAGTAGCCTTGGGAGTAAATCCAAGAGCTGTGTTGCCCTGTCTTTTTATCTTACCACATTTCAGTTCTCTTAGTTATAAAGGCACCTGTCCTATACATGCCACAATATTCTCTCTCATTGTTCTGACACAGGTCAGTAAAAATTTGACTTTTCTGAAAGCAGAACTGAAGGCTATGACTTTTCCTGAAGTATAATAAAGGATGAAATACTGAGTAATCTCTGACAGACTGTAATTTAAAATGATACTGAAGGGAAGGGTGCATATTGAACACACTCTTGCAGTGCAAGGCTAAATCTCTCTTGCACTGCCCAGCCCTTCCCAATCCCTGGCAAAGGGCAGCACTGTGCAGAGTTCCAGCTGCTCCTCTGTGGCTGCTGCTGCTGGAGGGAGCAGTTTCCTCTCCTGCTGCCTTCCCTCATTACAGGGGATGGAGAGCAGCAACCTCCAGCACATGGAGCAACCTCAGTGTTAAAAGCAGGAGAAGCTTGGAGAGGATTTGTATCACAAGGTGCCCTTGAGGAACAGCAAGTGTTGTGGGGAGGAAAAAAGGTACTTTCTGTCACAGGCTGCCTTAAAAATAATGTTCTGCTAACCTTGTTTTTTTCCCTCTGAGCAATTCACTGGAAGAGGCCTGGGTAACTTAGGGTTGGTTCTCAAAAGGATCCCAATATAAGAGTGGTTTTTAATCTTCTGCACTTTGCTCAGGACTCTTTAAAGTGCAGCTCTTTGGGACGAGCCTCAGTCACAGACCCATCACAGCATAAAGCTGCATTTTAATGACTGTAAACCAAACCTGAATAAGCAACAGTTCATCACAGAAGTGCAAAATTCAGTACACTTATTTTGCATGTCTACATCTCCAGCTTTGTCTCTAAGAAATGAATCCAGGAGCCCTGAGCTGTTGTAAGAGCCAGCCCACCGTGTCTTGCATGTCTAGGATGAATTTGGGTTCTGTGCAGTGCAAAGGCAGAGGTTACAGAGCAAAGCTGCTGTTCCTGTGCTTTCAGACCTACACAAGGCACTGGAACCAAACCTGTGGAGTAGCAAAGCAGAAATTCTAAAAGAAATAGGAACCCTGAAAACTCTGACAAAAATGCAGCACACTCTGCTTTCACAATCTAAGCTCTTCCTCTCTGTTCAGAGAAAAACCTGAGTGGAAACTTCTTACATATCCCATAGATTTGACAGCTGTCCCTTCCTATACACATACAGCTTCTCTGCAGATAGATTCTTCCCTGGCCTGAGCACCTGAACCACAACTTTGCCTCACTGTTTATTCCTGTAACTCTCTTTTTGTTGCTCAGTTCTATTGACTCCTGTCAATTCCATGGATGCTCTGCCCTCCAATTTGCCAGGTATTAAAGCTGTCAGTGGAGCCTGAGAGAAGCCTGAAAGTATCTGTTTAACTTGGCCCCCAGCCTGCACATCTCAGAGTGCTGGAGGGAAAGAAAAGTTAGTAGGGTTTACTTTGGCCACAATGGGAAACTTTCAGTCCCCTGTAGACTCTCAGCAAGTTTTGTTGGGTTTGTGCCCCTGTAGGTCAGGAGACTGGATATCTGGGAATAACCCAGCACTGGAATCGGGCTGGTGTTTGAAGGACTCTTCAGTGCTGACATCAATGTCTGCTCCAAAGACAGAAAGCTGGGGAGTGAGGTCAGAAGCAGCTTTTGTCATTGGCTGTCTTATGACAGACTAAAATGCAATTGACTTCCAAAACTATTCCTTTCACCTAAATGCATTTCCTAGTTCAAGCTGTCCAAGGGCTTTGCATTTTCCCCTTCAGTGCTCCTGTCCCTGACACTGTGTCTGCCCTGCTCGTGCTCAGCAGCAGAGGTGCCTATGCTGGGCTGTGTGTTGGGATGAGGGTGCAGCTCCTTTTCCATCCGTCCTTGGGAGATCCTTTGCTCCACAGGAACTGCCCCAGCACATAAGAGCTCAGCCTTGCTCTCGGGGTGGGCAGTGCCTGGTGCTCCAGAGGAAAGCAAAGCCCCTTTGTGCCCTGAGCCCACTGTACTGCCCTGTGTGAGACAGAGAAATCCTCCCTGAGCCCCACCAAGAAACAAGTTGTGACGGATCTGATTTGCTTCATCACACAATTACGCAGCTGCAGAAGTTGGTAGTGGGGATGTAATGAAATCATGTCATTAAAAGCTAAGCTGGCCATTCTGTGGCTCAGTGCCTCTGCTGGGCTGGCACTGCACTGCCCAGAAGGGGTTTCCTCACTGCCTGTGCCTCTGATTCCCGAGTGCTGCTCAAAGGTGATCAAATAGGTGAGAAATCTGCTCAGAGCTGGGACTGTGCCAGCCCAGGCCAGTCCCACCATGGCACAGTGCCAAGGATGAGGTGTGGAATACCAGGACATGGAGCTGGAACAGCTGCTCACTGCCCCCAGCATGTGTTACACAGTGACCACCTGTGAACTGCTTTGCCCCTGCAGAACTCGTGTGGCCTGTGTGGGGCAGGGTAAGGGGCCAGAGGAGATCTGAACTTAGCCATTCCCTGACCCCAAACAGATTTGGTAACCTAAAGGACCCTCTGTCACACTGGACACGTTTCTGTGGGGTGCTGGGGGGGGGGTCACATGGAGGACATGCTGAGCTGCTCCAGCCTTGTTCCATGGGCTGAGACTGGAGCTGGCCAAGGCACAGCACTGGGCTCCTGTCTTTCAGAAAGATTCCTCCAAGCCAGGGAGGTTTCTGGGGCAGTACAGAAGTGATGACGGCTCTGGAGGAACCAATACTAGAAACTAAAAGAATGCAAAAGGGTATCAGCAAATCCCTAAGAGTGACGGGGGTAATTCCCAGCAAATCCTGCTGCATCCAGTCTGTATTTCCACAGGTCCCTCAGCCTGGTGCCATGTGGAGTCTATCAGGTGTAAAACCGACTGAGGAGGAGGAAGGCAGGGGTGGGAAGGCAGTACTGGGAGCTGAGGGGGGGCTGTGCAGGCAGGGCTGTGCAGACAGCCTGAGCACCCTGAGCCCATCTGGGTGGGCACAAACGTGTGGGGTGGCTGTGGCTGTGCCCCTGGGTCAGCCCCAGCTGGGAGCCTGGGCAAGGGCACTGCAGGGGGAATTAGAGCCATTAACAGCTCCCCTTTTCCTGGGCTCTGCCAGGTCTCCTGCTACAGATGAAGCTGAAAACAGTATGAATTACATGTAGAAAAAGTTAACCTGAATATTAAGTAATGTTTCACAAACTTTTTTGGAGTTTCCTGAAGGTGCTGAAGTTGTTTAGAGGATACCACAGAGGATAATCCTGCAATAGTCAGAGGGCCTAAATGACCTACTGAGGCTTTTTCTTCCTTCTGTGGGAACCAGAGATTTTGGTTAGAGGTAGAAAAATCCTGAAAGCATCAAAGAGCTGGGAAATCATTACTGGAGCTGTTTATTTTACGTGAGAGGGAGCCAGTTGCTATTAGTCTAAATTTTGGGGTCAATGACTTGAAGAGGAGCCTGGAGAAAGAGAGATGACTGAGAGAAAATCCCTCTGTGAAGGGAGGGCCTCCAGCACCAAGAGCAGAACTTCCTCAAGTGCTGTGGAGCAGCTCTTACTGCTTTACCATAAGAAGCCCAAATATCTTGCCCTTACTGGGAAAAACTAATAGATTTTTGTGTCCATGTAGGAATTCTGGCTGTGTGTTTATGGAAAGATGAGAAATTGGGCTGACTGTTGCCAAAGCAGAGCCATTTGTCTCATGATCACACCTCTTAAAACCTGGTAGGAGCTTCAGGGCTTTGGAGGAGCTTTCACAGGTGTCTAATGAGGCACAGAGTAAGAGTGACTATTTTTTAAAATTATTTTAATTTTCCTGCAATTAAAGAAATAAAAGGCTTATTCTTTCTTCTGGTTGTTATAACTGATTCACAGTTTGCTTTGATACATTTTAGACTGAGTGCTGTGCAGTAGGAATTTCATCCTGGGTTCCCCTCTGGCACTATCAGTGCATCAGGACTGTGCTGGCACAGAGAGCTCAAGGGATTGGGATCAGGAAGTTGTTGTTTTCAACACTTCTAGAAAAAAGGTACAGGTAACATAAAATTTTCACAGGCCAAAGCCACCCACTCCTTTAGTCTGTGTCCCCTCCTGCGTGGCCAAGCTGCCCAGATGTCCCCAAAAGCATTGAGATGGAAAGCACCACAGTCAAACCCAGACTGGGGACCACAGCCTTGCACAATTCTCCTTTTAGTCTTTGCTGCTTTAAGTATAATCCTGGGGAAAAAAAAGGGGCTTGCAAAACTCCTGAGCAGCTACTCATTCAAAGTTCTACTCTGGAGAGCTCAGGCCAGGTCACAGTGCAAGGGGCAGGACACAACAGTAAGTATATTTATTATCTCAACATCATAGAAGAAAACTCTTCTTTAACTACGTTCTGCCCTACGAACCCCAGAGACGGTTCCTGTCTTATTCTCTGAGCATGAAAAGGATTCCAGCCCAAGGTAGGCTGAATTTTTGGGGGGCACCTTGTGTTTGGACATGAGTGCCTGATGCTCCAGAGCAAACCCCATCCATTTCAATAGTATTGACTTGCCTTAGGTTCAGTTTGGCTTTAGCAAAGGCAGTGATGGGCTCTGGGTGCAGCATCCAGAGCCCAGAGAGGATCAGCTGAGCCTCAGCCCACTGGTGCTGTGGGCCTTGGGCAGAACCAGATCAGCAGTGTCAGAGCAGCTGAGGAGAACTGGAGTTGGTGGGGGATGGGACAACTGAGCAGATATCAAACCTTTTATAATTTTAAACAATAATTTGATTATAGAGTCTTTGGGAGAATTTCAAAGCAGTGCTCAGCTGCAGCCTGTTTAATATTAGGAGCTGAGAGTCATCCCAGCATTAAATCCCTCTGTGGTCTCTGTGCTTCCCTGAATGCTGGCTCCCTTATCCCAATCAGTCTGTGTCTCTCACTGCAGCTACTGCTCTCACTTTCTACTTCAGCTATAAAATGCTCAGAAATGATTAGTCTGGCCTAAAAGCGGTCCCAGGCCCAGAGTATCAGATTCATCTTCAATAAACTCTTGACACTGATACTACACGGTGTGTACTGTTGGCAAGTTTTACACTCCACAGAGGAATGAATGCAGGATAAATAAACAGCAAGATTTTGGCAAAAATAATAAATGCAGCCACCCTGGTTTAGAAAACATGCTCAGCCTTTGAACAGTTTTGTTTTAGAAAAGAAAGACTTTGAAAAGGATCCAGGGTAAATGTTTTTGATAGAGACAGATACACAATTAACAAGGGTGACTTTATCTCCCCTGTTAAACCCACATCCCTTCTGACCTCTCCAGACTATTCTAAATGCTTTGGAGGCTTGTTTTCCAAGTTCTCAGTGCAGGAGCACGCAGGGGTGTCCTGTCCTCAAACAAGAGGGCACTGGAGTGCTCTGCACTGTGTTCCAGCTGTTATCTGTGCCAATGACAGTCTGCCACAGTGAAAAAAAAAGGACAAAGAAGCTGACAAAATCACTGTCTCAGCTGGACCTCAAGCACTTGGTGAAGGATGTGGCCAAGAAAAACCATACCTCTGTCCATCCATCCCATGGGAATTAGAGCCCTGGGAATGAGGGGACAACAAACAGCTGCTGCAGGGTTTGCTGTCACAGCAGCTCCTTGGAATGGTCTCCCAGGGCCTGGCTGGCACACGAAGGATCAGGTATCTCATGCAGAATGGAATCCCTATGGAAGTGTGGGCTGGAAATGGGGAGAACCCACCTGGAGGGCGTCACTGACCCCGACAGGGCCATGGCACTTCCCACTCACTCCCAGTGGGCCTGACAGCTGTTCAGGTTTTCCTGGAAATCTCTACAGAACAGGCTGTTATGGAATTCTGGTGTTTTTCTATACCTTGTTGGATGTTGATATTCCTGAATTTCAGCAGAAGTCCTGGAAGGGGCAGAGAGAGAACCTGCCTTTGCCAACTCTTCATCCAAGTGGGAGAAATGCAGTAGGGAGCAGCAGTCAGAGGTGACTGACAGGAATCTTTAAAAGGATAAACTGTCTCAGGGAGACTGTTTGTGTGTGTATGTGTTGGATTTGTGTCAATGTGGCATCATGCAGAAAAAGGAGGTAAATCAGCCCAGGTAAAGCATCCCACTAATGCAGCTCCTGACATTTGAGCTCCTGTTTTCAGAGCTAGTGCCATTTGGTCTCCATAGCAATGCCCTGTGCTGGCAGGAATCCTCTGCACAGCATCAAAACATGGAGCCAGACGCAGATCTCTGCTAATCCCACCAGGTACAGCCCTGCCACAGTGCTGGGACAGGGAAATGCTGCTGGACAACATTAGTCCTGAAGTCATACTCCTATCCAGCAAAATCCAGAGCATTTGCATGCTCCCTGTTAGTGTTGCCTAGAATTCCTCATGTAAACTCCCTTTTCCTCCTCTCCTGCCTCCAAACATCCAGGAACTGATGGTTTTAAGGCAGCTCCTGCCTTCTGCTTTTCTCTCTGAGTGGGGCAGCCACTCCATCCAAAACACTGGCACACTCTCCCCAGGCACTCTGACAGGAACTCTCCCATAATATCCACAATTGCAGGAGGGGTTTTCTCATCTATAATTTCTCTTTAATGTAGAAAAGTGGTGATTTGGTGTAGAACAAGGAACTGCTCTGGTGGGAAAGGTCACTGAGTTTAAGACAGAGGACACTAATCCAAATCTCACCAACAGATTTTCAGAGGAAACTCCAGGAAATTCAGTAAAAGTGTAATTAGCTCAATTAACTGAATAGACATGGAATTCTTTGCTACAGAATCATTTCTTTTTTATATTTTGGGCAGCTGTTCTTTGAAATTCTACCCGTTGACATTTTAATCAGTAAAATGGGTTCCTATTGTCAGGAAAGTGGAGAAGGCCTGTTTCACTACTAGGTCACCTCTCTGCCTGTGGGACTGTTACTGAAATACAAAGAACTGGGACCAAAAACCTAAATATCTGCTTTTATTCTTCTGTGATTGTACTGTGAAGGGATGAACATAAAGGGATAAACACAAATAACCTCTGTAAACCAGGCTTGAGAATAGAACTCCTGGGATCCTGGAGGTGGTGGGATCAAGGGAGTTCTCTGCAAGACTTTCTTCACTGTGGTGATAAAATAAATGTAGCAATCTGGTAAATGTACTTGCTTTGCAGTGCTTATGCTATCTTTTACTGTGCACATACCTCCCCAACTTCACTCATGTCCCACCAGTTGCACAGGTTCCAGTCCCTCTGCATGTCCAAGTTAAATATACACTCCGGTATAATCATAAATGTTATTTTTTGAGTGAATAAATCAAGTTCTTCAAACTATGTTCCATCAGTGAAGAAGAACACTGGAAAAGCCCTCAAGAAACAGCTAAAATATGTATATTCTCAGCCTTTTTGCTCCTATCACTTGCCATTTGCAGAATGTTCTGCCCCTTGGTCTCCAAGTACAATAACCATGGTTTTTTGGTGATGGGGCTGAAATTCAGAGTTGTAACTCCTTTTAGCTTGTTGGGACAGTCCAGCAGTTTCCCTTTTGGAGTCAGAAACAAAACTTCAAATTTCAGAAGCCTTTTCTGAATGGAAGACTGCCTTTAAAAAGAGATGCCCTGAGTACTCACGCCAGAGCCATGATCCCGTAGGGCCAGGAACGAATTTCCAACCTCTTGGGGCTTTTGATCTCCTCTGACGTCAGCACCATCCCACTGTCCGATTCCTGAGGGGAAAAGGAAGGAACACCAGTGATAAACTGGGACCTGTGCACTGGGCCTGGTGCAGGGCCCACCAATCCTTCAGAATATTCCCTTCTCAGGGCCTGTGTTATCAGTTTTTGTCCTGTTAGATAGATTAGAGCTCTAATGCTGCTCTGGAGCCCCAGAACACTTCCCTTGTTTCTGTGATGCTGAAACTTTTGATCTGTATTTGGAAGGAGCAGCCTTAAAATGAAAAAATATCAAAAAATAATGTGACATTTTCCAATTTGAAATTGATATTAAGCATATGGGTACCATGTACGTGGGATGGAGGTACAAACAGACTGAATTCAGAGAGAATATATCCAGGAACTCTGGCTGGGTTCCTCCAAGAAAAAGCTCCCTAAATACCTCCTAAAAACACACTTTTAGGAACCCTGAATTTTGAAGGAAGTGGGAGTTCAGAAGCATTTTGCAAATCCAAGTGCTTTGCAAATTTACAGAGCCTTTGGTTGTGGATTTTTTATGAGCCATCCAACAAAACTGTCCTGGTTCCAGTTAAGGTTGAGGTTGTGGTTCTGCTGCACTGAAAGCTGAGCCTCTAGGTTGCAGTTCAGATCAAGCTGTCCTTGTACAAAGTGTTGTACAAGTTCTCAGGCACCACAGTCCTCAATTTAAGCAATTTAAAAATATTAAATATTCTGAGGGGTTACTTTGCATTTGAAATCTTTTGTAATGCTGGACAGTTGCATGTCTGTGTGTTTGTCCAAACTGAGACAGCAAAAGACTCCAACATAGAAGTGAAACTCTAGTTAGTCTTATTTTACCAGTCAAACTAACTGGAATATAAAAAATAATCCCAGCAAATAACAAATAGTAAGCAAAAGCTTTTTTTATAAATACTTCGGGCATATATCAGTCGTTAATAAGATCAGTTTAGAAACTGGTTTCCAAAGTATAAAGTAAAATCCTAAATTAACGAGGTCTGTCAAAGCCTCAGTAGAACAATGCTTGTCTCTGTTTTTTATCTGGACTGTTTCCCTTAGAACACATGGTCCGGGAGCAGTTTATCTGAGGGCTGCTCTGCATTTCCCTTACACTTGTCTGTTAAACCAATATCCACAGGGATATTGCAGATAAGTGGCACAATTCCAGGAAGGTGTGGTAGAGCACTTGGAGAGATCCTGGGCAACTATTTGAAATAATGACCTAATGTCTCTTAATGTCATGATATTTAAGATAATTTTAGCAACACAAGTGCACTTAATTTGTCCAAGAGCAGACCACACCATAATTTGGCTTTAAAAGATCCTGACTGAAATATCACATTTATTTCTGATCTGATGATGTGTTATTACCCTTTTTTTGAAACTTTTCCCTCTTCATGTAAGGACTTGCTTTAAAATGCCCTGAACAGGGAGTACTTGGGCAAGTGATGCTCGTGCTGGCAGCAGTAATCTCTCACTGATACTGGATGGGTGTAGGAAAGTCTTTGTGTGATTTAGAGGGACAGATTTTTATCCTGCAGGAGGAAAGAGACAGAGCCTGAGAAATTTCTGAGCCTTCTAATCCCTGAGATGCAGTGATAAACAGACAGAAATTACAGCTGGCAAAATGTCAGAGAATAATGGGCCTCAATTTGTGCTGACCAGAGAACAAGTGAGCAATGGACTCATCAAGGACATGAAATATGTCCAGGACAGGTTGGAGCTGGAGACTTGACCCTCCCTAAGGGGGCTGGCTCTGTCCAAGAGGGACTCTGAGTTGCTCCTCACCATCTGAGCCCTGCCCTCCTCCTCTGCCAGGCACTCTCCTGAGGGTTCCATGCTTCCCTCCTAAACTTTGATCCATTTCAGGCATCCCTGGAGCACAGAGACCCCTCCTTGGTGCACAGACCGTGCCCCTGAGGCAGAGGGTGTGGGCAGCACAGGAGCTGCAGCCAGGGAGTACCTGAGCCATCCAGGGAATCCAGGAGCTGGTCTCTGATTTTTTTAAATACGGAAGGAAAAATAGAAAGAAAACCCCTCCAACCTGCAGTTTCAGAGGAAGCCAACAAGCAGAACCATCATTCTGAAACAAAACAAGCTTTTGTTTTCCCCTGGAGTGAAAATTAAACCCTTTAACACTCTCACTTTAACACTGTTCACTTTGTGTGACCAAGAGCAGGATCTTGAATCTTGGTCTTGTCTACCCAGAACTGAACACCCTCATCCCCACCAAGTTATTGGCTGTCTCAGCCAGCCTGAATGTGTTCTGGACACATTTCCCTCAAAAAGCCTCATTTAAATGAGCTGCCACTTTCCTATGGTGGAAAAACATATTTAAATATGTAATATAAAGGCCCTTGGCCTGATCAAAGCCAGGGGAATCACACATGAGCTTCTCTTTAAATTATTTGTTAAGTAAAATGCAGGTCCCTCTTAGTTGTCACGCAGACCTGTGTGTGAGATGCCAGGGCCAAAACTTCTGGTTGATTTAAAGCTGTTTCTTACCAAATAGATTTCACAAGCTCTAATAAGTGTTTCTGGGGCTGGTGATGAGTGATCTGTGAACCTGGTGGGGAATGAGGCAGTCACCTCACTTACCTCATGCATCACTTTCTCCTTTTCCACTGGCACCTCATCAAATGTCTTCACACTCAGGGGTCTCTTCTTGCTGTTGTTACTGCAACAGTAAAGTGGAGGGGTCAGCCCCAAACCCAAGCAGATGCTGCAGCACGTGGTGGCTCAGTTACACCCTGACCCAGCTCAGCCTCCTGGACCAGTTTTCTTATTTCATCCTTTGTAACTAATAACCAACACCCTGACAAATTTGTCTGACTCTTTAACCAGCACTATTGAGAGAGGACATCAGACAGTGCCCAGCTTCAGGGAATCCTTCCCTCCCTCCCACCCCTGTCTCAGTTTTCCTCACCCAGTTTCCACTGCACTCCAGCGATTCACTCCAGGGTTCAAGTTTTCTTCCACAGGGCAAGTTTTGGGGTTGGATTCTCCATCGGGACTCAGGGTGATGTTCAGTGGAATATAGTCTTTACCATCCTAGATAATTAATAACAGGAAAGATCACAAAGCTGGTGAAGTTCATTTTGTGCTGCATCTCAGTGTAAGAGGTTCTGGTGTTCTACAGAGCTTTACACTGGGAAAGGACTGGATTTTATTTCAATTTATCTTTATCATGTTTCTTCAAAGTGATTGTGATGTTCCTTACATCATTCCTACATTCCAGATGTGAGGCTATTCTACCTTCAGGGAGGGGCAGGACACTGATCTGCCTTTCAGGAAAGCAGTCTCTATACTGTCATTGCCTCTTAGGGAATTCCAAGGGACAGCCCTCAGGGACACCTAAACCCAAGTTTAAACCCTGGAGAAGGGAGGGAGTGGCAGGAATTCCCAAACCCCTGGGGCTGACAGGACATGAACAGAGTTTGGAATTGGTAAAAGCACATTGCCTATGTGTAGACTTTTTGGGTTTGTTCAGCTTCAGCTGGGAAGAGCTGTAGTTGGAAAGAGCTGGTCCTTCAAGTGGGAGCCTGGAAGGATTTTATTTCTTGTCCTTCCAAGGAATCATAATGAGCTCTGCATTGTTATCACCCCCTGCAGTAATCCCAGAAATGACTCTGCCTTTAAGGTCTGAAACTATTTGTCCAAATTTCTCTTTGCTTATTTTTTGTTTTTAATTTTGAGAAGCAGTTAAATGCCCTATTCCCTTATCATGATTTTTATGTCTCCTTAATTTACTTTGGTTATAGAATAAAAGTCCTAAGCTCTTAATGTTGCAGACTGAGCCCTCTTCAACTCAGCTCCACTACAGTTGTTTACAAACAGGAAGAAGCTGTTTGATTTCTTCTTAAGCTGACAATTGCATTTCTGGTTGTTTTTAATGAAGAAGAAAACAACTGAATTAACTATTATGACATTAATAATGCTATAACTGACTCGCAGAGCTTTAAACTGCATAATTGTAGAGCTCCTAAGAGCACTGGTGGACGTAATCTTGGAAAATGAGAAAGTTCAGGAGGTGGAGGAAATCAGGAGTGAAGTTGAAACCAGAAAGAAGGGAGGTGTGCGTGGGATGATGATTTTAAGATTTACTTTTATTTCTCATTATCCTGCTCTGATTTATTGGTAATAAATTGTATTTTCTGAGAAGGGCAGTGATGGGGTGGTTTGGTGGGCACCCAGACAGGCTTTACTGTGCTGGAATCTAATTAGAACTGTTGGTGAGATAAAGCACTGTTGTTCCTCTGAGGGGCAACTGGGCCTTTTTCTAATGAATGTAACTTTCTCCTGCTATGGATGGACAGACATCTAGTTTTAAAATATAATCCCCTTTGCATAGTTACCATTTTCTTTAATCATCCTAGCAGCCTTTTTCCTTGTGACCTCTGTTGTGAGGTCAGAGGTAATCTTGGTGTCCAACAGCCTTTCCCTGCTGCACACACAGGTATCCACATGCACACACCAACACATCAACACGAATACGTGTGTCAGAGGGAGCCTGGTGTGCTGTACCTGCTGCACACACACAGGTATCCACGTGCACACACCAACACATCAACACAAACACGCGTGTCAGAGGGAGCCTGGCGTGCTGTACCTGCTGCACACTGGCCTGCAGAAGGTCTCCCAGGCGCTCCACGAGCTCGGTGAACGTTGGCCTCTCGGTGGGATCTCCATGCCAACAATCCAGCATTGTCTGGTACCTAGGGAAAAACCCCAGGGATTCAGAAAGGGAAAGGAAAGAAGCTTTTCTTCCAGACTGTTTCATTCCCCTGCTGCTTGGTTTGGTCAGTCTTTGGGTGGTTATGGGTTAGGACAGGCTCAGATCTCCATGTGCTTGAATTCTGTTCTAGTTCCCCCATGGGATGGTTTTGGCTTCCATCCTTCTGCCTCAGCTGAGCCTTTAGGCTTTTTGTTTTCACCCAACTTCAAATCTGGCTGCTGGGCCCTGTGATATTGCTGAAATAAGTCATGGTTATGGATGCTGGGTTTCTGTTCCAGAGCCAGAAGTCAAGGTAGACACAGGGGTCTCCTGAACAGAGATCCAGGAACTACAGCTCACATGGTGGACCTGTTCATCTTGTTGTTGGCAAAGGTCAGGCTGACTTGGCCTGTCCTTGGCATTAGTCTGTGCTACCAGGACGCTCAAGGTATGAACAACCACAGCATTTACTGAAAACAAAATACAAAATAGCTGAGGTGCCCTTCCCCCTCTTCACCTGAACACAATCAAGTTTTAATACTTAAATGACACGTGTCAGCTCTCAATACACGAGCAGGAGCTCTTACACTTCTGGGGTGGAGTACTCTGGGGATCTCATCCGGGTCCCTTCCTTGAGCCGCCGGCAGAAATCCTCATCTATCTGCACTCCAGGGTACGGGGAGGCACCTGGGGGAGAAATGAGAGGCTTCAGAGTGGCACAGTCCCTCTTTCCCAGCCCAGGGAATTAAAGACAAATCAGTGATCTCCGCTGAGCATCTGGGATTACCCAGAGTCTGGCAGCAAAAGGAGCCTGAGCAAAGAAGTTGCAGTTACCTCCCGTCTACACGTTCTGCTTGGAAACTCACTCTGTCTCTTCAGAGATTTCAATCACAGTGTGTCCTCCACATTTGTGATACACCCAGGACAACTCCAAGGTAAAATAGGGCAGAAGAGAACTAAATTTTATTAGTTTGAGACTTTAAATGACCTCTTGGTCAGTGGTAGAGAAGTTCCAGCTCGTTCAGTTGGTTACATTCAATAAACTATTAGCCTGCCAATCTCCAGCACAGAGTGAGCACACAGAGTCAGTCAGTCCTGCTCATCCTGCCTTGCCTTGGAATCTCTGGCCTGGCTGGTGCAGAGGGAGCTGTGGGCACCTGGCTCCTGCAGAAGGCCCCGAGAACCTGCAGTTCAACCTCAGGTGTGGAATTGTGCTTCACCAACTGAGTATTGTGTGTATTATCCAGTCCTACAGGCAAAACTTCCTTGAAAATGACCTTGCAGCTTTTTAGCCTTGTTTGCTTCTTAGAGTATGTGTTCAGAGTGTCTTCAGGGCCACTGCAGTGTCAGTGTGAGTGTTACTGTCCCTGAGAGGGCAGCTCGTGGCAGCTGTTATTGTTCTCAGAGGTGGAGCACTCTGAAGGGACCAGTAGCACTGTATTATTGCACAAAAGTTGGCCAAAAGTCATGAACATGAATCAAAAAGTCATCATTTACCTGTGCAGATGGTTCTCTACAGAGGAGGAACTGGCGTAAATGCATTAAATGTGCTCCTCAACTAATGAGCTATTCAGAGGTTATGCTCTTTGCTGTATGACATCTCCAGTGCTCCATAAATAAGGGGAACAAATATATAGTTTGGGAAAGTGCTCTGGCATCTGAGTAATCCAGACCTCACAGGTAACATTCAAGAGAAGTCTGTGCTGAAGTTTGAAAGGTTACTGAGCCTGCTGGGATAGACCTGAAAGATCTGTAAACTTCCCTCCCCTCCTCCTCAGCAAAGGCTTCACATGCAGCACAACCTTGTCTTGCACATTCTAGCATCCAAAAGCTGGATGATGAATTTGGAAACAATTTAATCAAGTCTCAGCATAGAGGATTGAATGGAATCTGTATCTGTATCCAGCCCTTGAGGAATCTGTGTATGATCTACTGTCTATAACATTCCTGCATATTTCCTGCTATTTCCCCCCCCATTTGGAAACACCATCATGTGCTGTGCACTTGGGGGCACAACAAGCACACCAGAAATCCTTGGATAAAAGCAGCCAAGAGGGTGCCAAAACGTGGCTGCTCCCAGAATTATTCTGCTCCATGAATCTGCTTGCTCAGTCTGCAGAGCTCTGCATGGGGAACTGAGATCCTGGCAGCTTCCCAAGAGGGCACCTCAGCACAGCAAACAGGCTCCAGTGACATCCAAGGCTCAGGGATGCTCAGCCACAGCACATCTGAAATTCCTGGATGTGCAAGGAGCAGGTCACAGTACTGGGAGTGTTTCCAGGAGTTCTGTAAGTTAGAGATAGTCACTAGCATCACTTCTGCTTTATATCTGGATCTGCCTTCCTAGACTTGCCTTTCACCTGTCAGAATAACCTGGTAATCCACTGTTCAGCTCACATGGCATCACTCATTAGCCAAAGGCCTCAAAACAGGCTTCTACCACCTCCCAAGATCCCTGTGAATAAATAGACAGATAGAAATTGTGGTGTCACCTTCCCACAGTGTCCCAGCCACCAAACTGCTGCCTGCGTACCTCTCCTGACTTTCACTTGCTTGTCTTTGCATCTGTGCATCTGTACAAACCTTGAGAAGGGACTGGGGCTTCCTGAACACCCCTGTACTCAACAGGAGTTCAACAGCCTCTCCAGAGGAGCTTCACTTGGTCTGCCTGGCTCTACACTGTCGATGACCAGGGGCAACACCACAAACCCCCCTCATTAGAGAAGAGACGGCCTTTTTCATTGACTGCCAACCACACTGTGCCACTGTTGTGCCATAGTGATCATGATTTCCATGGGGAGGACCTGAATGGAGAACTGGGAGGAGCTGAATGGAGTCAGGCCTTGATGAATGGCCACAGGACCATTCCCAGTGCAGAAGAAACCCTTCAGTTTGTTCAGTACCACTGGCTAGACCTGGCTCAACAATTATCTTACTGATAAGAACTAATCCTGCAAATACAGTGATTGGGATGGAGACCTTGAGGGCAACATGAGAAAATGGGGTGAGGAGGGATGGAGAATTCCACTGGAGCTCACCTTCTGAGTGCTCTCTCTTTGGTTACATCATTGATCATATCCACTGCAACGTGTTGGTGAGAGCAAATACAAGGAAGGCAAAGAAGAATAATAGTGACAGGACAAGGAGTAATGGGTACAAATTGGAAGAGGGGAGATTTAGGTGAGATATTAGGAAGAAATTCTTCCCTGTGAGGGTGCTGAGACACCAGACCAGGTTGCCCAGGGAGATTGTGGATGCCCCAGCCTTGGCAGTGTTCAAGGCCAGGTTGGATAAGGCCTTGAGCAACCTGGTCTAGTGGGAGGTGTGTGGGATGGGGACTAGATGATCTTTAAGGTCCATTCCAATCCCTTAGCATTCAGTGATTCTAAGAACAATTTTTCATTGAAGGATCTCTTGGTAGTTTATATTTTGACTGGTGCTGGCTTTCTACCAGCTAGAGGCAGCTCAGATCATAAAAGCAGGGAACTCTCCTTTTTCCACTTCCACTCACCACTGCACTTCATCTGCACTATGTGATATGCCTGATAACTTGGATTTGGGATGCTGAGACAGCTTGGGAGAAATGTAGGCTGAAACATGTGGTGTGAGGTCTACACATGATGTTTTCCTCAGGGAAAATCTCTTCCAAAATGCTCAAAGATGTGGCATGCATTGGATATGGGAGCCCTCTTTTGATCTTGGTTTTATTTTAGTAGGATAATAAGATGCTGATGTTATACGAGCAGGCACTGCTTGTTTACATAATTATCTCTGATTGCTTTTTGAACAGTGCACATTGAAATTCCAGGAGACACCGACTCTCTGCACCATGAGTGATTTCAGGGTGTATTAAACATTGCTGGCACCACCTGACATGAGGTGTGCTGACCCCTTTGGAATAATTTAAAGCTCATTGCAAACTCAGCCTCAGATGAAAATGAACAGTCTCTCTCAAGCCCTGATTTCCCTGTGTATCACCAACATGGATCCAGCCTTTCTGGAGGAAGCCTGTTGTCCTCTCAGCTCCTGCCTCTGGAAGGACCCATGACCAAACTAAACTCTGCAGTTTCCTAATCAGTGTTTTTCCCTTTTTTAGAGGGTGCTAAGTCTGTGGGACCCAGCAAAAGCAGCACTTGTAAATGGGAGACGAAACATACCCTGTAGCAACGACAAACAACTTCCATCCCTTGGCTCTCAATGATCTGTAAAACTTTTATATAAGAGAATTCAATCAGTGACACAAATCCTTAATTAAATATTTATCATTGGAGCTGCAGATGTGAGCAGTGCCAAACCACAGGCATGCCTGGATGATCTGTATGAAAAACCCTCTCAGAGAAAATGACTGCTTTTGAACCTGTGCCACTGAGAGAAAAAGGAGTTTGTGACCTACGTCATCCCAGGGCAGAGGCTGTTCACGGATGGCAGCCCTGGCAGGAGTCTGGTAGGTTCCTCTGAATTCAGAAAAGGACAGTCTATTGTGCCAGGAAAACACCTTCATTAAGAAAAAGCACTATCTAAAATTAAAAGAAATCAGACAAATTGTTTTTAGAAACTAGATAAAAATAGAAGTGAGTTTCAGTGACTCTATTTTTTATTTGTATTGGTCAGGCCAAATGACCTGAAAGTCACATCTGTTAAAGTCTGTCAGGACCTCTGGGAATGATATAAAGCCTGTTTCTGAAGTGCCTCTTGCCACTCATCAGTATTCAGTTCCTTTGGTTCCCTGGAGGTGCCCAGTGCCTGTTTCCTCAGAGTATGTCTCTGCTGGTGCATCTTCCTGAACAATCTGTTAAAAATGGGGCACCGCTCGTGCTTCTGGAGCTTTGCCTTTCTGTGGTGTTTCAAAGCACCTGCAGCAGGTGATGCTGTTACAGAGCCACAGAGGTGTTACACCAAAATAACATCACTAAATAAACAGGACTGAGCCCTGGAGAAAGCAGGAACTGCCACGTGTTTTAACCATTTGAATGTGAATTTTGTGTGCTGACATGGACTAGAGGAGAGTACAAATGAAAGTCTTGGACTGAAAGCAAGTTGTGATTTTGCAGTCAGCCTTAAAGAAAGATTAGGACAGAAACAGCTCCAGACTTTGCATCTTGACTTGGCATCTTGAGCCCGATCATTAATTTCAACTAATCCATGAACTAAAGATAGAAGGAGATTACAGAGTTTGCTTTAAAATCCAGCATCTTAAGCTGACAATGCTTCTTGTTTTCTTTTGTCTGCAAATGCTGATTAAAAAGCCAGAGCTGACATTCCTAAATTCCCTCAGGAAAACAAAACTTGCCACTCTGCAAGGCAAATCTGAGAGCAGCAAAGTCCACCTGTCTGTGAGGCTTCTTGTCTTGGTTTCACAGCTTTATGTGCTGGACAGGAACCAGATCTCAATGAGGCTAAGATTTCTAACAGCACCCTGGGATGAAATCTGTAGCACATAAAGAACTCCATTCCTGTTCTTTCAGCAATGTTGTGTCTTGCAAACGATATGGGCACAAGAGTACGTGGTTCTACCTGTCCACTGCCAGAAGGACTCAGGCAGAGCCCAGCACTGGTTCTCAGATCAGCCTCATGGCAGCTGCTGCCAAGACATTTTTCTTACTTAGAAAACCTTAGATTTTGTGGGGAAGAAAATTAAGATGGGATAAAACATCATGTGGGCAATCTCCCTTGTGTTCCACGGGCTGCCACGAGCAACATCAGCCCCCTGTGCCCTCAGCATGGGGACCCTCCAGCCTTGGGGCCGTGGGGGTTCCTGAAGCAGATTTCTTCAGGAAAATATAGTTGGATGGGAAACTTCTTCATTGCTGTCAAAGAAGCATCTCACTTCCCAGCAGCAAGGGCTTGTTGTATCTCTGGGTTCTGTTGCTTTCAGTGGCTACAAATGTTAGGTCCAGGACTTAGGATTTTTGTTCCCCCCTCCCCAGTGTTCATGGTTTTCAGGTGGAGTTCTCACTAACCTCAGCCCAGTGGCTTTATTTCACACCTGCCTTGCACTGTGCACTTGTCCCAGCTGAAGCAGAAATGCTGCTCCACACCAGCACCTTTTGTTAAAAGCTTTTCTTAGCATAGGAGCCATAAATTAGGGGAAAATCATTCTTACCTAGAGAAAATATTTCCCAGAGCAGCACTCCAAAGGACCACACATCACTCTGTGTTGTGTAAATCTTGTCAAAAATAGCCTCTGGAGCCATCCATTTGAGTGGGAGCCGGGCCTGGACACCAAAGACACAACGGGTTGCCAGGGCTGCTGTTACTGATCCACCCAAGCCCGTGGGGAACAACAACTTGAGGATAACAATTCCAGCTCCTTCCACTTACATCTCCCTTCCGTACGTAGTCGGGGTCTTTATAAATGTCCCTGGCCAGGCCGAAGTCACAGATCTTGACCACGTTGTTCTCGGAGAGCAGGATGTTCCTCGCTGCCAAATCCCGGTGGATGCACTGGAAGGAACAAGGACACAGGGGATCAGAGGGGCTCCCTGCCAGAGCTGAGAGCAGGAGAATTTCTTTGGGAATGGGGAGATAAATGACCTGCTGTCGTGAGCAGGTTAGAGAAGGGAATCTGTGAGGGAACCTGCCCCAAACATTCAGTTCCATGCAAAGGAGAGAATTACTCGGGGAACAAGCCAATATTGCAGGTAATTCTCTGACTTTCACAGTTATGACAAGACAAAGGGAATCCTATTTTCTAACTAACTGTCCACTGGGAAAATTGGGAGAGGTCGAAAGGCAGCTGCAGCTACATTTGCAAATGCAGGCCCAGGAGTGTGTGAGATGGGGGTGACTCTGCTCGGGATTCCTGTGCTCCCTGGGAGCTGTGTCAGTGCAAGCCCACAGTTGTGTGCACACTTTGGCACATGTATTACATTCCATTTACAGAAAAGGTGTTCCACAGGCTGCAAACATCCTTCCCATTGTATCCAAAAGAGGTGCTAACTCTGCTGACACTGCTAACTCTCCAACACTGCTGACAAGCCAAAGGAATAGCTGGATACTCCCCTTCATTTTTCAGTAGCGCTGTTGTTGATCACACTAGAAGGACCTTTCTCTACAAGAAGCCTTTTCTGCATTTATTTATGAGGCAGTTCCAAGAATTGTCTCACAATCTGTATTCAGCCTTTCTATCTAAACTCTCCTGTTACAGATGCCAGTCCCTGCAGCCAAGAACATGATGGATATCCCTTCCCAACCTCTTCACTGCTACTTATTGCTTAACCACCAGAGCCAACATGATCTCCAAGGCTTTAATAGAAGAGCAAAAAGCAGATTACTCAGACTCAAGAGCATGTTTGGATTTCTCCATACCAGATACTCAAGGTTCTGGGATAGAAGTGTGAATGAGCTCACTTTTCGGGAGGCGAGGAACTCCATGCCTTTGGCCACTTGGAAGCTGTAGCAAATCAGATCCTCCAAAGTCAGGGGCCTCTTGTACAGATCCTCAGCATCTAGGAGAGATCACAGACAAGGCAAAACACTGGAGCAACAGCTCCAGACCTCGGTGGCACTGGTGCCTCTGGCACTCTGTGACCCCAGCCCTGCATCTGAGTGTCAGTAGGAGAGATCTCTGCTGGACCTGCAGCTCTGGGGTAGGAACCACTGATCCAGAGGCAGAAGATCAGATGATTTAACAAGTTCTAGTGCACATTAATCATGTCATTTAGCTATGGGGAAAACAGCACCGGGGGATAGGAGTGAAGAAAACTTCACAGAGAGTGAGTGAGGAGACTGGGAAGAGAGTGGCCTCACAAATCTTGTGGTAAAACATTGCTATTGCTTCTCTCACACAACAGGAGCAGCTTTTCTATGCAATTCATCACTGCCAACCTCTTTCAGTGAGAAAGTTGGAGTGGGGAACAGGCAACAGGAAGAATTTGCAACTTCGGGAACAAACCAAGCTGTGTCAGGGCTTGTTAAGTGTGTGACAGGGTGTGTGGCACTGGCCAAGTGCCACAAACTTTTACAAGAAAAGATTTGGGATTAGGTGGGTTTTGTTTACCTTCTTCATCATCTTCTGAGTCGCTGTAACTCTTATCTTCAATAAATCCTGAGCTAGCAGAGCTGCCTGTGCTGGCTACGCTCTCAAGGCGCCTCTTGATCAGTTCAGTCAGGTCGCTGTTGGACTCATCCAGACTCTTCTCTGCTTGGTCAGAGTTTTCCTGGGACTAGAAATAGCATAAAACTCATTTGTAGCTTTGGTTGATGCAATGCCTGAGGATTCAAACTATGGAACAGAATGGCATATGGAGAAAATGTCCTCTGCAGACGAGCTCCAAACATGTTTGAACATGATGTTCCCTGAAGAGCAGAGCTAAGGAAGCCTGGTTTCCTACTAATACAGAACCTCCCATTTCACTGATTGCAATGTTGCCCCAGAAAAGTGAGCTGGGAGCTGGCTGGGGGAGACTGAGAGGTGAGCAGAGAGATACTGTGGTTCTGTGCCTCTTGCTTTCTTGGGAAGGCATTATAGACCAGTTCAAGGCACGTGCATGATGTGCACTATGTGTCTGTCTCACCCTGTCCTGGGGAGGGAGACAGAACCAGCCCCTCAATTCATCAAGGAAACAATGGTGAGAAAGAAATTCTGAGTGCCTGTACCAGGAAAATCTCCTTCACTCACACAAAGTACCTCATGTACTTCTGTGCCTGTACACAATGGCTCCAATAATAATAATAATAATTATGGATTCATCCGGGAAAATAATCTTGGGAGGCTCCAGTTTCAGGCAGGGCTGGGATCAGAGAGCCCTTTCCATGCTTTATGTTCACAAGGAGGAGGCAGTGCCATTCCCTCCCCAGCGCTGACTCCTGGTCTCCTGTGTCCACCCCCCTGTCCCAGCCCAGGCTGTGCCAGCACAGATGTTTGTGTGGATGCAGACAACTGTTGGAAACCAAACCATTTGGTTAATTTTAGTGCAGACATGTCCTTGATCCAGGTCCCTGCATCCAGCACAGACTGGGCTAGCACGGGGGAAGGGACAAACAGAGGATGGGAATGAGCAGATGGTGGAAGGATGAGCTGCTTTTAGTGGGGGGTGTGGGCCTGGAAACAAAAATCCCCAAACCAGGCTTATGTTTTGGAGGGTTCACCTTCTCCTAGTTCAGTTGAGGCCAGTTTTTCACTACTACTTATTGCCCGCCTTGAGCTGGGGGTAATTCCCTCTCTCCCTCTTAGGTGCACCACGGTGCTTGGGTATTTGCAACTACTGCAGAGGAGGATGGGAGTGAGACCCTGCAGAGGAAAACATTTTCTTTTCTTGCTCATACAAATTGAAATGTGGTGAGAAAATAAAGTACCCACAGAAATGCCCAACAGTGCCAGTGCAGAAAAATCCAGCCTGTGACCATGGTTGTTGATTCCCTGCCTTGGGACTATGAGAAGTGTATCATTTTCTTACCTTGCATGCAATGAAATCTCCCCGTTTTCCTCTTAAATAGTTGGACAGATTTCCATATTTGCAATATTCCACTATGACCATTAAAGGACCTAATAAAGACAGTGAGAATCAAATGAGTTTTGAATCATTGCAAAGCACATAATTCTAACTTATCCTCCCAAAACCTCTTCAAAATAAGTAAATACTGGCATTCTTATGACACAGAGGAGAGAAGTGACACTGCAGAAGGACACAATTAGTAGGGATGTGGAGAGAAGGGAACACAGTGCTGATTCTTAGTTTTAGATGTTGGCATTTATTCCTTATTTATCAAATAGGAAAATTCAGGATGATCAACAGAATGTCCAGTCTCAGATGCTGTGAAGGTTGGTTTTCTCTGTGCATAGTCCATAGCATGGAGCAGCTTTCATTTTCTCTGCTGGCTTCCCAGTTGTTTGTTTTGGGTGGAGCTGATGCCATCAGAAGAAATAAAAGTATGCAGGGCCATAGGCAGATCTGAATCAAAAGTTGCAAAAATACTTAGTCTGAAGTTTTTGGAAGTCTTGAAAGTCCTCTCAGTTTCTTCCTTTCTTATTTCTGTGCAAACTACTGTAGATTTAGTGCAATTGCTGCTTTTGTACAATTATGCATGTTTTTAAGATCTGCTTGAAGTGCTTTTATGTTGCAGTGTGAGCTATTAGGGGAGGGAAAAGCTGCATTCTCTACCTTTGGCAGAATCACTGCTTTTTGTAGTCACCAAATGTAAGATAAGGTGAAATCACAGGACTAGGATGTGTATAGACAGGGATTACTATCCACCCCAAGCTCTCAAACTTTCATGTCCAGAAACTTTTTTCTGTGGAGAACACAGAAAGGTCTGTAGTTCAGACTTAGGAGCTTGAACTTCAAAGGAAAAGGGCTGGGAGCTGCACTTGGCCTTGGGGAAGAAGAGCTCTGGTCAGGATTCCTGACTGGATATATCCAACCTGGGCACACCGAGCCTGGACAGTATTGACTGGAGAGGATGAGAGGGGGAAGGGAGGGAGCAGTGACCCTGGGAGAGCCTGGCTGCTGCATCCCTCTGAGACAGGGAGAGCACCTTTTGGAAGTAGATGGTCCCATTAACAGGGAGATGGTGAACCCCTGAAGTGAGAACCAGCAGCTTGCCCATGACACTGTATTTCTGCCTAGCTCTGTACCTGCACAGCCCCATGGCTCTGCTGGGCTGAGAACACACCCTGGGGCTGCCCAGGAGCCCCAGTTCCTGCTGACTGCAGCTGGAACATGTTCAGCCCTGGGAAAAACCACAACTGGCCCCAAATCTGAGCTGCCAGTGCTGTGCCCACCTCTGCAAGGCTCCAGAGCTGGGATCTGGCCCTCCTCAGTTCTGAAGGACCCAAACTCAAATGTCCCTCATGGGCACCCTGAGGAAATGTAGATTCCAAGAACAGCTGTGAAGCTCCACTTAGTGATTTATTCATGTTTTTGAAATGCTTCCTAGACATGGCCTCTCTGTATTTTGTTTCCTCATTGTGAAGCATATACTGTGCATTAGTTGTAACTGCTCGACATCAGACACCCTGCCAAAGTGTTAAAAATTTGTTATTTGTTATGATGTTAAAATAATATATGTGCATACTTAATATCAGTGTTCACCAGGAATACTGTTCCATGGTTACACAAACCCTGTCAGGGAAGGAGAGAGAGCTGTGTTCTGCAATGGCTCTTTAATGGTAACTCCAATCCCTGCCTGTCTCCAGAGCTCAGGGCTGTTTTCCTTTGGTCTGCACTTGCATTGCTCAGAGAAAAACAAAGCATTGCCTGCCTGGAGGCTCCTCTGTGCCCTCTGCTCCAAGGACTGCTCTCCAAAGGCAGCAGAGGCTTTCCCTGGCACCTGGCAGGGAGGAATGAGGGTCACTTCCCACCTGGAGCGCAGCTGGGATGGAGCAGGCTGGAGAACGGGAAGTGGAGGGCCCCCTGGGAGAAGATGTTTCTCAGAGTCTTAGATCAGTCCCTGAGCTGTGTCTGGCTGAGCAAGGGGAGCTCTGGGGCTGAGTCGGTGCTTTGGTGAAGAACTTCTGAGCCCTCAGTCCTGCGGCCACGTTTGAGGCACCTCACTGTCCTGTCAGGGGAGGAGAATCACCAGCATCCCTAATGTTCCTTCCACTCTACTCATAGTCCCAAGCAAAGGCTCCTGGCTCCTGTCTCTCATCACAGAAGATGGAGTTGGAAGGGACCCACAAGCATCACTGAGTTCAGCTCTTAAGTGAATGGTCCATATGGAAATCAAACCTGCAACCTTGGTGTTTTTAGCACCATGCTCTGTCCAAGTGGGCTGAACCCTAAATCCCTCCAGCTGGAGCTGCCCATCCTCCCATACAAGCTTTTGGGATCTGCAGTGCTACAACAATTCCTGCAAGTTCCCCATCCCTGGCTCCTAGATTCCAGCAGTATCTGTGGCTGCTGGTTGCTCACTGCTCCCTGAAGAACTGGGAGCACCTTGCTGGAGGGAAGATTTCTGCCCTGGCATCCAACCAAATCTACCTCACTGAGGTTTTCTTTGTCCCCCGTGACTGGGCGTGTTCTTTGGGAGATTGATAGCTCAGATGGCCACAGATGTGTGCACCATCTCTGGCGCTGTTTCTCCTTAATTTATTTCACTCTGGGGTTTTTCTTCCCCTCAGGTCACCTCAATCTGTCCTTTGGGGATGGTTTTGAAAGTTCAGGGTCAGCAGTGAAGAGCTATCCTCGAGAGCTGCTGCTCCTGAAGTTGAAGCATGGTGAGAGACAGGGATGGCGATGTGGGAAGGGATGTTGTAGTGACAAAGGGCTGAGATTGATGGAGCCCTTTGTTTAAGTGCACTTTGCCACAGACCCTTTGTATGCTGTCAGGCCAGTCCTGCCAGCTCAGCCCTGTGGAAGTCCATGTTGTTGTTGTGTCCAGCTCAGACCTGCCCCAGCCTTCCTGCACACCAAGCAAAACCTGCCCCTGTTTGCCCAGAGAGGGTGAAGTGCCCGGGAAGGGAGGAGGCCTCAGTGAGCCAAGTGCTCAGCCTGGTGCATCCTCCTGATAAGGCAGGGGAGGAGAGGCAGAAGAACCTTTGAAATGACCAGGAGTGCCTGTTGGAACAATTGGGCACCTAATTGCAATTCAGTGTCCTGCCTCCATTCAGGCCATAATCCCTTTTGTAAACAGGCTTCCAGGGAAAACAGAGAAGTGACACTATGGGCTGGGAGATGTTCAGAACCCTTGATAAGGTGAGGCCACATTCTGCAGCAGCAGAAGCTCCCCTGTGAGCAGAGAGCTGGAAATGTTTGTGCTTGCATTAACTGCAGACTTGGACTCCACCTCGGGCACATCCCAACACCTGTGTATCTGAAAAGTGTTCCTTTGCTCCTGATTTACTGAAGACTTCTCACCTCCAGCTTTGGTGCAGGCTCCCAGCAGGTTGACTACATTCAAGTGATGTCCTATATGGATGAGGATCTTCAGTTCAGACATTAAAGCCTTGCATTCATTAGTAGTTGCACATTCTGCTTAAGATAAACAGGAAAAAAATCATCTTTACACAACAGGATATTTTGAACAGGACACAGCAAGATCCTGTTTATACTTTGAAACAAAACCCACCCAGGTTACTTGTAATATCTTTGCTTTTCAGACTCAAACAGATAATAATTCATCCATTTCATTGTCTGCTGACCTTTATGAAGTGGGATAACACTTTATCTTTTGGGTGCCTCTTCCTTTCTCGAGCTTGGGTTATGGAGGGTTACTGTCCCTTCCCCCAAACCAGATCCCTTTGCAAGGACTCAATTTTGCAAGCTTAGCAAAGGATCAGTCAAGCCCTCCAAGCCCCCCCAGCCCATGGGAAGTGTTCCTCCATCTCTCCCGTGGCTGTGGAGCTCAGCAGGACTTTGGTACAGTACCTCAGTACTGAGCAGCTCTCCACTGCAGGGGATGGAGGAATCCACATTGTGTCCCAAAATGTACAGCACTACTAAATCCCAGCCCTGTAAGAGCTTATCAACCCTAAAATAACTTTCCAACAAAGATGGGGGGGGATCTCTGTGTGTGAACCATGACCTTGACACTCAGTGAAGCCCAAGGTCAGTCACACTGTCCTTTAGGGCAGGAGAAAGTTGTTCAGGTGCCTTGTTTTCCCTGCCTTCTATCCCAAACTTCCATGGTGTATTTTAAGAGAAGGGGCTGTGTGCTTTTTCCTCTGGTTTTGCCTTTGAATGATGTAAAATTTAAATATGAGGAAAAAGTTACGTAACAGATAATTTGGTGTGACAAGTGTAACTTTATCTGTTTGCAGAATCCTCCACAAACAAATCTTTCCCCAAACTGTGTCACGAAGAAGGAGCTCTTCCAAGCCCAAGATTTCTCCAGTCATCAGTGTTTGTAGCTGGGTGTGTACATGGGTGATATCACTCCTGAATTCCCCTGGCAGGAGGTGGAACACACACCTGACAAAATCTGAACGGTGCAGCCTCACAAGTGTCTCAGATAATCTTGCCCATTGAATTTTAGCCTTCAATCCAGAACAGATACCAGCCCATTGCATGGAAATGACACACAGTGCTGGAATTGCAGAAATGCAGACATCTCCAGAGCCTTTTCCCCCCCCGAATGGATTGACTGACACTAGAGAATCTGCTTTATTCATGAAAGTGATGAATTATGGGCACGTTAGTTGGGGAGGGACAGATGAGAGCAGGAGGCAGCTGCCTCCACTGGGGGGAGGGAGGTGTAAAACGATGGGGGATCTGGCAAATGGTTTGCTGAATATGTGCTGGCAGGGTAGAGCTGGCATGAGGATCAGCTGGGAAGCACAGCATGGAAGGGAATGAAAACCCAGGGCTGTCCAGGGCAGTAAGTTTTGTATGGAGATGGGAATGTGTCTGGATCAGGGGCTTCTAGGATATTTCAGGGATTTCAAGATGGACATGGGATAGAGGAAACAACATCAGGAGAGATGATCTGAAGGTCTGCTGACTAAAGTAGAGAAGGGAGACCAGGTTCCAGGGAGTTCCAGACAGGTGATAAATGGATGCTTTTGCAATTTCAGAGAGACAGGAAGCAGCAGAGCATCAGGAGAGGCAGCTGGACACAGAAGCCAAATCCTGTGGCAGCAGTGCCGTTGCAGGGGTTAGTAGTGTCATGCAGCAGTGATGGAGCAGTGTGGGCCAGGAGCAGCCACCCGGTGAGCATGGATTGGACTTTGGGAAACACCCTCAGTGAGCAGTTAAAGACCCTGACCCAGGCAGGCCATGTGCATTTATTCCCATGCTGTCTGCAGAGCTTTGTGTGCAAATACAATATGGAAGAACAGGCCCCAGGTTCCCCCTTCCCACCACCGAAGGGTAAAAGCTTTCCTTAATTTCAATAATTGCAAGCAAGATGTCTCTAATTCACTCCCTTGGCATTGCTTTTCTTCCAACCCCTTGAACTGTTCTACATCTGGAAGGGCTGTGATGGCAGCTCAGATCCAATTTCAGCCTATCTCATGTAATTACACTCCGTAAGCTGTTTCCCTCCTAACCCCCAGACCTGGAAGCTGCTGTTTCCCTCCTCTAGGAATACCAGCCTCAATCAGCAGCGCAGCACGGAGCCCGCCTGTCATTTCCTCCACGTCCCAGCACTGCAGGATGACTAATTGCTCCCACATGGAAACCCACTCCCTCCTGAACACAATGAGCTGGGGAGCTGAGAACTGGAAACCTCATTGCCCGCAGGTCCCCCGAGGAGTCCGGGGGGGATCTCAGAGGGATGGATGTACCTTTGAGCATTTTTACGGCAACTGTTTTGCAGGTTGAAGATTTATCAATGCCAAAAGCAGACGCCTCCACCACCTTCCCAAAAGCACCATGACCCAGTGTTTTACCTAGAGGAGCAAGAGTCAAGAGTGAGCCCAGGGGACCAACAGTGTGGATCAGGAGGGAGGGGAACATGCAACCTGAGCTGTGCAAGAGATCCCAGGCACAACACACAGCCCGACAGGCGCAGAAGCTGGATCACATATTGCAGCATATGGATATATAGGGGGGGATTTATATCCATATGGCTTTGATGCGATACAGGACGGGATAGAACAGAGGAGAATAAATCGATCTGCACTCAGCTGAAGGCAAGGCTGACACATACACATGCCCGGAAGGTAAAAACGTTACCTAGGGCTGTCCTGAAGCCCAAGAAAGTCAGTTTGCGTGGATTGTGGATCCCTGATCTCTCAGGAATCATGAAGAGAGCCAGTTGAGGCACTCAGGCAGTCACAGCCCTTTAACCCTTCAGTAATTGACATTGATTTGAGGGCAAAGCTTTACTAAATGGAATAAAAGATTATATTTTATGTTCTCTTCCATTTGAATTGTCATGCCTGTGTTACCTGGTATGCTCTGAGGGCTCTGACCCCCAGTGCAGCAGAGTGCACCGGGCATCACGGATAGTCTGACTTTATGTCCAACCATCATCTCAGCTTTTGTGATTTTTGTCTATCTCCTTCTTCCATGTTTTCCAGCTGAAGCCCCAAGAGCATACACAAATACAGATATATTCCCCACACTCCTCAGATCACACAGATGTTACTGTTTAGCTATACAAACACAACTTGCTTTTTACATTTCCCTGCTCCATCAGCCAGTAAGCTGAGCTGGTAGAAGAAAATTGGTTCATTTTTTCATGCTAGCTCTTTACAATTCAAAGCCAAGTTCAGATGGTCAATAAGGAATTGATTATTTGATGAATTGATAGGTTTCTTCAAAATAAAATTCTCTGAAAGACTGTGACCTTTTGGATTGACTTCTCCTTTTCCTCTATGAGAATGAAACCATACTTTCGGCAGGGACAGCACCTGGAGGTACCTTTCTTCTCTGTCAATAGTTTGGCTTCACTTTTCCAAGGCAGAAAAAGAGGTGCCAGCTATTTTGACATAGTCAACATCTTTCCTTTCCTTACCACCCTTGCTCCACCCTCCATTAAGGACGATCCTGAGCTCTGTGATCCTTGATCCAAGGATGTAGTACCTTGGCACTAAAGGATAGGCTGCTCCTGGGTTATACAACAGATTCACTGGAATTGAGGACTGTTAGGAATCCTCCTTCTCCAAGAAAAGCCCCAAAGCACTCACCCAGCCTCAACCTGTCCCTTGGGAACTCCCACTTGCTGCTGTCGTAGGGAAGGCGGTCGCACTGCTCATCAAGAGGCATCTCCTCCGGATCCATGATAATGGACAGGTATCCTGTCTTAATATCTGTGGCATCGGGCTACAAACAGGGGGTGCAGAAATTATTCACAGTGTTTACCCTGCAACTCTGATAGGAGAGAGCTGTGGAGGCTGAGGGATGTCTGGGGAGTTCCCTGCACTCCAGACTTAGCTCTCCAATTTATTCTGAACCATCACTCCAGCCTCCTGCCTCTCCTTATTTTCCATCGATGTTTATGTGTGCCTGCCACTCATGGCTGTTGGGAAGAGTCACTGATTGATGCTGGTAAACACTCTGAGGACACAAAATTGCTGCCTTCTACCTGTCTCAGTGAAAGGAAATCAGTGCTTTTCCATGGGAGCTCCAGGAGTTGCCCTTCCTGGTGCACTAGAGAGCATTTTGCCATTTTTATAGTTTATATATTTTGTTTTGCAGTCTTGATTCTCCATAGCTATCCACTTTGTGGCTATTGCTTATTACAATTTAAAATGGGCGGAAAGCTGGTGGAATCTGCCACTTCTGATGCTGCAAAGAGAGAAATTCTGCTTGGATGGCTCCAGTGAGGGGACTGGCATGGGGGTAAAATATAACAGGAAATTCAGCATTGTCCACAGCTCAGTTAAACTGAGGTCAAGGAGGAGAACGTGAATTTAATCACTGTATTTGCAATAGGAGGAGAAATCTTACTCAAATGTTGGAGACCAGCACTGGGACTGCAGTTTGATGAGATTTAAAAGAGAGAGCTGTGCTTGCCTTGCTGTTTGCTGTTTGGTTTAGGAAAAACAGACCTAAATTCTTTGGAACTTAACTGCAAGTTTACTTTCCTGAGTCACAAAAGGGAGGTGAAAGAAGAGCAAGACTGGCAGACCAAATAAGCTGTGTGGTTTGAGTGCATTTCCAGGATCTTTCTTGAAACAGAGCCTCTTTTAATATCTGTGTTTCAGAAACAAGTGCTGAAGTCAAGCCCTCATTTTAGAACGTATAGGATTATTTTTTTGTTTCTTAATCTCACAGGCCAGTTTGACTCATGAAGAGGGAGGTGCCTGATTTTATGGTACCAGAGGAGTGGGTAGAAACCTCACAAGTGCAAGGGATGTCTGGAGAAGTCAATGGACTGCCAGCAGAAACCTTGAGCTGAATTTTATAGGGACATTTTGCCCAGTTTTCTACCATCTGTCCCAAACATTCATCCCTGAACTCTGATGTTACACATTAACTTGAGTCTGATCACAGACTCTGTGCAATGTAGGAGTTCTTACTTTTCTCAGTTTCCTGATGAAGAGGGTGAGGAGGAGCCAGAAGAGAGTGGCAGCCAGCCCAGTGCACACCAAAATGATCACTTCGATGTTGGATTTCTCCTCAGAGCCTGCAGGTTAAATGTACAACCACATGATAAACACAGTCCATGACTGAAGAACAGTTCTCCTCAGCCCCACAGAACATCTGCACTTCCCTCAGGCTGGGCCTCACCTTGTATTTTGATGAAGGCCGACGTGCTGTCCTGGCCTAGCTCGTTGGATGCCCGGCACTCATAGAGCCCCTCGTCATCCTTCTTCACCCTCTCAATGACCAGAGTGTTATTTTCCATGGAAATTCCTGTTGTAAGGGATTTTGGTTAATATTGGCACAGTAACCTACCTGCCTGGAAGTGCTTTTAGGAGCCAGAGAACTGAAAGACAGCTCCCATCCATCCAGCTCTGGCACGTGCTGGTGTTTGGAGGCATCTTAACCCTGTGCTCCTCATTCTGGCCTGGCAACAACCTTTCCCTGATATTTTTTTCTCCTCAACAATTATATAAATTTCTTGGGGGTCATTTAACCAAGAGCAAATGTGGCTATTAATTTAGAGTGGACAGAGCCCGAGAAAACTTCTCTGGAAGTTAGTGAAGGGATGGGAGGACAGGTTGTCTGATAGCAATAAGATACACTGGGGAAAAAGGGAACTCGGTGGAACTACTGGAGAAAGATGACATCTTGGAGGCTGTGGAAAGTGATGGACTTCTAACACGTGGAACATGGAAATCAGGTTATGTCCATCCCTGGAAAAATCACTGTGTGGAGCAATCCTGGACTCACAGGCAGCCAGGGGCTAGAGTGGAGTGGGAAGAGAGAGGTTGCCTACATATGACCTATGAGACTTTTCTACGTTTAATCTTCCAAGTTTAATTTTTCCTGACTTGTGGCATTACACCAAGAGCTCATCTGTTTCATTAAGGATATGACTGGGGCAGAAAGAGGGAAACGGGTCAGGCTTTGAATCCAAAAGGGAAGGACATTTCGAATTTCTGGGTGTTCTGCCTGTGAATCCCGTTGTTGTTAACAAGAGCACTGCACAGAACTTGCCATGCACAGTACTGAAATATTTACCCTGAGGTGTTTTCTCCAAATATTTTATTTATGTTTCCATTGGTTAGATGAGTTACAAGCTTGTCCCTCCAGAATTATTTATAAAATTTCAGTAGCTATAAAGTGTTTCTCTCAGAACATTCTGATCTGAATTATGGATGATCCTAGATTTCCTACCTAGTCCAGGATGCAAAATTAAAGTCACAGGACCAGCTACTGACATGGGATCCTCCATGATTCATGGGAGATCTCAGGACATGCTCTGCTCTGCACTGAGGCAGCTTCACCTCAGTTCTGAGGGCAGTTTTGGGTACTACAATGTAAAAGGACATGAAGCCATTAGAGAGGACCCAAAGGAGGCCACAAGGATGGGGAAGGGTCTGGAGGGGCCACGTGAGGAGCAACTGAGGGCACTTTGTGTGTTCAGCTGGAGGAGACTGAGGGGAGACCTCACTGGGATCTTCAATATCCTCATGAGGGGCAGGAAAGAGGCTCTGATCCCTGCTCTGTGGGACCAGGGACAGGACTGAGGGAATGGCTGGAGCTGTGCCAGGGCAGGGTCAGGTTGGATCTCAAGGAAAGGTCCTTCCCCCAGAGGGTGATTGGCACTGACCAGGCTCCCCGGGGCAGTGGGCACAGCACCAAGGCTGCCAGAGCTCCAGGAGGGTTTGGACAACGCTCTGAGGGACAGGGTGGGATTGTTGGGGTGTCTGTGCAGGGCCTGGAGTTGGACTCAAAGATCCTGATGGGTCCCCTCCAACTCAGGATATTCTGTGATTCTGTGACAGAGCTGAGAAGAAGCTCCAGGCTCAGGTGAGGGAGCCCGTGGTGGCACTGTACCTGTCCAGTTCTGGACCAGCTGAGCTGAGAGCACATCCCCCTTCCTGTGCTGGGGGAGATCAAGGATGGGGCATATGCACCTCACCTCTGGGAGGTGACTGCTGCAGTATATCCTGCTCGGGACATCTGACAGCCCAGCCTGGGGTTGTCAGACCCACCTGACAAGCAGGTACACTGTGTATCTCCATTTTGTACCCAAGTGTTGTCTCCCCAGGCCGAGCAGCAGTGCTCCCTGATTTACCAGTGCCATGCTATGTGCAGGCTGCCAGGCTCTGCACACAGGAGCATCCATGGGCAGCCCTTGGGATGCAACCACTTTCCTTGACCTCCAAGGCCAATGTGGAGATGCAGCAGTGCTCTGATATCCTGGGATTTGTGTGTGTGTGCGCCCCGAGGCTGTGGGCACCATCCTGGCTCAGCCCTGTGTTGTGGTGACCCTGCCATCCATTATCCCATATCCTACACAATTCCTCACCTGAAGCTGCTGAGATGGGGTATCCATTCTTCCTCCATGTCACCTGTGGCTCTGGGGTCCCGCTGACCCTGCACTCCAGCAGGATCTTCCCGCTGATGTTGACCTCCAGGTCCGTGAGGTTCTGGATCACGAACGGCGCTGCCTTTGCTGCAGCCACAAAGGGAAAGAGCCACAGTGAGCCCTGGGAAGGCAGCTCCCTCAGCTCTGCCATCCCCACTCCTTACACAGCCTCTCAGGGCTGGATAGGGCAAAGATTGGGCCAAAATTCCCCCAGAGATTGTGGGAGGAGTGGAGGAGTTTGTCTGGCTTATTTTCAAACTGACTAAGCTTAGATTCAACTGCAGCTCAAACCTCCTCGAGTTTCTCATCCTCTGAAGAAAACAAAGGACAGTGAGTGGGTGGTGCACATGCAGAGTGAACACAAAAAAAGAGAGGAGGCAAAGAGGAAACAGTTCTAAAGGTTTTATATCCTCCATCATGAGTGCAGTTACTTACTACAAAGCATGTTAACCCCCACTTTACGTTCATTTCTAACAGGTACAGGACAGCAATGAGTAAAATCACAAGCACAGCACAAAAAAATCCCCCAAACCTGCACTAAGGACAAGTAGCTGATGGCTGTTGGAACACTGAAAAGACCCTGTTTGAAATAGGGGAAGGAGGGCTGGTTTGGAGGGGCATTTCCATGTGTGTTCTCCACAAGAATTGCCTCTGCCATGTACCAGACAAGTAACAGACCCCTGTCACCCTCAGAGGAATGTAATCACAATTCCAGTTCTCCATGGATGTATTCCCAGTTCAGCTGTGTTTTTCCCACAGCCATCCTGTGTGGGTGTCTGTGTAGGTGGGAACCTGCCTGACTGAATAAAAGGACATGCCACGGGAGAGGGAAGTGAAGTGCCTGAATGCAGAGTGCAGGGCAGGCCCAGAGCCTCAGGCAGGGGATGCTCAGGGTGGCTCCAGTGCTCCGGCTTTGGGGATCAGCCAAAGCACCAGCACTGCCATTCCTTCCCTTCCTCCCACCTCAGGACAAGGTCTGACAATAACTTACCTTCCACTGTGGTATCAGAGCTGTGGTAGCCACAGCTGAGGTGGGCTGAGCATCCCCCTGTGTGTGCCTGACTGGGAGAGGGTTCCTGGCTGCCCAGGGCATGTCCTGGTTCACCCCAGCAGGGATGGAGCCAGCACAGCACTGCCCTGCCCTGCTTTCCCTCAGTGACAGGTGCTCATGGCTCATGTCCCCTCAGTGTCCCATGAGCCACTGGTGTACATGGAGAAGCCAGTCTGAAAATCCCTGTGTAGGACTGGGATCCTGCTCCCTGCCTTGCTGCTCGTTGTTTCACTTCTCCATTTCTGTGCTTTGGGCTTTTCTTCACCACTGGAAGACAGTCAATAAATCCACCCATTCCAGCAGCCCCTTTTCTTCTGAGGAGGCCTAGAGAGGATCACCCACTTTCTTCACTAGGAAGCAGAAGCAACTTCACTAATTTTCGGTAACTTTCTACTGGAAGAAGTATCCCACTCTTTATATTCCCACAGCCAGGCAGCAGGATCTGCAGTGTTACTGTTTTTATGACAGTAAAAGAGTTGGGGGCTTGGGTATAAATAATAAAATACTGGTTTTACTATGAAGTGCATTCCACTTACCCAGCATAAATGGCACATGTCACTTGATTATACACTTGACCAGTGACATTTGAGACTACATTTGCTGGATCCAAATCTATTTAGGTATCTCTGGCAGCTGGGAGTGTGTGGAGTTTTCTACCAAAGTCATGTGGATCTGGAGTGACAGTCCCAAGTTACAGAGTTGTGCTGTCAGTACCATGGGGGGTGATGGCTTTTGTCCTCAGTCAATCATATCTGCACCCAGCATGGAGTTAGGAAGATGAAGTGCTGCTGAAATCACCTTTATGTCTAAGGCAAATACTTTATCCAGACCCAGCAGTGGCTTGGATGACTAATGTGTAATGTGCATGGCAGGCTGTCAATCCACATGCAGTAACAGGAAAAAATTAACCCAAACCAGGGCACAAAGTCTACATTAGAACTCCAATATAAAGGTAACCCCACTGCCACTCTCTGCTGGCACCTACCTCTCACCAGGAGCTGTGTGTGCTGCTCCAGCGTGTCCGTACTGTTGTGCTGGTTCTGAGCTCGGCACTTGTAGAGACCACTCTGCTCCTTTGTGACGTTGAGAATGACCAGTGTCAAAGAGATGGAATATTTGCCAGTTTTCCTGATCAAGGAGTCGCTGGGAGCTGCCCCTGGGGAGGGGAGGTGCCAGGCCAGGTGGGTGTAGATGTACCTGGAGGCCCGGCAGGTCAGCCGGACGTCGCTGCCCACGATGGCTGTGACCTGGGGGGCTGTTTGCAACCCAGAGGGCACATCTGGGGGGAACAGAAAACGTGTTTGCAATTAAGTCACAGCTGAGGAGATCTCTGGCTGCCTGGTGGCTTCTGAGTGGTCAAATTTCCAAGGCCATGATGGAAGGAGCCAGGTCTAATGAGACCCACGTTTGCACGTGGTAACAGGCACTGGGGTTGGGAATTAGGGGAGTGAAGGTCCCTCTCACAGCCCATTACTGACCTGTGGCAGTACAGCCCTCAGTATTCTAATCATTCCACTTTCAAGTAATGAATTGAAAGCTTATAAATAGGAGTAGTTAATGGGCTGAGGGAGTTTAATCAAGAGGTGTTTACAGAGCCATAGTGTTGTCTACTCTCTTATACGGATCTGAATCATGGGTCATCTACCGCCACCACCTGCGACTCCTCGAACGCTTCCATCAACGCTGCCTTCAAACAATCCTAAACATCCACTGGTCAGATTATGTGACCAACACATCTGTTCTAGAATAAGCAGCAGTCACAAGCATCGAGGCCATGTTGCTGAGAACACAGCTGTGCTGGGCAGGGCACGTCTGCAGGATGAAGGACCAACCACCGCCTCCCTAAGATCCTGCTTTATGGGGAACTTGCCACCGGCTGCTGCAAGAGAGGAGCCCCAAAGAGAAGACACAAGGACTCCCCAAAACAACATCTCAGCCTTGGTCATATTGATCATCATAACTGGCCTATTCTGGCCTCCAATCAGGAGGTCTGGAGACACCCCATCTCTAACGCTGCTGCTTCCTTTGAGAACGCAGCAGGATCACCATCAAAGAGAAAAGACAACGCAGAAAGAACTTGCCGATACCATCCAAGGAGTCTTTCTGCTGTGCCTTTTGCAACCTGACGTGTCTATCTCGCATTGGCCTCTTTAGCCACCAGCGCGCTTGTAACAAATGTGGGTAGAGCCCTCCCCAAATCTTCGTTCGCGAAGCCCAGCCATGATGATGATCTATCCAGGTAGACAAATGTGTTCATAAGCTCTTCCCTTTCTACCTGCAATCAGTGCTTGAAAATATAATTGCACAGGAATAAAGAAACCCATTCCCATCTCTCAGGAGTAACATTTTCTTCACCACTGAACAGTATACTCAATAATCTCTTATATCAACTATGCCAATATTTATTTTCATCACATGTGCCTGGGTGGATATTTACTTGATCACTGCAGATTAACTGATCTAATGATGTACAAGTCCTTGAGGCCCTTATATTTAGCAGGGAAATACTCTGAGGCATGACTCCAATCTAGCCACAGAAGAGTAAGCTGGTTTTTGCTATATTTTTAGTAACTTTTCACTCCAGAAAAAAAAAAAAATCAATTTTCCCGAAGTGGCAAACTGAAGTCATGTGAAGACAAGAAAAACTGTTGGAGCAGAAGGCCAGAGCCTGGCCTACAGACACATTCCTGTTGCTGCATTTGCCACCAGAGACCTGCAATTAAACTGGAGCTGAAAGATACTCTATTCCCTTTTTAGTCTATTTGTTTGAGGGATCTATCCACTCAGCAGACCTGAATGAGAGCACATGGACAACCACAGGGACCTGGAATTATTTTGCTGTCTGTTAGGTCAGGGTTTTCAAGTAGTTGAGAGTTATGAGGAGCCCCTTAGAGATGTTACCAGGATGGGACAGGGATGGACTCTGGGCCACCTTCTGAACAGGAACAGCACTTGCAGTAAATCTGAGAGATTCTTGCTTCAGCATCAAGCTGTTGGTAAGATGCTTTCTCAGGCCAGGATGGAATGGATGGTACTTTGGGAAAGACAGAAGTTAAAGAGGAGCAAGTGTGCACTGCACTTGCCATGTAACAGATTCCACATGGGAGCTGGAATTCGGCCCTGTAAACTCCTGCAAAAAGTTCTGCTGAAGCCACAGATGAGCATAAATAGTGAGGCTGTTGAAATAACCAATCTGCCTTAGAATAAATCATATATTATAAAAAAAAACCAGAGCCCCGAAGGAGTTTTCAGATATGATTAAAATTCCCTCTTCTTTACAAGTCATCTGGAATAGAACCCATGAGCTTTGCTTCATGGTTTTTAAAGACTGGCACCAGAAATATTTCACAAAAGATCCCAAAAGAGAAGCAATCCCTGAGGCACAGCTGTGGAAATTGTTATTTTTCTTTTCTTTCCCTGTCAGGAAATTTCAGTTTACCCTGTGCAGTGTATTAGGCTCAGTTGCTCTCTCTTGTTTGAGCTATACACTCAAGCTGCCCTGTGTAACACATCCATTCCTTACTCCTGATGTCCTGTGCTTCCAGCATGTCAAGGTGATGCTTATCAACATGGGGGCAAAGCCTGAGGGCAGTAGGACCTCTCTAAACAGGAAGAATTGAGATCTAGTGAAAACAGTGGGGTGTGGCAATGAGCAGCATCTCAGTCTCTCTCCTTGGGGGTGGACCTTGTCCCGGTTCCAGATGGGTGAAGTTACTTTCTTCCAGTGGCTGTTCCAGTGCTGTGTTTTGGATTTGGAATTAGAATGGTACTGATAACACACTGATGGCTTGGCTTTTTCCTAAGTCATGTTTATCCTAAGTCAAGGACTTTTTTTTCCTTGTCTCCTGTTTTGTCAGTGAGGAGGTTCCCAAAGGAAACTGGGAGGGAGCAGAGCTGGGGCAGGTAACACAAACTGGCCAAAGGGATATTCCACACCATAGAACACCATTCCCATTCTATAAACTGGAAGGGGCTGATCTGGGTTTGGGAAGGGGGGTCTGGCATGGCTCAGTGTGTGGTGAGCAGTTGCATTGTGTATCACTTGTTTTTTCCATTTTTATTATCATTATTATTGTCATTTACCAGTATTACTGTATTTTACTTTATTTTCAATTATTAAACCGTTCTTATCTCAACATACAAGTTTTACTTTGACTCTTCTCCCCATTCTACCAGGGTGGGGGGACAGAGAGGATTTGTGGTCCTTAATTTCCAGTTGGGCTTAAAACCACAACACTCCTGACCCTGAAACCACAACACTTCTGAACCTGTCAAACCAAAACAGGGGAGAAGTGCCCTTTTACTTGCCTTTTTCTTAGTTTCCCTTCTAAACAGTTGCTCTTTGCTCCAGCAGGAGTTAGAGAACTACGGTGGGTGGCACTTGGCTTGGGTCTGGCACTGCCAGCAGGGGCTGGAGCACCCACCTGACACTGGTGCAAATTCCCAAGGGATTGGAGGTGTTCCTTTCCAAGCCCTGAGTTGTGAGGGATGCCTTGCTGCTGGACTTGAAAGTTGCAAGTTTTTTTCTACCAACTTAACATTCTGGGAGCAGAGGCCTGGCTTGTTTTTCTTATCATTCCTTCTGCTGACATTTTTTATTTAGCATTTGGAATATTTTTAGCTGGAACCTGTGCTATTCTCTCCCATCGTGTTTGCCTTTCAAGCAGCTCTTTCGGCTCCAATAGAATATTCATTGATTTTCATTGCAGTGGAAGGAAAAAGAGAGGGGAAAAAAAAGTCTCTTGCTTTCCTCTCTCTTTTCTCCTCCTACCTGGGTTATCTGGGGAGTAGCTGCAGCTTTGAGAGCACATTTTAAGTCAGTTTGTCTCTTCGACTGCTTTGCTTACATAATCTTGGACCTGAGCAGTGATAACTTCCTCTCTCTGAACAGATACAGTGTTTTATAGGACTCCTAACAATTTGGCTAAAAGAATGCACCAGGGAGCCTTTTCCCTTTTATCAGCAGTCACCAAACATGTGTCTTTCATATTGTGTTACAGGGTTGTAGCCACCAAGTTCCCCCTCAGCTGTGCGGGATTCCACAAATAGGGAAACAGGCCATGGGGGGAGGGAAAAAGGCAGCACAAGTCAAAGGGAAGTCTGGCTCCATTTGTATTTACAAGGAATTAATTGTTTTTAATTTCCTGTGCTTTGCACAGTAATCTGGGTAATTCAAAACTTCTGCTCTTGCCCAAATTCCAGCCCTGTGCCTGTCAGGGTGGGGGGCTGCCACCAGGCACAGCGAGGTAGGGAGAGTGAGAAAAAGGGAGAGTGAGCCCCCCAACCCGAACCAGTGGGGTGCTTGTCAGAGATCCTGTAAACACATCAGGAATAAGCAGATGCCAGTGGCACAGAATCACAGAACAGCCCAGCTCATACTTTGTTCTGCTATCTGAGAACAGATTTTTATCTCCTGTTTGAAATGTAGTATTTTCTTTCTGGTGGAAATCTTTAACTCCAGTTTTTCTGACTTGTTTTTGCAATCAGATGAGTGCCTGAAAAAGGGTTTTCCTATTATTTGTTATTCTTATCCTAACTCGTTTATATTCTGAGAATGTTCAGAGTTTTCAGATGGGTGGGATCCCATTTTGCCTTTTGTACAAAGGCTAGAATTTAATTTACTGTGGTCCTACAGTAATATAGAGCTGCCCTTTCCAAGGTGCAGAGCAGAGATTAGAAGGTAAATAATACTTGTCCATGGCAGAGAATCCCTCCAGGTCAGCTTTTGACTGCACTGGGAAGGTTCCAGTCTGCCTGGAGTGTCCTCTGGAGCGTAACTGGAGGTGAACAATGACATGAGGTGCTTCTGAGCATCTGATGGCTCACCCACATTCCTCTGCCTGTGGCAAACCAGTCATGTGGTAAATGGGAACACTGGGGGCAAACAGTGGTAGGCAAAGCAGGCAAGGGACAGGTTTTGTTTCCACAAGGATTTACACGGAACAAAAATCCTGGACTAAGAGTTAGCCCAGGACACGCTGGATGACACCATAAGCATTGCCATGGGAGCCTCTGCCACCAGGAGCAGCTCCAGGAGGGGCAGTGACAGTCAGAACATCTGGGAGAGCTCAGGGAGGCTCTGGGGCCATCACTGAGTGAGGAGATTTCTCATCACATTGGTCCCCTTATATGGTTTGGATGCAGAGTGATCTCCAAATCCTGTTGGCCCTTCATGAAATGAACTCTGCTGGCAAAGAAATTATTTAAAAATAGACACCAGGGCTATTTCTGGTGTCCGTGGGAGTTTGTGTGGGGGCTCTGCAGTGGAAGAACAAAATGGCTGCTGACATTATTCCATTGGGATAAAGACATTTCTCTGAAATGAACTTGGTGATTAAAACATCAGACTGAAGTGAGGCAAGTCCCCAGAGTGCAGCCTGCACAACACCTGAGGATGTTTCCCTGGAACGCTCTGTCATGTCCTGGGAAAACATCTCAACCCTGACCCAGTGGAACAGGGTTTTGAGGGACTTCAGCCTCTGTATCATCCTCAGATTTCTTACCAGGGAAGAAATCTGTCAAGCTCAATTCAGCCAAAATGTTTGAAAGCAGCTCAGGATGCACCAGCTTGTTTGTTGGCAGGAGATAATGGGAGATCAGGTCTTTAAAACCAACACATTAATTGTGGGGTGCCACAACTTGCAGCTGCTTTGCAAAGAACTGGGAGGTGCTAAAAACATTTGCAAACCTTGTCCTAAAGGCCCAAGTGCTGCTCATGGACCCCCAGGCTCTAACCCAGCCCTCAGCTCAGCTCTGAGCTTCAATGTGCCCCAAAGGAACCAGCCCAGCAATCCTAAAGGGACTCCTTGGAGCCTTGTGCTTTTGGACTTGCTCTGCTTGGAACCTCCCAAGCCATCCCTGGGTGTTCCCCCAGCACTGAGACTGGAGGCAAGCCCTGGGGAGAGGAACCTGTAGCCCCCTCCCAGTGCCTCCAGGAGAAGACCCAGCTTTTCCCCATGCTGAAGCAGACCTGCAGCAGCTCTCCCAGCAGTCTGGCCATGCTGGAATGATGCCCATGACTCAGCAGAGGACCCCCATGTGAACAAACCCAGCGGCAGGTCACTCTGCTGCTATTTTACTGCAGCAACATGACCTACTTTAGCATCAGGATGGCCACATTTAGAAAGTTTGCATTCCTTTCTCATCCATAAACACCACTATTTTTAAACACAGCACTTTCTAAAAGCCAGTCATGCTCGTCCAGCATCTGCCTCTTCCCCAGAATGGCACAGACTCACAGCAAAATATCTGCCCTGCCAAGCCCCACTCACCTCCTGGTCTGCTTTGCTGGAAACATTTCCACCACAAACACTGTCAGTAATTTTGCCCAGTGATTCATTTCCTTCATAATTAAAACTTCATGATTAAAACATTTTTGTCTCAAAACATTGCTATATTGATCTTAAAATAAAAAAAAAATCTGAAATATTAGCTCATTGTGGGTGGAAAAAACCCCTCCTACATAACTTTATTATTAAAATAAAACATAATTGTGAAAGGTGCATGGGGTGATCCAACCCTTTGGATCTGACCTTGTGCTCATTGCTTATTTAGTTGCTGCAGCTTTGGTTTTAGTCACCAAGTGTTGCAGTTTGGGAACACCTGGCTGTGGGTAACACTCCCCAGCATAATAGCTGGAATTCAGAGCAGACACCAGTCTACAAGAGGACTCAACACTTGGAAGTAGCAAAGTACTTCCAAGCTGGTCTTCCACCTGCCTTGGACATCTTGAGGACCTCTTACATCTGAGCTGGATCTCCCAAAAGTGCACCTTGAAGGGCTTTTTCTAAGTCAGTAACTTTGAAGAATACATTTTGGAGGGTGAAACCCTCTCCTGTCTCCACTGGGGTAGCACAAGGAAGCTTTAATGGAGGTGAAATCTTTCCCCTGTATGGCACCACCTTCATTACAGTTGGATGTCATTTTTCCTGTTTGCACTTCTGTGTGACAATGGTGTTGATGTCTAGTGAGGCCTTTTTTGGTTAGAATGACTTGAAATGTCATTAATTGCTTTAGAGCAATGGAGTCAAACAACACAGGAGGCAAGAGAGGCAGAGGAGTGCAGGGCCCTGCCCATGGCGAGCTTTGCCCTCACAAATTCCTTCATGGGGAAGGAACCAAGTAGTGTGAACCAGACATTTACTTTCCAGGACACTTCTGCACTCTTTGTTCTAAAAATTGTTATTTTGATGCAAATTCTCCCAGCCAACATCCACTCATCCAGAAAGTGAGCACAGAAATGTTTCAGTTTGTTCTGGGTAAGCACTTGAACAAAGCTGTCCCTGGACTCTCCTCTCTTTTTAAACTCTCATCTCTCCTAAAAACATTATGTAGGTCTTGATCTCACTACTAAAGAATTCCTGTGTTGAAAGGTTAAGCAGATATTTGTTTGCATTTGTGTTCTTTGGAAAACTAGCGTGTCCACCTCCTCCCTGCAGGAAGGGCACCGGAGAGGCTGATTGCCCAGGCAGGGATCCAATGTCACAACGATACCAGCCCTGCACTGGGTTGGACACTGGCCTTGCTCACCTTTGCTGTGTCTGCTGACTTAACTGGAGACCAACCAAGTTAGGGAGAGGCTTCAGGCCTTTGGAAGGCTCCAAAGGCTCAGCTTTGCTGGAGGTTTAGTGAGGACAGAGCTCGAATGTCACGAGTGTTGCTCTCAGACACAGGCTCTGAGACTCAGGGCTGCAGCTGCAGCTGGGAAGGGCAAAAGGAGCATCGGGGTAGATGCTGGACACATCTGAGCTGTGCAGGACCCAGCCCTGAACAGCCTGGGAGTGTTCCAAAAACATCACAGGCAGGGATTCCCAAGAGTTTGAAGGAGCACTGAGCAGCCCTGTAAACCTTGGAGGTGGATGAGCCCATCAGCATGTGCTGTGTGCGTGCCATGCTTTACCTGACACGTAGAACTCGACGCTCCTCTCCTCCACGCCGACCTTGTTGGAAGCCACGCAGGAATAGATCCCTGAGGCACTGCTGTTCTCTACAGTGAGGATGCTCACAATCTGCCAAGCAAAGAGAAGGCAAAAAAAGGCTCTGAGTGTGGGGAAGGCCTGGCAGAGGAGTGTTATGGTACAGAAAACTGCTAATACAGTTGTTTCTAGTAACGGGTGAAGGTCATGGACACACAAGTGCTTCTATTAGGTTTTTGATTTCTCATCATCTCACATCACCTCAGCCCAGCTAACTTGCTTCCCTCCTCAATCCTAAACTTCTTTTTTTCCCTGTCTCATCAATGAAAAACAGGGTTCTCCTTTGGGTCAAGGCCAAGGTCCTTTTGTGACAACATCAGCAAAAAGCTGAAGTGAAGGACCTGGAGGATTCATCCAAATGCAGTCCCAGATCCTTCTGTTCTCCTTTCTGCTTCTCAGTTATGGGTTACATGGGTGACAAACATCCACATTTGCATGGGAAGCAGGTACTTCATATGCATGTGGGGTAAAGAATATTGCAGGATTTTGCTTTGCTTCACTGTAACCCCAGAGAAGGGAGAGAAGGATGTGGCCCCTTTGGTCCCCAGCTCACTCTTACAACTTGTGCTTGGAAGCACCTTGATTCCATGACCCTTCCTCAGAGCTGTGCCAGGAGCTGTGCAGGAAGGAAGGAAGCTCTGGAGAAGCCGCTGGTGATGCTTGGCAAATGCAGAAAGGGAGGATCATGAATGATAAGGAAGGAACACTTGTCCTGAGCTTCACCACAGAGAAAAAGGAAGTGTTTCTGTTACTCACGGGGCTGAACTCAAACACATCCTTAGGAATTTGTGTTCCTTAAACATCCCAAGTCTCTGCTTCTTTGTAGGGTCCCCTTAATGAGGAGCAGCCCTGTGGCACTGCCCTGTCCCTGTCCCTGCAGCACCACAGGCTCATACAGGACTATCCATAGATCGTAGCTTTAATTATTCCTCGTGTTCTGTCGGGTTGGTAGTGAGAAATCAGGGGCTGACCCACCAAGACACAGATGTTCTGGCAAGATGATTCTGCTTCCCCTGCAGCCATTCACCTGAGGAACTCTGAGCCTTCACATTTGGAACAAATATCGCTTTCTTTGCCATCCCTTCTAAGGCCTTTGAGAATCAAAATTTATAACACCCTCTGGCCCTTTGTCCTTATCTCCAGAGAGCGCTTTGAAGTGCACAAAAGCATCTCTGGACTTTCTTTTTAATATCCTAAACTAAACTCACACAAGACATTCCTTTACCCCTCATAAAGCTGCATCATGAGTGTGTCTATAGCTGTGTGGATTGTATTTTCAGAGCTATTTAAGGTTTGCTGAGCTCTGGCACTTTAAATCCTGTAGGGAAATGAGTTTCAAAGGGTTTGATCCCATGTGCATTTTACATTCTAATGGGGAACATTTTCAGCAGAATAACGGGTAAGTTGAAAAGTCTCTGCTTTTCATGGGCACAGAAATCAACCAAGAATAGGGACAAATCAAGTTTAGGGGTGAAAACAGGAGCCCAGTAAACCCAGCTCCCTCTGGTGTCCACCAAAGAAAGAGCTGTGCAGTGCTGGGTGATTTATAATGTGCAAATAGCTGTAACTTGGATATAAAATCATCCAGAGAAGCGCCTGCTCCTCCTTCTGTTGCTGTTCCTGTAGCCCTGGGCCTGATGCCATGGGCTGTTAACAAGCACATGTTCAGAGCTCTACCCTGACTTTGAGCAGCAGACACTGCCTGTGGAATTACTGCTGAATCAGGACCAAGATCTCTCTTCTCATGATTGCTGGATCTGAGAATTTTAGGTCTGGGAATAGCAAAAGCCAATATAAATGTACGTGCTGAGGATGGAAGGGGATAAATTTGGACAGCTCCTTAACAGTAATTAGTCTCTCTAAGTGACAGCTCTAGATGGGAAGTGGAGGATAATACTGTAGAGCCAGTCAAAAGCATAAAATATCCATTTTGGAATATGTCCAAAGTGTTAGGGGTGACACTGTGGCTCTTCTAAACACTGATGCAATGCCTCAAGCTGTGGCCCAGAGGTAAATGCTCATGAACACACACACAGATGCTGATGTCTCCAACTCCATAACTCAGGAGAAGTCTGGCAGGGTAGCGGGAAAAAAAAAAAGAGCAAATAGCTATACTGAGACCTCATCATAGCTAATCTCAGTTGTGTCTAGATATGAAGGTGAAAAAGATGGTGGGAAACAGTGTGGGGACAAATTCTTGGGAAAAAAAACTACTCAGTAAAAGCAAGAAAGAATTTTCTTGTTTGTTTGCTCAAATCACTGTTATGGACTTGGACAGCAGTTTGTTACACACCTGATCTACAGAGACAAGGCACTTTGCTGACTTGTCTTACAACCAGCACCTCCCAGAGTCCTCCAAAATGTGACTTTTAAACCAGCAGCATCCAGAAGAGATCTATAGGTGATTTCAGAGCTGGAAATTCAGGATTTTGAGTGATTTTCTTGAAATAAGAATTATTACAAGAATTAATTACAATTATTATAGAATTATCCTGAGATCATTATGTATCAACTTTTTACCCTAGCTGTGTGCTCTTGGGCCAATCTCTGAGACTGGGAGTCCAATTATCTTTCCAGCATCTGAAGGGAAGTTCTCAGTTGCCAAACTAACCTAATCCTGGTTTGGTCCTTAACAGAGTGGTGCTTTGGAACACTAACGGACTAAACCAAAGGGCATCCAAAGCCCTTCCCTCTATAAGACCACATAGTTTTGTCTTTTACCAGAAGCAACCTGAAAAGCACTTCTAAGCCAGCAGTGGTATCTGCTTTTTGAAGTACCCGTAGATCAGGAGACCCCTTTGAAGTGAACCAAGGAGATGCCAGAGTAACCTCTATTAACCTAGATGTTAAACCTCACAGGGTTCACAGTGCTGATGATCTGGCAGTTGAAAATTGAAATTTGTATGCATTTGGTCACAGTGGCAGGTTGGGAAAAGGATTTTGTTCTTCTAAATGCCATCCCTAGTGAAAAAGTGGTTTGAACTTGAGCAGCCAAACATAGGGATCTTTTCCCATTATTAACAGTGAGAATTGCTGGCACAGACTCCTCTCTGCAGTGGCACAGCCCCAACATTTGGGGACCTTTTGCATGGAGTGGAAAAAATTCTGAGGGGATAATCCTTTCAGTGTGCTCAGTCCATGCACCTGGTGAAGTATTTTCTGTCCCTGGAATCAGAGCCAGGACAGAAAAGTCTGAGACATGGAGCAAGTCCAGAGGAGGCCACAGAGCTGCTCCAAGGGCTGGAGCCCCTCTGCTCTGGAGCCAGGCTGGGAGAGCTGGGGATGCTCACCTGGAGAAGAGAAGGCTCCAGGGAGACCTCAGAGCCCCTTCCAGGGGCTCCAGGAGAGCTGGAGAGGGACTGGGGACAAGGGATGAAGGGACAGGACAAGGGGGAATGGCTTCCCACTGCCAGAGGGCAGGGATAGATGGGATACTGGGAAGGAATTCCTGGCTGTGAGCGTGGTGAGGCCCTGGCACAGGTTGGGCAGAGAAGCTGTGGCTGCCCCATCCCTGAAAGTGTCCAAGGCCAGGTTGGAGCAACCTGGGCTAGTGGAAGGTGTCCCTACCCATGGCAGGGGGTGGCACTGGATAGGCTTTAAGGTCCTTCCAACCCAAAACCTCCTGTGATCCTGTGATTCACAGGGCTCACACCACAGCTGCTTCCCTTGCCTTCTGCTCAGAGCCCTCAGTCCCAGACAGAGTCCAGCTCCTGCTGAACCTCAGTAATGATGCTGAGGGGAAACCCACAACTGCCTTGAAACTCTGTATCCCTTGCAGTGAAAATTCATGAACTATTTACAGCCTGGAAATCTGCATTCTCCAGTTTACCTTCCGCTCCCTGTCCTGGCCAAGAGCAGTTCAGGCTCAATGACACATCAAACCCCTGCCAGTGAGCTCCAGCCGCGAGGGGAGCACAAACCATGAGGCTGTTCCATCCTCGGCTCCTGTGCAGACGGCGCTGGGACCAATGGTAATTAATAACAAATTATTGGCATGGCATGTCTAGACATCTTCCTAGTGGGAGCTGGATGAGATCCTGGGAGTTCACTGCATACCAAACACCACACATCCTGCCTGTGACTGGATTTGCAAGTAAAGGGCTCCATTTCCTATGACTTAAACTAAAGGCCACCCAATACTGCGACCCCAAAGAGGCCACTATTAGCTAATAAATGATTACTGTGAAAGAATAGACTAAGTTTAAAACTCAATAAGAAAAGAAATAAAATGATTGAGCTCTGAAGAATAGCTATGATGAGTAAATAGACATTGCTGCTGGGAAAACTCCTAATGGAATAGTTCAATAAAGTCCATATGTCCTGCAGTGTAATGTTCCTGAGCTGATAAAAAGAAATTATTTTAGAAGCAGCCAAATAACATTCCACAGCCATGTACCCTGAGTGTTTTAAGACGTTTTGTAGTAAGGACAGAGCAACCAGACCTTTTCTTAAGCTGGAGCCAGCATGCATTAACATATCTAGTTGTTCCTTGCTTTCTCTTTCCTTTGGCTAATCCCTCCCTCCAGCAGCTTTAGTTAACAGTTCTTTCTCTTTCACTTCGTTAGCTCTGCGTGGGTGAGGCTGAGGAGTGGAAAATGTGGGTGGAAAATTTCTCAGCTGTCTGACTCTGGCAGAGCTGGGCTGGAGGTGTGAGAGGGAGATGGAATTACAGGAACTTTAGCAGAGACCCCGCAAAGAAAATAGTCAACTAACTCCTAATCCATCTACTTGAATGGCACAGAATAACACTTGTTTTCATAGCCTGACAATTCTGATCCATGATGTTTGTTCATTCATTCAAAACATGCTAAAGGCTGGACTGAGAATGAGTGGTAAGAGAAGCCTGTGAGTCAGCTGAGAACTTCCAGGTTTACTCCTGTCTCAGGCAGTGGGTGTTTCCCTGTGAAAGCAGAGCAAGCCTCTTCACAGAATGCAGCAGGAAAGGTGCTGGACTGGGCTGGAACTGGGGGGAAACGGGAGGTTTGAGGTGCCTCTGGAAGAACTGGTATTCACCTCTAGTATGGACGGACCGATTGCTCTCTGGCCCTGGGATGGCCAGTCCCAAGCAGTGACCACTCCCTGCTTCTTCCTCACAACCTGTGACTTCAGGAAGGAATTTAGGAGGGCAGGGAAGACACAGGGCCATTTCTGACCTGCCTGCTGCTCGCCAGGCTCTCACAAGACCTGCCAAGGACAGTGTGGTGCAGTCCATGTTCTGTGCTTGGGTAGTGCCTGAAATATCTGGGCTGGTCTCCCAGACAGTGGTGACTGCTCACCTTCCCTGCCAGGGCCTGGTGGACAGGGCTAGTGGAGCTCACTGATGTGGGCACCCACACAGGGGGATGGGTTTAAACCTCCCGGCTGAGCTGCACCCACACTTTGCACCAAACACACCCCACTGCTCTAATGTAGTCTCTCTGTTCCTCCAGGAGGTCTAAACCTGGCGTTTTTGGGTCAGTTTTTGTGAGTGGTTGTGAATTCCACCAGCAGAAACACCTCCATGGCCAGGCCACTCTCTCGTATCTACACGAATGGGAGAAGAGTGATGAAAAGAACCCCCCAGTGAGGACTGAATTATGGATGAGTCTTGCTATTCTCTGCTGGTCCTGTTCTCCCAAGCTCAGGCCAGTGTGCTATTTTGCTAACAGAAAAGCAAATAAAATAGCAACCTAACTCCTTGTGACATGAAGAGGAAACTCAGACCATTCCTGCAATCACGGGTGTTTCACCTGGTGTGAAAAAGCAGGATTCAGAGGGAGGTACATGAGGCTTTAAATCACAAAGTGAAAAGTTTAGTATTGACTCAAAACCACTGGGAAAATTACTTGAACACAGTGCAAGTGCCTCAATCATTATTTGACCAAAACTTCAGTGAAGTACATCATAACCATAACCACATGCTTTTCCTTAGGGATGAGTCTCAGCCTTTAGAAGGAAGGAAGGAGGTGAAATTCACTTCTCTCTCTATGGAATAATAGTGGAATCATCATTATGATGATGACAAGACAGCTCAATTTTACACGCTACTCCTGTCAAGAGTTGTCTAAAGATATTCATGTGATCAAAGAGCACATCAAACACCAGGGGTTTGCTGGAAAAATATGTACTTGCTGCCCTGTCAGCTTGCTTTGAGAAAGCTTCTGGATCTGGTAATTCCAGGGCAGCTGTTCCCATGCTTTTAATGCATGTTTTCATGCCGAACCAGCAAGTATTGCTGCAGCTCTTGGAGGGTGAACTCTGGGAATGCTGAGGAATCCTTGAGAGCAGGTGAATTCCAGCTTCTGCTCCAAAATCCAGTGTTCACTGACAGGCTCAAATCCCCCAGGAAAATCACCAAGCTCAGCTAATCCCAGCTTCATAACACAGTCCATGAAAGCCCTGCTCAGTCACACTCCAACATCTTCATTATTTCATCTACCCCGTCAATACTGATGAATTACCAAGTGCTGAAACCTGAGGTTCATATATCTAGTTATATTAATTCATAACCTAATTATATTAATTTGCATAAATCTTAATCAGGACATAAAAATCATTAGGAAACACCCCAGACTGTGTTTTTAGCCAGTGGATCAGCAGGAGATGAAAATAATGAATATATTATAAAATGTAAAATTACGTAGCTTGTAACTTTAATACTGAAATATGTAAAAGCTTAAGTTAAAGGGTTGTAGGTTGAGCTACAACCCTCACAGAACATGTCTAAAAATGAACTCTTCAGGATGTCTGGGGTATGCAGAAAGAACAAAGATGCCCCAAGCTCCTGGGGGCAAGAAAACCTTTGAGGACTCTGTGGGGACCTTGTATGGACGTTCCCTCATGTTCCTCACTTCCACACAGCAGGACAATTCAGCAACCAAGAGATATTTTGAGTCACAGCAACTGTGAAACCTCTTTTCTGTGGGGGCTAATATAATTTGAAGACTGATCATCAGACACAAACTAAGCTCTGGGACACCAGATCATATATTTTGACAGACTGTATATATATATGTGTGCGGAAGGAGACAGTAGCCAGGAGAGCCAGAAAGCTCTTGTCAGTCCATGCAGCAACCAGGAAGTCTTAGAAAAAAGGACAAAACTTTGTAGGTACCTGTTGCTGACCTCCATTTTTATAAGTAATTAGTACTTTGTAGGGAGTTGCTTTCACCTAAGATCTAAAATTCTTAAAGAATACATTCAAACTAGAGCTTAAGGGCCACTATGCCATCTAAATAAATCCAACTTATAAATATCTTCCAGCAATGGAAAAACTCGGGAATGAAAGGCAAACACTGATTTTCTCCTTCCCAGCCCAGCCACCATGTTTTCAGAGCTCTGTTTCAGATTATGTTTAGAACTGGAAAGTCTCCATGAGAAAGAGCAGATGGCTAAGGCACTGATCCTGCCAGATGCTGATTTAGTCTGGACCTAATCCAGGAGAGCACTTTAGCTTTGTGCTTAACTTTGGGCATGGGAGTAACTGAAGAATTATCCTCTGCTTAAAGATGCACCAGGATGTGAACTGCAGCATCCAGCACCTTGCAGGATTAGACCATCTGGACCATCCACCTCAAAACCTGTACCTGCAAACCCACTCCTGAAGCCACGGAGCTCTGTAAGTCCAACAGGTGAACCAACTGTCCAAGACAGAGCACAGCAGAGCCAGGAGGCTCTGAAGCCACAGTGGACCCTTCCCAAGGGTCAGCATGGACAAGTCTAAACATCACTCAGCACCACCACAGGTAGCCAGGAGGCACTGAACAGGTAACTCCTGGCTGGGATCTCTGCAGTTCACACAGGAAGAGTGATCCCAGTGCTGGTGGAAGGGGGAGCAGGCAGGGAAGGGTAGAAGGAAGGCCTTCCCACCTTCATGGAGTCAGTAACGTGGTTGGCAGCCCAGATGGGTAAAGAAACATGGACAACTCCAGCTGAAACAGGCAGGGCCTGCAGGCACCTGCACACCCCAAAATGAGGCCAGTTCCCTCTGGCACTGCAGGCCTCTCAGATCACACCACTGCTCAGCTCCTGCTGCTGAGAGGAGGCAAAGCTGGGCAGGACAAAGTGCTCTTCAAGTGTCTTAATAAAGTCAGGGTCACTTCACAGGACCCCTCGCACTGAACCACTCTTACACTTCTTGAGTCTGAGGAGACACAGAGTCTTTTGACCCAAAACTCTTTGGAGAGTTTTAAACAGGGTGAGTGACATCATTCACAGAATTCTGGTGTTTATAAGCAGTGAAATGATCCCAGAGCTGGGGAATTCAAAGCATTCTAACAACCCACAGCAGCCTGGGAACCACGGAACAGAGCTCCAGGACAGAGCTCCAGGATAGAGCTCCGTGTGAGCATGGAGCCCTTGGAGCAGCCCCTGGATCCCATGGCATCCAATGACATCATGGCTCAGACTCCACCCCACACATACCTTTGGTTTATCCCCCTGCATGGGCATGTTCTCAATGCTTCTGATCTTGTTGCCTATGACCATGTTCTCCTGAACCACCACTCTTGGCCCCTCGGGTTTGCACCTGGAGGGAGAGAAGCAGAGATGGTGTTCAAGAACCAGACATACCACAGAAAACCAGGGAGGTGTGTTGAAAAGAATGTCAGTCTTAGACAACAAGGGACCCCTGGTGGTCTAGTGGTTAGGATGCAGCACTCTCACCGCTGCGGCCTGGGTTTGATTCCCGGTCAGGGTAAAAAAGTCCCCCGGGCAGATGGAGCTCGTCAGCCCTGTAAGGCCATCCATCTAAGAGAAGGTCACTCTAAACAAACCTACGTCCTGGGGACCTCACTGCCACTGTCCAAGCTCGCTCGGCCCCGGCAGTTGAACCTCAGGATTAAAGGGTGGGCTCAGTTCAGCGCACACTGTGTCTCACCTAAAAAATCCATTGCGCAGGCTCAAAGGGTAAAGACCTTTCCCAAATCTTTGCTCGTGAAGACTGGCCATACTTAGACAACAGTCTTCGGTCTTAAAAACTCCTAAAAGCTGTGGCTGCTGGAGTCTGTTTCTCTTTGTGAAACTACTGTATCCCTTCATTACAGCATTCCAAAACTATTTACAAAGCACCTTGACAGAGGTAGACAAAGATCAGTATATGACCAAAAAGGAACCCCCCCAGACTTTCCAAAGGTTAAAAATGGAAAATACTGGATAACTAATTAAATCATGTGAGTTTAATCCGGCTAATATGAGTTATATTTCCAAATTCAAAATGCCAGTCACTCAGAACTGCGGGGAGGTGATTGTTGCTGAGTCTGTCTGCTCAGCTTTCCAACAGGAAGTGTGGGCTGAGGGAGTAGAGTGGATAAATACTGGGATAATGACAGCAGAAGGCTCCTTTAATGTTGCCCATTCCCCAGCAGACAGCTGCCAGTTATCAATCTTCATTTTGGAATATGAGCAAAGAGCAGTGTATTGAACATCATGTGGAAAGGCACATCTGCCCCATCCAAGGCAAAAGGCTTTTCTGTCTTCCTTGACTTGGAATAACTGAGTAGGGACACAGGTTTTCTCATGCTTAGCAGTTCAAAGGCTCTGAGCCCACTGTAGGGTTATGGGAGGTAAAATGAATCTGGACATCTGTAAGTGCTGATGCTGCAGGAAATGAATCCATAAGTCAGCCCTGCCTTGGTCAAATCCACACAAGACACTTGGGCAACTCCCTGGGTCAAGGGAGGGTTTATAGCTCTCAAAAGAGCCTAATTAGATGTCTTGAGTGACTTCCTGCAAGGCACAATCCTGTCGTGAGGATGAAGGGAAAAAACCCAGGGGAAGTAAATCACATCACAGCTCTAAGGAACAATGATGGTGTTTTGGGATTCAAAGTGCACTGGTGAGGCAGAGGAGGGGGAAGAGAAAGAGAGAGAGAGGGGAAGTGAGACAACAGAAGGAAGTGGGGTCTGTGTCATTTCCCACAGGAATCCTCCTTCAGCTTCTGCTGGCGAAAGATAAGGCTGCCCCAGGGGCCAGGAGAGGTAGAGCCACTCTGCAATTGTATTTAAATTGATAAGATCAGAGAGGCAGAGCTGGAACAAGGGTTATATGAGGTCCTTTGCCACCAGGTCAGTTTGAGTCTGGCTCAGTTCGGCACTCATGACCAATTCTCTCCCTACACAGAAAGGCCTGGAAAAGATCTCGGGTCATCCCTGTGGCCTTCCTAAGGAATGCAGAACCTGCTTCCATGTGGTGTTTCCATTCTGCTCTGGTTGAACGCTCTGAAGCAGTAGCCCCTGTTGCTGCCCTGCAGTGCCAACAGCCTGACCTAAGCCAGCAGATCTCGGCTCTTTATTCCCATGGGAGCAGTGCAACTCCCTGACTGAGGTACCAGGATACTGCCCTGGAGGAGGGACACAAGGTCACTCTCTAGACCCAGCCTGAGACTGGATCACTCAACATCACTGCGACTGCTGCAGCAGAAAACCGGGGAAAGCAATTTCTCTGTGATTTTTCCCTGTCTCGTGGCTTTCTCATAGCACTTGGAACAGCAATGGATCAGTGAGAACATAAGGAACTATCCAGCACTTTTCTCTCTTGCTTTCTAGACCTGCCTTATTTTTTTTATGGATGGAAAACCTGCTTTCAGCCCTCTCATTGCAGGGAAGAGTTGAAGTGGTCACTTTAAACTTACTTCACACAATTCACGTGCTTGTAAGTCAAGAAGAACACACACAACCAGACATGAGCTGGGCTCCTAACCCTGGAGATCTTCAGGTGGGGAATCACTGCTTGGGATTTTAACCAACCGAAATAGGATGTGGTGGAAAGAAAAGGTGACTTGGAACTACCAAACTCTTCTGGAACATGTTCATCCTTTGGAATGTCACTTACATTGTGTCTGTGAGGCTGCAGGGCTGCCACTTCCACTCGATCTTGGGCTCAGGATTCCCACTTGCAGTGCACCGGATCTTGTGTTTGCTTCCTAATTCCACCCGCATGAGCTTATCAAAATCAGTTTCCTTTTCAAAGATTTTGGGTCTCTCTAGAGGAAAAAAAAAACACAACACACCACAAAAAAAGCAAATGAGCAAATTTACATCCATGGTCACGATCCTGGTCCTGTTCCCATAAAAGGTTTTGAAACTTTTTGCTGGGAGAAGTGGTGATTTAGTGAAGCTCCTGATGTCCTGGGGGAATTCCCAGAAGCACTGGGAGCATTCATCTGCAGAAACATGGGTGTTATTCGTGCTATTTCAGAACTGCAGTGCTACCACATTCATCCTAATCACCCTCAAATGTTGTTGTGGACCTCCTGTATTCTGGAAAATTTATGCCATGAAACACCTACAGGGACTGCAGGATCAGGCTGTGAGTCCATGTACTGTGGGCAAAAGAGCATTGGAGTCGTGAGGTCACCTCCTGAGAGGAACCTTATCAAGCAGCTGCTGCTCTGCAGTGCTGTTACCATTGTGCAGGTCCTCAGGGGTTGGGAAAAAAAGTCTTTTTGATCTGAAATCTTTGCCTGACTTTTCTGTTTATTTGTAACGAGCTCTGGATGAAGCGGAGAAGAAAGCAAGGAAGAAGTGGTGTGGAGAAAACACTGGTAGAGTAATGCCAAGGAATTCTCACCAACAGCAAACCCATTAAAAATGTCATGGCATTATTCACATCTGGAGGGGTTGCAAGATCACACCCTTGGACTGGAAATCTCTCAAGAACAGACTTTTTTGTGACACTTTCAGGGCTGCTTGTTGCCAGCAGGAAAGAAAGGCTTTGTCCCATCTCCTTCCAGCTCCCACGGGAACACACGTAAAGGAGAAATAACCTTGAAAAATCCCCAAAGTGAACTGAACTCTTCCTAACCTTGGAGAGGGTGGGTTGGAGTTTGGGGTGAAAGCACAGGCTCTTCCCTTATGCAGACAGCTCTGCCCATCCCTCACCATATCTCTTTGTCTACTTCTCATAACAGGAAATCAAACAGATTTATTGGTCGGGGTCCTCCTTGGGACATCCCTGTGCAGCCAAGTGTGGCTGCTCTGCACCGAGGCCTTTTGACAACTTGGGAAGTGAATGTAGATTAGATTTCTAATTTTTGGGTTAACTTATTTTTTCTGCTGTCAAGGAGACACAAGATATGTAAATATGAGCTACTGCCCACCTCATCAATCTTGAGCCCTTCCCCTCTTTTTTTAATAGCTTTTTTTCCTTTCTACCCCTTTACTCTTCCGAGAGGACTGACCAAGCTGATCCCATGTCTTGGGGGGATCCTCATTTTCCATTTCTCATGGTCAGACTCTGAAAGATCTTCTGACCTAATCACTGCCTGAAAACATATCAGCATTTCCTTCTCCACCACATGGAAGGAGTATTGACTGGAGTTGGGTCAGCCATATCCCATGCTGTAATAAAACATTATCTGTTTAAAGAACCTTCATGAGGTCCTAATTAACCTTTCCCCTCAGAAACCCAAATGACAGCCCTTGTTTGGTGTAGCTCTTGTGTTCCCTTCTGCTTTTTTGATCCCCTTTGGTTGGGCCTCGTTTCCCCCACACATGATGTGTTATGAGGCTCCAAACCTCCCCTCCTCACTCCTTTGTCCCTTCAGGGAGAAGGATTGTCTCTCTGGGAAGGAGAAGATGGAGACGGGAGCAGACAGGGGAGAACTTGAGCCCGAGGTGAAGGTCTCTCAAACTCTCCTCCCCCTCTATAACACCCACAGAGCATTTCCTGCACCGCATTGCTCTGGGTCACGCAGCCTTCTGCTGACCAAGTGCTTGGAGATTCTTGAGCAATTCTCAGGACAACGCTGAAATTCCTTGTAACTGGCATCTCATTTCCCATCATAAAATTATTTCTGATCATAAAAATAATTCTGTAAAGCTCCCCAGAGAGAGAAGCACATTTTTCATTATCTCGGGCATTTTTTCTTTTCAGTCTCAAATCCTGTGTTTGGCATTTCTGGACTGCACTCAAAAGCATGATTTTCACTTGGAGAAAGAGACTCTGAGCTCAGTGTGAAAGGTTACTCAAGTGTTACCTGAAAAGTTACTCAAGTGTTATGTTTTTGGGCTGTAAGAACAAAGGTTTACACACTTAAGGAGGGAGACTGTGTTTGTGTGGGTTTGTGTGTGTGTGGAAGAGCATGGGGGCATGAGGGTTGATCACAGTCTTTTAATATCAGGAGATTTTTCTACATTCACGGTTGACTGTTATTTAAATTGTCCTTCTGAAAAAGAAATATTAATTTTAACTTAATCCAATTCTAACAAGAACATACAGGAGTGACAAATGAATTCTTCACTCCACAATTACTTTACTGCACGGCACTATAAAAATTACTCGAGACCTAAAATGAGTCAAAATGATTCATCAATTGAAATAATCATTATTTATGAGGTTTAAGCAGTTATTTTCTTAAAATTTGAGGGGTTGGCTAAAAACACCTCCCCATGTGTTCTTTGTAAGACAGTCAGTGCGGGGCCCTAGATAATCATGGGGCATGACACCCAGAGACTGAGGCAGTTTCCACGTGTCTCCCTTTCCCTTGCAGGCTGTGATGGAGGTGGGTGTCACTCTGCAAGGGACTCTGAACTGCAGCTGAACACAGTGAGGATGAGGCTCTGTGCCTGGGGGGTGTTGGCCCTGCTGGTTTGGGATGGGGAATGTGGAGGGGTCGGCTGGGGGATATTTCTTGGGATGAAAACTTCCCAAACTTTGCTCACTGCCACCACACATGGCCATTTTAATTCTTACTGTGCCCCCCTTGAATCTTTTCCATTCCCTTTGCTCATTGCTGACCCAAATCCTATTTACAGGAGTTGCCTCCCCCAGTGATGGAACACATTAACTGGCCTCTGTGGTGGGACTGCCCTTTTAGACTGACTCAGACTGGGTGGTTGCTCAGTGAGTTGGCACCTGCAGCACTTTCCCCTGTGAAAACCTCTCCACATCAGCCTGCTGAGGAGTTTTGAGCCTAAAGCCTGGGATTATTAGGGTGCACCCAGCAGTGTGTTTCTCAGGTAACTCTCTCCCTCCTCCAGACAGTGCTTTGCTTTCTCTTTCCTGTTTGCTCACTAAGCAGCACAGTGGATTTTGCACAAACTCTTATCCCTGCTCGTGTCCAGGTGCAGGGAAGGCTTGGGGTACAAATCCATTTGTGAGCAATGCCAAATCCAAGGACATTTCTTGTTGCATCTGAAGTCTGGATTTCATTAACACACCTATATCTGTGTGTGCATTGCTGGGTTTTAAGCATCCAAAAGAGAAGGAGCTGTTGGGAAGGGGGAGCTGTAGGACTGGAGGGTCTCCAGAGGTCCCTCCAACCCAGCCATTCCGTGGTTCTGTGATTAAGTGATTTAGTTCTGTGCTTGGTGATTTCATAGGCATTGCACTACTGGCAGAACAGGAGGTGAGTAATCAAGGAGGTACCTCTGCACAGCCTCAGCTCCCACTGCTCCTTCCCTCCTCCAGGAACTGCAGAGCAAGGTCCTCCTGCATCCTCGGAGCTCGGGGACTGTGCCGAGGCTGACCTGCCCCCTCTGCCACCCTCACCCTGGGTCACCTGTCACCTCCCTGTGGATCCTTGTCCCAGTCAGTGGCCCCTGCTCCAGCGGTGCTGAAGTGCCAGAGCAGATCTTTCCTCACACTTCCTTCCTTACCCAGGTATCGTTTGCTACCCTGCTCCTGGCTTTCCACTCCCCCTGAGCCGGGATCTGCTTCTCCCTCTCAGCCTCCCATCCCATCCCCTCCCAGGCTGACCTTTCTCAAGCAGAAGGCAAACAAACCTTAAAAGCTTTCTGCTCCCTAGCTGCCTGCGGAAGGCACGATGTGCAGATGGCTTTAAATGTATCCAAAGAAATGGGTTTTCTCCCTCCCTGGCTCCAAGTGTGACTGTATCCCCAGCTCACTTTGCAGAGGTGCAATTGCTGGTGTGAGAGCTGACCTGAATAGCTAAAGACTTTGCTGCTGCTGCACTGGGAAATGCAATCAAAAAACAGTTCTGTTTATTGTACCTTTCAAATTCATCAGCATTATGCAAATCTCACTTTCTGGTGTTATCTCTAGTTTGTGGCATTAGGAGTAAATAATATGGGCAAGGATTAGGACATTTAACCCTCTGGCATTACCCCTTCTACAAGAGACTCTTCTGTCTAAATTCAGAGCAGATGCTCTGAGGGGGTTTTACACCTGCCACCCGAAGGAGCATCCAAATATAGAGGACTACACAGAGAAAGTTTCTCTGCCTTTTTTAGGGAAACTTTGTTTTACTCTCAGTGACCTCTCACAGAACTGCCATTTGTGTACCTTCCCCACTACCATTTAAACCAGGCTTCAAAAAATCTTTTCTCATTAAGCACATCATTAAAATAACATAGAATGGCCAGTGGAACATTAGTCTCAGCCTTATGTACTTTGCTGGACATAAGCCATTAAAACCACTGAGAGAGTGGCAACTAGTTTTCTATTTATCCTTTCCCGAAAGCAAAAAACATTTGCACTTCAGAGTCTTTCATCTGATGTTCCTACAGCACTTTCACAAGCTCTGTAGGTGAAGCCAGGTGAATATTCTGTGAGGCAGAGAGGGAAGTTATTAATGCAGACTGGGACTGGGCAAACAGGAGGGAAAGGGAGAAAAAGACCCAGGAAGTTGTCTGGGCTTGGTGGGGGTTTTCTCTCTTTATTTTTGGGGAAGGGGAGGGGAGGAAGGAAGGAAGGAAGGAAGGAAGGAAGGAAGGAAGGAAGGAAGGAAGGAAGGAAGGAAGGAAGGAAAGAAAAAGGAAAGAAAGAAGGAAGAAAGGAGGAAGAAAGGGAGGGTGGGAGGGAGGGAGGGAGGGAAGGAAGGAAGGAAGGAAGGAAGAAAGAAAGAAAATTAGTAAAATGACCTGAAAACACAACTTTTGTTTCAGACTGACCACGACATTGTGTTTGACCCCACCTGATTCTGTCTGAGAGCTTTTCCTGGACTGGTTCTGGTTGCAGTTTTATTTCCCATAGCTCTGCACCCAGGGCTGCTGTGAGGTGGGTGAACAGCACCATCCCCACGGCACCTCTGCGGAAGCAAATGCCAAAATGAAATGAGTGGCCAAAATCCCTGTGAGTCACTACCATGGCCAAGAATAGAAGGCGGGGCAGCGATTATCTGTCTCCTGCCTAATCCCCAGCGCACACCCCCTGCTGCTCCACTGTAACCCGCTGTGGTGGGCTGGGAATGCCAGGGGATGGGAGCAAACGGAAGACAAACTGGGCAGTTGGATCCTGTAGAAACAGATATTAACAAAAATCACAGGGCACTTGACCTGCCCTACAGGGCATTTTATTGTTAAAATGGCAGTGCAGCTTGGTGTTGTTTTTTTCTGACCTTGCACTGTCACTTCTGGATGTATCTCTCTTCCCTGAGTAGGAAGAAAGCTCTTTTCCAATCCTGTACCACCTCTCCCAGAGCTCTCATTCACCCCTGATGCACCCAAGCTTTGGGGCAAAAAAAGGTTTTCCCTTTCTATGTCTCCGCATCTGATGTTGTTGTGGCTAAACAGAGTTCAAAAGCAGATATGTAATAATGAACTGCTTCATTCTAAGCAGAGCAGGGAGTTTTCTAGCATTTTTGTCTCTGTCCTTTTTTCCTGCTTTCCAAAAGAGAAAAACACCCACTGATGTACCTGCAGGCTTGGCTGAGGGACACCATGGGAATCACACACAGCCACTTCCTCACCTCCTCCCACTCGGGGTGCTGGGGGCTGTCAGACAGGAATTGTTGCTGCCAAGAAAAGTGAGTCGAATGCCTTGGACTTTTCTGGCAAACTCCAGCAGGCCCCCACCTTCCTCTTCCTAAAACTGCTTTGGCTACTCCCAACAACATGGAAATAGCTCATCGCAGTTGTTCATTAGGGCTCTCCTGGGAGTGCACTGAGGCTGAGCGGGGCTGGACTGAGGAGCTGTGGGACTGAGCAGGGTCTGCCTGATGTCAGGGAGGAAACTCTTCAGAATATGTCTGTAATTACTGTGCTGGAAAGGCCCTCTGCAGCCTCCTTGTGCTGCTACATTTTCTCTTTTCTTTCATATATCTCCCAAAAAAAGTCAGTTGTTTCTCTTCTGCCTGTGCCTGATAAATGAGATTGCAAGCACACACTGGAGCACTGTGTCTCCTTGGCCTTGCTCTTCTCAACTGAGTGTCCTGCATCCAGAGCATTGATCACAGCCATCACTGCCAGAATCCAGGAGAAAAGCAAAGCCATGGGCCGGGGGAGCAGCAGTTGGATGGAGACCGGCCATGGTTTATTTTGGGATTTCTAGTTTGCTCGGTTGGCCCAGGTGGTGGAAAGTTGGATTTTCTATTTTGCCTTTTCCTGAGTGGCTCATCCTCCAAGGAGCTGTGCGGGAGCTGGATGTGATACCCAAAGGAAGCCCAGCCCTGGCAGGACACCGGAGTGTGCAGGCAAGGCCACTTTGTGTAGGCCTGATTCTTGTATCTGGCTCAGTCCTTCCACCTAAACATCAGCTGGATTTCACTGATAATCCAAGGAAAGCCTTGTTTCTCCCACTGCAGCAGTGTTCACCTCAGTGCCCTTTCCAACACCAGAGACTCTGGGACTCTCCCCTCCGTCCTGCCCTGGCTTTAGCAGAGATCCACCACTCTAAGAGCTCTTTTTCTCTGAACTGGCAGAGCCCAAAAGCATTAACCTCATCCTCAAGGTTCCTTTCCCTCTCCAGACTGCTCTGGGTCTGGGTGAGGCAATGGGGTTTTACTCAGATGGATCACCACATATTTACTGGCTTTTACAGAGGTCACTGTGGACTCCTTTGATGTCAACTTATCCCTTCAAGCCAAGGAAGGTCAGGCACAGAACTGCCTTTGCCTTTGATTTTAAACCAACTCTGAAGAGCTGATCTGGCCACAGAGCGGGGCAACATGTGCATCATTAAGAGCTCTGGAGCTGTTTCTCCCTGGTAACAGGTCGAGGTGCAGCCAGTGCCTCGCTGACATAACAAGGAGCACATGGCAATGCACACGTGAATTTCCCCTGCATCCCTGTTATTCCAGGACACAGGGAATTCACCAGGAGCCTGTGAATTTCTGCTGCCTGTGGTAAAGGCTATTTCTAGCACTTAATCCTGCATTTCTTATGGATACAACACGAGTTTGGGGGATCGAGGACTCTGTGAGGGAATGTAACTTCAATTGGCTGGAGCAGCTGGAACCCAAAGCAATATTTGCTGGAAGAGCCTTGAGGAAGCACAGGAGAGAAACTTTGGGACAAAGAAGAAAGGCAAAGGGTGAAGGAGGTTATTCATCCCATTTTTGAATTAACTTATGCTTCAGTACACTCCTCCCTCCCTATGTGGTGGCCAGAGCACACTAACTGCTCCAAAAGGGCTCAGCAGGAATCCTGATGGACATAGATGACTTGGACAAGGGTGAGAATGAAACACAGCCTGCTTGCCCAGAAATAGATTTGAGGGGATTGTTTATGTTTTGTTCTGAAACTGCTTTGCACTCCAGCCTGGAATAACTCTTTTCTCCCACATTTCTCCTTCTTGGCTGGCTCAGATGTTCAGCCACCAGCTGTTTGCTAGGATTGTTCCTTCTCCTTGCTCCCTCCCTCCCAAATTCTTCAGGACATTATTTTCTCGAAGCTTTTCTCAATAAGAATTTAATCAAACAAAACAAAAACACAGCAACCCGTGGCTTCTTGGACAGTGTTTGATGTGTAAATATGTAAAGAAGGAGTGTTTTGAAAATGCAATCAGTTGCCTCCTGGGGACTTGAGTCCTACAATGAGCCAAGGTGACTCCACACCGAGATACGTGCTCCTGCAAGATTAAATTCCAGCTGCAGTGGGAGCAAGGGTGACCAGAGGCACAGCTAAGCCACTTCTTAAAGTGACATTTTTTGAATAGCAGCACGATTCTCCTCCAGGCCAGGCAGCTCCTTGTGTACCTTGTCAGCCAGGTCCTCGCCTTGGGCTGGGGTTGCTCTCAGTTCCCACCCTGCAGCTCTGGAGTTATTTGCCCATTTTGCTCCTTCTTTACTCTCTGGAGCCCAGACAATGATACTCCTGCATGTACTTATCAGTTTTATGGCCAAAACAACCTGGGGAGGGGGGGGAATAGCTTGAAATATTTCCCCATGGAGTGAAATACCTTGTACAATGGATGTCAGAACTACTGTGATTGCTCCCAGTTAAGTATCCAGGAGATGACTCCAAGGAAAGCTGTAGCAGTGCAAGTCAGAAGAGATGCTGCATCCAGGGCTCAGGCAGGTGAATTCTGATCTTGTTCTCATCCTGCTTAAAGGATTCTCCTCTGCTGCCATTATTAGTGAATAAAATACACTGCAAAAATTAATACAGTGCAGTTTCATGGACGAGTCCTGCTGCTATTTATACTTTGTTTGTGAAAAACAATTCACAGCCCTGTTAACTTTAAACTTCCTCTATACCTAGTCCAAATTTGAAGCTGATGGGTTTGTCACAGCAGGCTGACTGCTAGCTGTACTACCTGTGGTACTTGGGAACATTAATGATGGATTATTGTGAAGAGACTCTCAGAAGAGGGGGCTTTGTGATTACTGATCATTTCTATAGTGCAATGGCCCCTTGCAGCAACAGAAAACATTCATATGACATTGATCTTCTCATTCAAAAGTCTATTTAAATGGTTTTCCCTCTTCAACTGTATGGATCAGAACTCACTCCCTCTCACAGATGCAGATCTGAAATGCAAAGACTGGCCCTGTTTTTTTGGGAACAATTACTCAAAAAGAAATGTTCTTCCCCAGTCTCAGGGAGCTGATACCCGGTTATTACTCAGCATGAGGTTTATCAGGAGCTGAACTGCTGCAGGCTCCACCTTTTAGACTTAATGTAAAACTGATACTCCTACCACTGTGTTCACTTGAAGCCCAAGAGGATTTTTCCATCAACTCTACTAATCCCTGTGTTCAGATTCCAGGTTCAGTAATTGCAGACTGCCTATGGTGCCAAGCAGAGACATTAACCACACCTCCAGCTCAGAGGTGGTGGGCAGGGTAATCCCTGTATAAAAGGCCTACAAAGTGTGCATTGGTCTCCTTCTCTGTGTCTCTGTGTCTTCTGAGACTCCAAGCAGTCTAATCTATCCAAGTGTCACAACAGGATATCAGTCACGATGACTGGAGATAAAATGTCAGGTTATTTGCAGAGAGTTAAGGGGGAAATTCCAATCTGCCTTCACTTGGGACCTTCAGAGTGGGTTTGAAAATAAAGCAGAGGATGCTTTTTCCAGATCTGGAAAAGCAGTCCCTTTACTCAGGTGGAAAGCACAAGAAATGGGCAGTTTGCTGCTCTCGGATAAGCTCCAAGACAAAAATTTGCCCTTTTTGGTCTCTGCCCACATGAATCACAGCAAAATGAGCCTCTCCTTGGTCTCAGGGCTTCACACACGTCAGGGTGGGGCTGCAGGGAAGAGCCTGGCAAAGGCAGGAGAGATTCCCTGGGTGATCTGTGTCAGCCCAGCCTGCAGCCAAGGCAAACACCCCCTTTGTGTGCAGCCTGCAGCTTCCAACCCACGGCATTCCTGGGCACGTGTTTGCCTTGCTTGCTCTCATTTCTGCGGTGACTTTCTGTCACCAGGAAAGAGGCACTTGCTGTGCATTTTTCCTGTGTTTCCCCATGTGACAATTGCTTCTGCAGGAGCTAGACTTTACAAGCTCTTGAGAAGTGGTGGGTTTGCAATTAAATAATTATTCCTGATGGAAGTCTTTGCTGGGCTGAGCCCTTGGGAAGGCTGAGGATGAGCACCAGGCATGTGAGGGGCGGGATGCCACCATCCTGGACATACAATAGAGATGAAAGGCTTGTGCTGCAGTGAAGAGCATGGGATGGTTTAATCCTGAAATAGCATCTTGCTCATAGAAACAAGGGCTGTTTGTTTTTCATCTGCCTATTTGGGGAACGGCTGCTCTTCCAGTAAACTATCTCCTCTGCACGCAAACACCAATATTTACCTTGACAAGGTAGTTTATTATCATTCTTAATTTTCTCTTCCTCTGAACGTTTCCGTTCTCTTAACAAGAGGCAAAATCATTGTATGAAAAAACAATCTCAAGTGAACAAATTACTCAGCTCAACACATTCCTCCTCCTCAGCTGAGCTGCAGTACCTGACCATAAGCATGTTCTTAGCTTATCACACATTAGTTTATGTCAGGCTTAAGCTTTTTTAATCTACCATATATTTTTTAGCATTTTTAATAGGCC